>NW_015505271.1:3892286-3896927 GCF_001515645.1 Sinocyclocheilus grahami | reverse complement strand
TCTATATGAGATAAATCAGATATACATCAAATAAACACAATATTACAACGTACAATTGCACAAAAGGCTGCAAACGAACAGCGCGCATCTGAAGTGTCTCTGAAGGAAATAATGCATTATTTATTGGCTTTAAGATATCGGCCAAATTTTCTTATCAGGCCGATACCGATAACAGAAAAAATGAGCATTTATCGGCCGATACCGATATGGCGGCCGATATATCGTGCATCCCTATATATTTTACATTTAGAATGGGGGAATGAGCATGAACAATTAAGTATTATTTATAATAATAACAAAAATATAATTAATGCATTTTAAAATATCTCTAATATTGACTGATGTGATACCAATATACAGTATGGTGCATCTCTAAAACAGGCTATTCCATATTACAAACTGTCAAAATAAAAAATTAGGTTTATAAGTAGGGAGTGGAAAACCCTAGTTGTTTTTATACTGTCTTTTCATTCTAAACATAATTATGGAAAAGTCTTCACCATGATAGAAAAACAAAACTTGTTTGTGTGTGTGTGTGTGTGTGTGTGTGTGTGTAAAAGTTTGGTTAAAAAATAAATAAATACATTTCTAAATTGGAAATTGGTGAAATCCTGTTTTGATGGAAATCAGGTTTGTGATGATGTAAATATTATAATATCTTATATTATTTTAGTATGAAAACCATTGTGTCTGTGACACCTCACTAATATAGGTCTCTCTCTGTGTGTGTGTGTGTGCATGTGTGTGGTACTGTATGCTATGTTAGGGCTTATATGTATCAGTATCATGTGGTACACTGGCATACACTCTCATTAGCAAAGTGGATTTATTAAGTAAAGTTTATTGTCTGTGTGTTTGTGCTCTCTTGCTGTCGAATGTCAACAGGGTTTAATACTTTATTAAATACTTTATTATGCACATATATGGACTTCACTCACACTAAATTCCCCTTCAAAAATAAAAATACATACACACCCATTACCATGATCAGGAGCAAGTCTAATGCTCACCCTCAGGGAGCTTTTAATATTTCATCTGATGAATACAATATATCAGCATCAGCTCCCATCCACAGCTCCTGTGCCTCCGCAATGGCTTAACAAGTGCAACATTGAATGATGAGATTTTGTATTATGAGAAGTAAATTAAGCTCATTCTTTATTGATGCTATGGCATTTTACCCAAGACTTAAAGTTATATTATTAGACTTATTAAATGGCTGGTGCAACATTTCATCGCAAGAGCTCCACTGCTATTCAAGATATCACTCCAGTGAGGGCTTTTCACATTTACAAAAATACACATATATAACAGTACATGTACACTGAAAATCATTGCAGTGCTAGGCAGGAGAGGCGTATATTATGGAAAAATATTGAAAATGAAATTACTGAGATTTGCACACCCACAGGAGATGAGTTAATATAAGATCCCCTGAGACGAGGGGACGGCAGGAGGCAGAGTGCTCTCTGGAAAGATGTGGAGGAGGAGATGTGACAGCGTTTGTTCAGGGGCCAGACAGAATTGCTGATGTGATCCTATGCTAATTGGAGGAAAAAAAGAAAATGGAAAAAAAAAGAAAATGTTTAAACTTGTAGCCAAAGTCCAAGAACCAAAGGCTGTAGCTTTGTATGTGAAGTTACACTGAATGTGTTGGATTGTATGCGTATTTATTAGTGTATCACTGTAGTATTGTTCATATAGGATTAGGGATTTGACCAAACACCTAACCCTGTTTGGATGATTCAGGAAAAAAGTGTATCATTACTCAGTCTAAGGGATCAGACTTAAAATTTTGATAAAACAGACAAAAAATATAGACATATATAGACCCATAGACTTACAATAAAGGTAGCTCTTAAGTCGTGTCTAGAGAGCAGAACATCATAGAGACTCGGGGATGGGCTCTTTTAACTTGAAACAATAACCAATCACTGACCAGCCACCTAGCAACTGCATAGCAACACATGAAAAACCACTCCATCCATCTTAGAAACTGCATAGCAACACCCTGACAACCATCCACGAGCATTGTGGCAACTTTAATGCAGGCAGAAAATGTATACATCTACCTTAAGTAGCCTGCTACAGTGGGGAAAAAAAGTATTTAGTCAGCCACCAATTGTGCAAGTTCTCCCACTTAAAAAGATGAGAGAGGCCTGTAATTTTCATCATAGGTATACCTCAACTATGAGAGACAAAATGAGGGAAAAAAATCCAGAAAATCACATTGTAGGATTTTTAAAGAATTTATTTGCAAATTATGGTGGAAAATAAGTATTTGGTCAATAACAAAATTTCATCTCAATACTTTGTTATATACCCTTTGTTGGCAATGACAGAGGTCAAACGTTTTCTGTAAGTCTTCACAAGGTTTTCACACACTGTTGCTGGTATTTTGGCCCATTCCTCCATGCAGATCTCCTCTAGAGCAGTAATGTTTTGGGGCTGTCGCTGGGCAACACGGATTTTCAACTCCCTCCAAAGATTTTCTATGGGGTTGAGATCTGGAGACTGGCTAGGCCACTCCAGGACCTTGAAATGCTTCTTACGAAGCCACTCCTTCGTTGCCCGGGTGGTGTGTTTGGGATCATTGTCATGCTGAAAGACCCAGCCACGTTTCATCTTCAGTGCCCTTGCTGATGGAAGGAGGTTTTCACTCAAAATCTCATGATACATGGCCCCATTCATTCTTTCGTTTACACGGATCAGTTGTCCTGGTCCCTTTGCAGAAAAACAGCCCCAAAGCATGATGTTTCCACCCCCATGCTTCACAGTAGGTATGGTGTTCTTTGGATGCAACTCCGCATTCTTTCTCCTCCAAACACGACAAGTTGAGTTTTTACCAAAAAGTTTTATTTTGGTTTCATCTGACCATATGACATTCTCCCAATTCTCTTCTGGATCATCCAAATGCTCTGTAGCAAACTTCAGATGGGCCTGGACATGTACTGGCTTAAGCAGGGGGACACGTCTGTCACTGCAGGATTTGAGTCCCTGGCGGTGCAGTGTGTTACTGATGGTAGCCTTTGTTACTTTGGTCCCAGCTCTCTGCAGGTCATTCACTAGGTCCCTCCGTGTGGTTCTGGGATTTTTGCTCACAGTTCTTGTGATCATTTTGACCCCACGGGGTGAGATCTTGTGTGGAGCCCCAGATCGAGGGAGATTATCAGTGGTCTTGTATGTCTTCCTTTTTCTAATAATTGCTCCCACAGTTGATTTCTTCACACCAAGCTGCTTACCTATTGCAGATTCAGTCTTCCCAGCCTGGTGCAGGTCTACAATTTTGTTTCTGGTGTCCTTTGACAGCTCTTTGGTCTTGGCCATGGTGGAGTTTGGAGTGTGACTGTTTGAGGTTGTGGACAGGTGTCTTTTATACTGATAACGAGTTCAAACAGATGCCATTAATACAGGTAACCAGTGGAGGACAGAGGAGCCTCTTAAAGAAGAAGTTACAGGTCTGTGAGAGCCAGAAATCTTGCTTGTTTGTAGGTGACCAAATACTTATTTTACCGAGGAATTTACCAATTAATTCTTTAAAAATCCTACAATGTGATTTTCTGGATTTTTTTTCTCATTTTGTCTCTCATAGTTGAGGTATACCTATGATGAAAATTACAGGCCTCTCTCATCTTTTTAAGTGGGAGAACTTGCACAATTGGTGGCTGACTAAATACGTTTTTGCCCCACTGTATGTAGTATGAGTTTAATGTATTTATTTACATTTTTGTGCAACATGTAGCTTGTCTTTGCATACATTGAATGTGAATGAGTGAGGGAAAGAGACAGACCGAGAGACTTATTCTGTGCTTTCTCTGTTTCATGCTGAACGACTGCATTGCAGTTATTTTTAGTAGAGCCATCAATACAAGAACCTGCAGCTCCGTATCCCATCCCCCCCATCCCCCCCAATCTCTTTCTCAACTTAATTCACCCAGCAGGGGAACTGTGGGACAGAGATAAGTGCACGCACACACACACACACGCACATGCAGAATGGAGAATGTGACTTAAAGAATTGTGTATGAGCTCTTTTTGATGAATCAGCACGCCCGTCTCCCTGCTGTGATTTCGCTACAGTTCTGACACAATGTCCTGACCAGACATGCCATGATCAGTGATAAAATACTTTCTTCCATGTATCAACTGCTAATTATCTGCAATCATGACAAGCAATGGGATATTTTAACTGGGATCTATTTCTACAACGATGTGCTATTTGGGCCCCACCCACTGAAATGTCATTGGTCATGGTCACATATCCACATAACTGTACATTTAATCATTAAATACTTTCTTATTGGCTGTAGGTGTGTCATGTTGTATAGCAATAGTGGTGGGGAGTTTGATTCATCCCTGTGATTTGAATTTTTTTTCACTAAAAAGATTAGTTCACTTATTTTTCATTGAAGTCTCTTGTAATAAGTAACTGAAACATTAACTTAGCTGATTCATTAAGAAACATAGTCATATTATAATTTATTATTATTTGCAGGCCTACAAAATTAGTAAAAGACTCCAGAAAGCATACATTTAAGCATCATAAATGTTTTCCCCACAAATGACAAGCAGATCTATCATATTTATTTTATATTGTCCTCTACCTTCTGTTCATGATATTTATCAAGTTATAAAAAAACA
>NW_015505271.1:3883528-3891807 GCF_001515645.1 Sinocyclocheilus grahami | reverse complement strand
AAAAAAAAAAAAAAAAAAAATATATATATACAGTATATATATATATATATATATAGTATATATATTATATATATATATATATATAATATTATTATTTATACTTTTAGTTTTAATAACAACCTTAGATTACTTTTAATCAGTGTTATCTTAGTATTAGTTATATACATGTATTATTTAATAATATTTTGAATTAGCATTTAATTTTTATGCCTTCAGTTTTTGTTTTAATTTTAATGATTTTGTAATTTACAAATTTCCATTTAGCTTTATTTTTATAAACATTTAAAAAAAAAGTAAGTTTTTTTAAAGTTCAAATTTCATCTAATATTTATATTTCAGTTTTATTTTAATCAATAAAAGCTATTTTAACAGTTTTAGTTAACAATAACAACATTGCTTTTAATAATTTCCTAATTTTCTGCTCCTTCTTTTCTTGGTGTGAATAACACTGACTCACATGGAGAACTGAACTAGCAACACGCCCCCGACATTCAATCAGGAAGCAGATTGAAAATTATTATTTCATGTAAAATTGTTCAAAACACTCATTTGTTTACAAATCAGACTGCTGCATTGTGCCTGGTTAGGACAGCTGTCCTGTAGCACTTTCATGTTATGTAATGTTATTCGTTGTCAATATTTTTATACAATATTTTTACCCAGACAAGCCCACTGACTGACAAAATTTGTTTCCTTTTTTGTCTGTAGGTATAAACAAACCATCCCTAAACTGGACCCTCCTCCTCAGCCCCTGAACCGCAAGCGTTCAAGCAGGACACTTTCTCAGGGTGTCGAAGCAGAGTCAAGATCTTCAGCTGTAGCCGCACCTGTCAATGGAAACGTACTCACAAATGTGAGTGGTAGCTCCTCGTTTCCTGACATGACTCTATGCTCCATTTCACATGGGGATTTATATTCTCACACCAACGGCAACAGTGTGTCATGTTCAGCCAGTGATGATTCTGGTGTGCGCTCGGATGACAAATCCCTTATATCCCCCCAATCCAGAGACGACCCCTCTGATGACCAGAGCTCTGTGTTCATCTCCACTTCCAGTACTTGCAGCAGCTTACCAGAGGATCATCCAGCTGTGGATGGTGTGACCCCACTGCATTCTACCACACCGCTGGGATATGAGCAAACCATCCCGTTCTCTTCGCCTGTCAATGACACCTGCCTTCATATAAGCCTAAGCGAAGATGAGTTTCTGGAGGATGGCACCTATAATGTCGCCACCCCATGCAGGACTTAGAATCCCTTGTAAAATACGTGGGGAATCACAATAATAACAACTAAACAATGTTGAGAATCTCCAAAGAACAAAAACATAATGAAGAAAAGAGGATTATTTGACAAATGAACTGTGTGATATTAGCCACACACTCACACTGTTATTTTGCATATAATGTCACACAGGTTTTTAAACTAAAAAAATTTAATTTGCTGAAAGAATATTTAGTATGATACAGAGTAGACAACTATCATCATATGGATAGTGTATTTTTTTAGATTGAAAACTAAGTTATTTTTAGCAATGAATGAAGTGCATTGGCTCCTACTAAGCTAAATAGAAACTGATTTTGTTAGTGCTGCTGATGCGTGTTTTTTATATAAGTTCAGTCCAATTGTTTTTTTATTAGCGCAAATTGATTTATATATTGTTTCAAAGTTATTTATGTAGCAAAGGAACAGAAGTATGTTGGCATAAGAGACATCACTGGTGAGAAATAGTTGAGGAACATATAGAAATATGAAGAAATTGAGGAAAAAAATATTTTCTTGCAGAAATTCACAAACTGTGCACATATTGTTTTATAAGATAAAGCTATGTGACTAAGTATGGCAGTTTGAATGGATAGATAAATGCAGACAAAAAAAGGGACTTGATTATGTCTAGACATCTTGAAGGGCTGAACCTCACTGATTTTAACGCTTCACCAATCAAGATAAAATAAGGGAAGATAATTATCACCTTTTCCAGGTGAAAAGGCTGCAAAGAAAAAAATGAGAGGGAAAGTAGAGGTGTTGCATTAGCAATAAATGCAATAATTTTCACATCCTGTGAATGTGTACTCACTACACAGATCTCACTGCAGTGTCACACTGTTGTCCTTATGATCCCTTCTTCAAATAAACCACCAGATTATCTTCAAATAAACCACCAGATTATCTATTTAAAACAAAACTGAGTGTTCTTAGTAAAACTAAAAGTCCAAGTGTTTCCGATCATTCCTACCTGTCTGAGTCAGTTCAACTCTCAATGCTTTTTTAAAATATTGAAACAGTATCTCATCTAATTCAAACACACAGTAGAAGTATTATAAATATATATCGTCTACAGATCATGGTCAGCTTTATTTTAAACAGACTGGAACACTCAAGACTTCTATGACCTAAAACTGTGAAATAAGTGTGCCAGTTAATGAAAAAACTTTTTTTTTTATGGTTTTGTATTGAGACATGCAGTTCACAGAGTCGTGGATTTTTGGATCACAGAAAAGTATAATGTAAAGAGGAAGATTAGAGGAGGGTTGGACAGAAGGAAGAACAGAGGGATTTATGTCATTATGAAAGCAATGGTGTGAGCAGGTGTTCTTTGCTGATATGGGTTAGCATGACACTTCGAGAAGAGAAGGGACGGAAAGGAGAAAGAGAAAAAATGGAAGTAGAGGAAGGAGATAGAAAAGAGAAAATAAATGGTATTTTACATGTATCGTTAAAAAAGCAGCACTTATGGCAATAAAAGTGTTGAATGAATAAACAATTTTGCTTTTGGACTAAAATGTAAAATATTTATTTATCATTCTTTATTTTTTATTTTAAACAGACTGGAACACTCAAGACTTCTATGACCTAAAACTGTGAAATAAGTGTGCCAGTTAATGAAAAAACTTTTTTTTTTATGGTTTTGTATTGAGACATGCAGTTCACAGAGTCGTGGATTTTTGGATCACAGAAAAGTATAATGTAAAGAGGAAGATTAGAGGAGGGTTGGACAGAAGGAAGAACAGAGGGATTTATGTCATTATGAAAGCAATGGTGTGAGCAGGTGTTCTTTGCTGATATGGGTTAGCATGACACTTCGAGAAGAGAAGGGACGGAAAGGAGAAAGAGAAAAAAATGGAAGTAGAGGAAGGAGATAGAAAAGAGAAAATAAATGGTATTTTACATGTATCGTTAAAAAAAGCAGCACTTATGGCAATAAAAGTGTTGAATGAATAAACAATTTTGCTTTTGGACTAAAATGTAAAATATTTATTTATCATTCTTTATTTATTCATTCATTTATTATGACTTATTTATCTTTCTGAAACCAGTTCAGTTTTTTCCCAAATTATGTCAAATATTTTCCACAGACCAAAAATGTACTGATCTGAGAATTCAAATATTTAATATTACTAAATTATTCTACGCAAGGGCTATGCAAGGTCCTTCAGCATGTCATTTAACCCTTTCCTCTCTGGTGTATTGATTTCAAAAACAACTTCAGAAGAAGTTTTATCTTGATGCATAGTTTATGATAGCTGATTGAGTATTTTTTATAAAACAAAGGTAATTAAAAGTACAGACACACCTAAACATGCCCTTCAGTGGGTCGGTGCAGGTTAAGAGGTTAAGTAGTGCAAAGTAAAATAATCATGCAAGCTTATATTTTTAATGGCTAAAAGACTCCTCACTGACAGCAGGTTTTTCATCTTAGCAGTATTCATCTTTCTTTAACAATGTGATATTTTGGTCATTAAATCTTCTCACATTCGTGTTTTACATAATAGTTGGCCTTTTTCTTACTCCCTCTAGCAATCTGGCCCTCCTGACAAATGGCTAATTTATGAACTCAAGGGGGAGAATTCAAGACACCATCGATTTTTGATAGTCAAGAATTGGTCAAGTATTTGAATACTACCAGCTTCCACCATTTTACTCTTTTAGAGAAAACAACATGATCTTATAGGCTTAATACATACCGTCGTGCTCAGAAATGAAAAATCACAGTATAAAATCGGTCTTCTGGTAGGCTGTGGGACTCTCCCCGTTTCCCACTCCACTTACAGCAGAGAGGAAATCCCTTTTCTGCAGGGTACTCATTTAACAAAGGACATGGGATATTCCTCTTACTTCATCCTCCTTGAGAGAGGAAGAGGGCAGGGGGGGATGGTAATAAAGGCTAAATGGAGAGGGAGACTCTTCAGTCTAATTGATTTTTACATGCACATGTGAGCCTCTCACTATTAGTGCAATTCTGGGCCCTTGACTGCTGCACTAAAGATACTCACCATACTCTCACTAAACCAGGAATACACACATACCTGCAATAGATTTAGATACATAAGAATAAGAGAAAGAGACAAAAAGAAAAAAATAGATGCACTAGGATATTTCCTGAAAGACAGAATATTTTTTACAATAAGTATTAATATTGTATTTATTATTTAATCTTTGATATAGATTAATTTGACAATTATTCTTAAAATTAATTTCTCTCTATCTAGAATAATTTTTACAATGCCTGAGAATATATGATGTTTTATTAACAAGGTTCGGGAGGAGCGCATCAGATACTTAGCCTAATTAACACAGGTAGAGCACTCAAGTTAATCAACACCATGGTATAAATACAGCGGACTTACCTCTATCCTTTGATGGTTTATCAGCATTCGGTTTGCACCTTTTGCCAGTACTGTATATCTCAGACTCAGCTTCTCCCATCTAAATGACGAGACGGTCTCCGGCCAATCTGCCGGCCCCAGGATCGCTCCTTCTCTGCCAGACACCGCCGCCGAGCTCCAGGCTTCATCGCGACTGCTGCTCTCTGCTCGACCAGCCACACGCTCTCCACGACGCCGAGGCTTAACCTCACCTCTGCCGGTGTCACTTCCAATTTTTTTCCCTGGCATTCTCTTATCTTTCGGCTGTGCCTACAATTCCTCCAATCGGAAGTGGACCACATTTAAGCCTGAGGCAAACGCTGATTAATTCCGATGCACCGTCCTCGCGAAGGGTAAACAAAGCGGATCTATACGATCTTTTATTCGTCTTCCAGCAATCAGCCAACTTCACTCCTAAATCTACTCCAGCAGAGCGGGCAATATTTTGAGCAAAGTTTGCAAGGCCCCAAACTCGCCTCGCTCGACACCACCATCGCCCCGCACAAGACCCGGCTCTCCTTAAAGGAACACGCCACTATTTTTGAAAATAGGCTCATTTTCCAACTCCCCTAGAGTTAAACAGTTGAGTTTTACCGTTTTCGAATCCATTCAGCCGATCTCCGGTAGCACTTTTAGCTGTAGCTTAGCATAGATCATTGAATCTGATTAGACCGTTAGCATCTCGCTCAAATGACCAAAGAGTTTCGATATTTTTCCTATTTTAAACTTGACTCTTCTGTAGTTACATCATGTACTAAGGCCGACGGAAAATTAAAAGTTGCGATTTTCTAGGCCGATATGTCTAGGAACTATACTCTCATTCCGGCGTAATAATTAAGGAACTTTGCTGCCGTACCATGGGTGCAGCAGGCGCAATGATATTACACAGCGCCTGAAAATAGTGCCCAGCTAGGTAACTTCCAATAAGCCTATTTTCAGGCGCTGCGTAATATCATTGCGCCAGCTCTTGTAGCAGACGCTAGCGTGAGGCCGCTTCCGCTAGCGACGCAGGCCGTGTTAATTAATTTTTAGGTAAAGTTGCTAAAAAGCAGGTCGTTTTGTTGCTAAAAATTGTTACACGACATTGTGACAAAAGGATTTTGTAACCATGATGCAAACTGCATAGAATATACAAAGAAATTACTTGGATTTTCTGAATTTTCGATAGCATTTTTACCTGTATTTTAAACTACACATTTCACTCAGATAAATGGATGAAAAAGATTGATTTTCGAGAAAATAAGTTCAACTATGTACCTAAATGATTAACGATTATAGACAAACTAACAACTAGCTTTATCATAAAATAAACTATTATTATTGAACAAGTGCAACTAGCAACCTAATTCACATGTGACGTGACTATTGTTAGGCACCTCTCTCCAAGTCTCTAGCTGACATTTTTAAATGGGTAAATTCGTTACTATGTGCTTTGGAAAACCAGTTGCTAGGGTAGTCTGAGAAATTGCTAAATCAGCAACACTGCAGGCTACTCTGGCATTTCAGCATTTCCCTCAAATGTCACAAACCACTACCCTTTCCCACTGCCTACAGCTAAAGCGGCCGAAGCAAGCATGAGGCTGCCTCCGCTTGCAACACGAGCCCTTGTATCTCAGTCTTTCCCACTGCTACTTTTAACCTTTTCATTTTCAGAGACCTCCAGCTCCCATAGTAAACGCTAGCGTGAGGCTGCCTCCGTTAGTAGCGCAGGCTACACCGGTTCTTCAGGACTCCCTTCCCGTGGCCTACAGCTACAGCAGGTGAAGCAAGCACGAGGCTGCCTCCGCTTGCAACACAGGCCCACACATCTGTCTTTTTCCTCCCGCTACTAATCAGTGTTGGGGAAAGTTACTTTTAAAAGTAATGCATTACAATATTGCGTTACTCCATAAAAAAGTAACTAATTACGGTACTTAGTTACTTTTTATGGAAAGTAATGCGTTACGTTACTTTTGCATTACTTTTTAAATCTGGACAGGGCTTGCTTGTTTGTTTTTAAAATAAAAAAAGTTAGATTTTATATTTTGCTTATTAGTATGGTTGAACTGGATCATCGAAGGTCAGAAGCAAAGACATTGGTTAATAGAATGGGATTAAATACATAAAGCATATTTGTGTTGTTTAACATTTAATTATTGCAGGTTTGCGTTATATTCTGAGTTGCATTTTTTGAATTCATTTTGAGGAATACTGAATCAGTTTTTTTTTGTGAGTGAGATTAATTAATGCATATTCATATTTATTTTAGATCTACAGTAACATCTGATTTCTCTCAACATGTGGACAGGAGAGCTGTCAATCAATCAATTAGGAAAAAAAAGTAACTTGCGTTACTTATTTGAAAAAGTAACTCAGATATTCTCTTGTAAATTAAAAAGTAATGCGTTACTTTACTGGTTACTTGAAAAAAGTAATCTGATTACGTAACTCGCGTTACTTGTAACGCGTTACCCCCAACACTGCTACTAATAACCCCTTTTTCCAGCTCCCATAGTAGACACTAGCGTGAGGCTGCCTCTGCTCGCAACACATCTCTTTCTTTTCCTCCATTTTTTTTCTCTTACGCTTCTTTCAGTTTCCCACCTCAACCCCAAGGTATTAAGTGTGAGGCAGCCTCCCCCAGCAACTGTGGCCCCTGCTCCTCTCCCTCACAGCTCTCAACTTCATTTAAAATCACAATATTCTCTTTTATAGCAACATCACTGCCCATCCCACCAAATGCTGTTGCCTTGGGGCCACCTCCAGTGGCTCACAACCCCTCATCTAAGGCCGTCACTAACAATTAATTGGGTAACAGAGTTATCTGTTGATTATTCTGATAATTATAATTTATATTTATGGTAGAAAAATAGGCCTAATTAAACAATAGCCTTTAAAAATGACCTGAAATACATACATGATCACAATGAGGCCATAAAAATTGGTTCAAATAAAGTATCAAAAGCACGTAACAATATGGTTCTGTTGAACAAAACTTAACATAATGTATTATAAACTATAAAATGTACATACACATTATATCAAAAGCCTACAAAGGGCACCAATGGCCCGACAATCGTTTCTACATGTCACTGTGCGATCTAATCCTCGTCACTGTGCAATCTAATCCTTGTATGGCTAAACATTTAATTCAAATGTCCACTTAATCTTGAATATTTTGCCATTTCTTTACGACAGAAATGCTACAGCAATCGTAAATCCTTGAATGTGGACATCATAAGCCATTTTTCTGAGTTTTTCATTACGTTCAGCTGTTTCACTGAAATAATCTGTTCAGCTTTTCCCCCATAGGCGGTGTGAATTAAACGAGGGTTCATGATCAGCCCTTTTGATGCCCCGCCTTCTCAGTTTCGCATTAGCCCATTGGAGTGGCTACTAGGAAAATTCTGGGGTAGGAAACGCCTTCTAATCGATCTGTCAGCTCCACATAACTCCCTGTTTTCAAGCATAAACACTTCGATTCCTCTTGACGAATTCCCTCTCAATAGTAGGACATTGACCATGCAATCAATATGATAAAATCATGGGTCTTAGCACGTGGCTGGCAAAAGTCGACATCACCTCAGCTTTCAAAGCTATGCCTATCCATCCAAATTCACGGCACTTATTTGGGGTACGTTGGCACAGGAAATT
>NW_015505271.1:3860481-3880783 GCF_001515645.1 Sinocyclocheilus grahami | reverse complement strand
TGAACTGGATCATCGAAGGTCAGAAGCAAAGACATTGGTTAATAGAATGGGATTAAATACATAAAGCATATTTGTGTTGTTTAACATTTAATTATTGCAGGTTTGCGTTATATTCTGAGTTGCATTTTTTGAATTCATTTTGAGGAATACTGAATCAGTTTTTTTTTGTGAGTGAGATTAATTAATGCATATTCATATTTATTTTAGATCTACAGTAACATCTGATTTCTCTCAACATGTGGACAGGAGAGCTGTCAATCAATCAATTAGGAAAAAAAAGTAACTTGCGTTACTTATTTGAAAAAGTAACTCAGATATTCTCTTGTAAATTAAAAAGTAATGCGTTACTTTACTGGTTACTTGAAAAAAGTAATCTGATTACGTAACTCGCGTTACTTGTAACGCGTTACCCCCAACACTGCTACTAATAACCCCTTTTTCCAGCTCCCATAGTAGACACTAGCGTGAGGCTGCCTCTGCTCGCAACACATCTCTTTCTTTTCCTCCATTTTTTTTCTCTTACGCTTCTTTCAGTTTCCCACCTCAACCCCAAGGTATTAAGTGTGAGGCAGCCTCCCCCAACAACTGTGGCCCCTGCTCCTCTCCCTCACAGCTCTCAACTTCATTTAAAATCACAATATTCTCTTTTATAGCAACATCACTGCCCATCCCACCAAATGCTGTTGCCTTGGGGCCACCTCCAGTGGCTCACAACCCCTCATCTAAGGCCGTCACTAACAATTAATTGGGTAACAGAGTTATCTGTTGATTATTCTGATAATTATAATTTATATTTATGGTAGAAAAATAGGCCTAATTAAACAATAGCCTTTAAAAATGACCTGAAATACATACATGATCACAATGAGGCCATAAAAATTGGTTCAAATAAAGTATCAAAAGCACGTAACAATATGGTTCTGTTGAACAAAACTTAACATAATGTATTATAAACTATAAAATGTACATACACATTATATCAAAAGCCTACAAAGGGCACCAATGGCCCGACAATCGTTTCTACATGTCACTGTGCGATCTAATCCTCGTATGGCTAAACAATATTTAATTTAAATGTCCACTTAATCTTGAATATTTTGCCATTTCTTTACGACAGAAATGCTACAGCAATCGTAAATCCTTGAATGTGGACATCATAAGCCATTTTTCTGAGTTTTTCATTACGTTCAGCTGTTTCACTGAAATAATCTGTTCAGCTTTTCCCCCATAGGCGGTGTGAATTAAACGAGGGTTCATGATCAGCCCTTTTGATGCCCCGCCTTCTCAGTTTCGCATTAGCCCATTGGAGTGGCTACTAGGAAAATTCTGGGGTAGGAAACGCCTTCTAATCGATCTGTCAGCTCCACATAACTCCCTGTTTTCAAGCATAAACACTTCGATTCCTCTTGACGAATTCCCTCTCAATAGTAGGACATTGACCATGCAATCAATATGATAAAATCATGGGTCTTAGCACGTGGCTGGCAAAAGTCGACATCACCTCAGCTTTCAAAGCTATGCCTATCCATCCAAATTCACGGCACTTATTTGGGGTACGTTGGCACAGGAAATTATATTTTCTCATGCGCTTAACTTTCAGATGCAAAGCAGCACCAAGATTTTCTGACGTGTTATCAGAAGCAGCTTATTGGATTCACCGAACAATTACGCAAAGTAATCCTCATAGCATCTACCCTTTTAGACAACTCAAATTGTTCTGAGCATTGAATTCCCATCAGATGCTGCAAGAGCCTTCCTGGTCGAGTGAATGTGTTCCTTCAACTACCAGTGATGCTTACTCGTCCGTGCTGTGAGTATTGAACTCTTGTCGAATGCCGCAAGAGCCTTCCGGTCAAGCAAATCTTGGCCTTTCAGTCCGACCACCGGCGAAGCTTACCTGTCCAACGCCACGAGTATTGAACTCCCGTTAGATGCTGCGAGAGCCTTCCCAGTTAAGTGTTATGTGTTCTTTCAACTACTGGCGCGACTTACCGTGAGTATTGAGCTCCCGTCGGATGTCAGCAAGAGCCTCCCGGCCAGACATCCTTACCTTTTCCATTTTCGACAATCGGCGAGGTTTACCCATCCGATGCTGTGAGTATTGAGCTCCTGTCGGATGTCGGCGAGAGCCTCCTGGCCAGACAACCTTACCTTTTTTCATTCTACGGTTGGCGAGGCGTACCCATCCGATGCTGGGAGTATTGAGCTCCCGTCAGATGCCAGCGAGGGCCTTAGTCTGGCGACTGTCCTTTGCTCAATTGCTTTTTGGGGGGTAAATGCCATACACCTCAAGTTTTTATGACTCCTAGTGATGGTAGCAATAACAACAGAGCTCCTGGTAATCCATGTTTATTTGCATCTGTCATGTGGCTCCGATAAGTGTTTGCTGTGATAGGAACTTCTTCACTTGACATAAGTATTTTAAACTTTTCCCATTTTTAGATTGCCATGTATCTGTCACAACTGGGACAAAGAGGCAGACAGGCAGGATAACGTTAAGCAGAGAGTTTAATCACAGGAACTTAAGAGAGGCTTCCAACCAAAAAGAGTTCAACATAAGCAGTAAGGGAAGAAAAACACAGTCTTATCTGGGTCGGCACTCCGATCCTTCAGCCGAGAACTGAGGATTCCGAGGGGAACAGGCAGACTGGAAGACGAGGAACCAGGACAGAATAGCTTGCAACCTTGAGACCAGCCAATGAGTGAATGAGGTGAGTGAGTATTTGAGTGGTGTGGTAAGTGGGTGCAGGTGTCCATGATCAGTAATCAGGTGATTGTGAGCGGGTGTAGGAGGCTGAATCGGCTGGTGAGGCAGGTGTTTCCGTGACAGTATCGTAATACACCTTAATTCTGACAGTTAATACTTATACTTTCAGTTATTTTATCATCTGTACCCTGAAGCTTAATAAATAAAAAAAATAAAAAAGATGTTTACATTTAATATAGCAGTTTTCCAGGGATCCCTAAAGCAAACATGCTGAAGCTGTTCAGTAAAAAAGCAAACAAGATCAGAAATGGTTAAGGGATAGGGATATCCTATCAAACATTACTGAACACTTTTTATATTGAATGTTTGTAATATTACATAGACTATTAATTCTTAATTAAATTTTAAAATATTTTAATATACAATGTAACCATTAAAAACCAACTGAAAGTAATTCAAAATGCATCTGAATTCAATTCAGTATTTAACCCAATTTAGTAATCTTCACAGGTTGTTTTAAAGGACTCCCAGCCTCTTGTTCTTGTGTTGCTGGGACAGCAGTGTGCATCCATATCGTTGCAGCACCGTACCAGACAGCACACTATTCAGAACTGAGAATCAAAGCAGTTCCTCCTGTACAGAGCTGCACTAAAATGGAGCAGAGCTGGCACAAACCTAGAACAATGGTAAATTTAAGAGAATTATCAAATACTTTAATGAATGACATGTATAATTCATAAACTTTGATTAATAATATTAACATGCCCCATTGGTATGCTTAGGGAGTCAAACCAGGGCCTGTCAGTGGGATGGTGGTCCTGTATGCAAGCCTGAAAGAAAAGAAACTTGCTGAGACGATAAGGTAGGAGAAGAGTGTAAATGTATAAAGTCTAATATTGTTATATGATCTTTTCATTTCTTGCTACATTCATAATATATAACATGCCTATATGAGGGCACTCCACCCCTGACTCCTGCACTCTCACAGACTACATTTCCCATAATTCTTTGCCGGACTCATCATCACTGATTGCATTCACCTGTGTCTTGTTACTTCCATCAGCCTCACCTTATTTAAAGCTTGGTTTTTCATTCATTCATGGCTCAGTATTGTCTAACCTGTTGCAGTCCCTAGAACCGGCAATGGTAGGAGAAGCCATGTGCCTGTATGATGGGACCCAGTGATGTTGTGTATATGGAGAAGAGGAGGGGTCCAAGAACTGATCCCTGAGGAACCCCAGTGACAAGTTGATGTGCTTTGGATACCTCCCCTCCCCAAGACACCCTGAAAGACCTACCAGTGTTTCCTGTGTTTTCCTTGTTCTTTGTTGCCTTGCCTTGTTTTTGACCCTGGACTGTTCCTTGTATCTGATTGTTTGTTGCCTGCCCTGACCTTCGCCTGTTTATTGGAGTACTCTTTTGTCTAGTTTGCTGTTGTTTGACCCTGCCTGTTTGACCCCTCTGTTGAATAAAAGTCTGCATTTGGATCCACTACTCCGTCTTCACGCCTCTACGTTACAGTAACAAAGTTACTTATATTTACATGTTTACATGGCATCAAAGTATTTTATATTTTCATATTTAGATTAAACTGGTGAGCAAGAAACCCTATTGTAATTGTTAGAATGGCCAAAGATCAGCAATCTCCATGTAAAACTGATTGGGCAAACCGAACCGTAAGTCGTAGAGACTTGAAACTTGGAGGGATGGTAGTACTCGCACTGTCTACATGTCACCAAGGCTCGCGACCCAATTGGCCTGACAAGGGCAATCAAAACTATGAAATCTCTCATAACTCCTAAATCGTTAGTCGCAGGCGATCGTCAATCTCGAAAAAACCACTGCAGTAAAATTCTCTGGATTCTCTAGAAATTTTGAATTTTACCCTTTTGGTAGCTATAATGGGGTAATTTTGGCGCTTTTCCACTGCATGGTACGGCACGGTACGGCTCTGTATGGTTCACTTTTGGGGGGTTTTCCACTGGGTACAGTACCTGGAACCTGGTACTTTTTTTAGTACCAACTTGCTTTATTTCATCATTGATTTAGATGGTCACAGGGTTACTAAATAATATGTAATGTCTTCTTTCATATGTGCTTAAATGACTTGAAGCGCTTGAACCCAGATAATCGCTGCTTGCAGCTATATTATATATTTACATTTACATTATATTCAATTTGCATTTTATATTACAGTCTGTTCAAATTAAAACAAATGAATCCATCCCAAGGGTTTTGTGTAAGGCCAGATCTCTCTGTGGAAGACTCATCGATGGGCTGCAGACACTGACAATGTCAGAATAAATTTTAAATAATCATGATACATATAATGCATGTAACCAGGGGCGGATTTGGTGATTTGGGGGCCCCAGGCAAAATACAGGAATGGGGCCCTATACAATTTCACACATTTACAACCTTGAGGTTTCTTTCACTGTTGCTTGGTAATCAAATGAAGGCAAAAACATGAATCTATTTTTTATTCCAATGAAAATGAAACAAACCCTTTAATTTTTTTACATTAAAAATGCTACACAAGTTTACTGTGTAACGAGCAATGTCACGGAATTCGTCAAATATTGAATGAATAAATCAAATGCAATTCAGTACACTTCAATCAAACCGCGATATGTACTATATGTGAATATTAAATGGCAAAAATACGTCTGCGCCGTTCATTCCGTCACATTCCGCGTTACACAGTAAATTCCGTTTTTATGAATAGATTCCGTCCCCATTTTCTACATCGCCCTACTTTTGCTAAGAAACACGTTCAACGCGGACGCACAGACAGTTGTCTTGGTAATGAACACCAGAGCAACCACTTGCGCGTCCGCACTGAACGCGCATCTCGCATATATAAAGCATTTTAGGGGGCCCTTGGCTTTTGAGGGCCCAAGGCGATCGCCTACCTTTGCCTAATGGTTAAGTCCGCCTCTGCATGTAACGTGCATCAAGAGAGAAAAAATAAATATAAATAACTTTTACTTTCTCTGTCACAAACAATCAAGCTTGTAGTCCAATCTGAAGCCGAGAAATTCAACAAATCAGTGAGGCAGGGGTGGGATAATATCAACGCTTTTTCTTTTTTGGTTAATAAAATGTCAACTGGAGAGGGAAAAGCATGGATTGAACCGATAGAAGCCATCTTAGAAGAAAGTAAATGCGAAACTGATGATGCATTGACGCCATGTTATGTCTCAGAGAAAAACTGATCTCGCTTTTCCCAAGGGATAGGAGAATACAGGACTGGTAAGCTCAGATATTACTGTATTTACAATGATAATATGCATTTGTTTGATAGAATTGTTATTTTGAAATGTAGAAGCACAGCAACTAAGCCAGTAACCTGTTATTTGACAAAATATGTCGAAACTGCGTTTAGTAGGCTGCTTGACAAACAGTCTGCATGTATGCAGACTGGAATAAATTTGTAATTTGAGTGAATTTATGTTTTGACATTGTTAAATAGATATTATTGCAGTGCAAACAACTGTGTACAAAAAAACTGATTTCTTTGTTTCAGTTTCTTATTAAGATTATGCACCACCAGTGGTTGGCACAGGGGGCCACACATCTCCAGGAGGCAGGCCAGAGGTACATTGGTTAATTATTTTTTTTGGCGCCGTGGGTGTAAATTTACAGATTAAGGGGCGGTAAAAGATCCCTTTGCCACGTCACCAAGGGTACGAAATCAGATGCGCTCGTTTTCTCAGACGCTTGCAGAAAAAGGCGTCCCAAAACAAAGTTACTGGGTTAATCTTTTTCACGTTTCCTTGTTTGGTAGATGCACCGGGGACCTGATTACAGCACTTAAAACCTGGAAAAGTCAGATTTTCATTATATGTCACCTTTAAATGGTGACATAGCTATGTCACAGAAATAATGGCAGACAAAAATTGCAGGATTGAGGATATTTGAAGTGGTCACCTTTATTTAAAAGACTCATATATCAGTCCAATCATGTTGGCTTTAAAAATAATGTAAATATGTGGTTGACATCTCTGGCCATACAACTCTGAGGTGTATGGTCCTGCAGAGTTTAGCTCCAACCCTGATCAACTCACCTGCCTGTCGTATATATTTATTTATTTTTAGAAATCCTGAAGACTAATATATTTTTTAGACCTATTTGCCACACGTAAATATTAAAACATTCCTTGTTTGCATCATACAAAAAAAAAAAAAAAAAAAAGAAAGAGAGAGAGAGAGAGAAAGAGAAAGAAATCCTGAAGACTAGCTTGATTGATTCATTAGCTTCATGTGTGTTTGGTCAGGGTTTGGAGGTTAATTTTCCAATAATTATAAAATATGTATTATCTTATTCTCTCTCACAAAAAAAAAAGTAATTATTAATTCCTTGCACCCTTTGGATGATAGGATCTCCTCACTGTGGCTCAGTATCACTAGGAAGTAACAGACAAGATATGTTAGTACACAAGAGACTAACAAGATTCACCAAAAAAAGCATATAGCAACTACATCATCGCCACTAAATCATTTACCTAGTTTAGTGCCACATTAACCACTGTAGAGTCAGTATCGCAGGTGGCTTTGCAGGCAAATCCTGAGATAAAGATGGAGATGATGAACTGAAGGATGGAGAACACCAGCAATATTCCAGTGATCCCCAGATAATATACCTAAATAAACACATTCAACATGCCCATATATGAAAGCAGTTCCACAAATAACATCCCAGCAGTTATATTGAGTTTATTCTGATGATAAGGGTAAAATCAGGATATAAGTTGTTAATAAGTAAAATTGTCATTATTTCCTCACCATCTTGTCATTTTATTTATTTTTTCTTCAAAAGAAGATATTTTAAAGATTTCTTTAATGCCATTCCAAATCATTTTAAAGCATCCAATATCTTTATGGAACAAACTGAGGTTTATGTCAAGATTTTCAATGTAATGACTTAAAAGTAAATTATAAAAGAATCTTCATTTTGGGAGAAGTTTTAAGTGAATAAAATATTCAAACAAAATATTGCACATTGTACATTTAGTACCTGAGATTGTATACAGTCATAATTGTTGTAGCTTGCATAGTTGCAATTTTGATGTGACCTTGGAGAAGTTCCTATTTCTATGCCCAACAGAAAAATGGATATCGCTGCAGTTATGGCACTGATCACATTCATTCCAAGAGAGGCTTTCACCTACAGGAAGAAAAGCATTTAACAAGACAAGAATTTTAATGGAATACACTTGTACAACTCTGTAAAGTAATAATTAGTCCAATATCTTGATCTGTTAAGGATAAATGTCTCATTGTGCTAAAAAAAAGCTGAAATTAATGTCCCAGAAGAAACAACAGCTGCACAGTTTCTTTCTTACTGGTTGTACTAACATGTCTTTCTCTTGTAGTAATATACCAGTTTCAGAACACTTGAGGTATTTTTTATTCCCAAAATATTTGGTGATCTTTTTTGTTCATGAACAACATATGAGCAATATAATTTGTGTGAAAAGAAATATTTTTTGTTTAAATCAAGTAAATATAAATGCAGCTATATTAAATTAAAATTTTATTTTGGTATTTGTTGCTATTTTTGTGCTTAAGGATGAAAAAAATCACAGTGGTCATTTACCCTATAGCCCCATTGTATCTGACTGCATACAGTCTTTACTTAAAGAACAGATGATTGAAAGGGCTTTGTGCTTATAACTATTGAATATGAATTAGGCAAGGTCAGTTGTAATGCAAATCTTGATCAGAGAAACCAATCTAAAGATACAGTGAGAGTTTTACTGCTGACAAATGATGATTTCTGGACTGATTTAAATTGCACAACAGTTAGTTGAGCAATGTAATGATGTACAAATAAGGATCAAGAAGTGACAGAAGAGTTCAGCAAATTATATGTACATACCACACACGGATGAAGTTTATTCTGCGCAGCAACAGACAGAGAGCCAGTACTGATGTACTGAGAAAGAAACATCGGACATGTAAAACATGTAACATTAGAAGTTAATTGTGGAAATTACAATTAAAAGGGAAATAAAGCAAAACCATTAAATTAAACTTACAATGAAAGATCCCCAGTATGTGATGCCGCTAAAGACAGATATACTACCAAATCTGACTAAACTTCCGGAGAGCACAATACCAAGTAAGAAGACCATCACTCCAGTTAATATCTGTACAGTCTAGAGAGCAGATGTGTTTTATTCATAATGGCATAACATTTATGTTTGGAAACACAAAAATATAAGATATATTGATGTTTAATGCACTGAAGGGAATCAGACCAGCACACATCTTTGCAAAATGTCTTATGACAAAAGACTGCTCTCATTTTAAGTGATCTAGAAGAAATCATAAAATGCATTACCCCCAGTGCCTTTGGTTGTGCTTTGAAAAATCCTTTAAGAGCTGTATTGTGATATGCTCCTCTGACCTGCTGTCCATCATCACAAATAACAGTATCTTGTGCCACCTGTGGATTTACTTGGATGATAACTGTAGCTTTATCAGATGCGATGACTTTGCTGTTTTCCATTCTAAGAAAACTTTTGGATTTGACCTGTAATTAATCATTAATCATGAATTAATAATATGATTTAATAATCTTATTAGTAGAGATTTTTGGGGCAGTTGTTGCTTAGTGGTTAGATAGTTGGACTTGTAACCCAAAGGTTGCAGGTTCAATTTTAAATACCGTCAGGTAATGTATGTATAGGCTACTCATATAATAATCTTTTGATTGTCTGGGATAATCAGTAGTAGTACATGTAAATACATACTGTATTTTTGACAAGGATGCCTTTGGAGTTTTTCCTCTTCTGAAAGATCAGAATGTAAAATGTACATTTTTCACAAATATTTTGTATTATTGCACATTTCATTTGATTATAAACATTTTTAAAGTTATGAATTATATTAATACTATTTTTGTAGCCGAATGCCCAAACAAATCTCAAAACCTTTAAATGGAATTTTATGTATTAAAGTATAACAATAAATAAACAACTTACAGTAAAACAATCGGAAGATCACAAAAGTCAAAAGATGATGGTTATTTTTAAATTATGTATATCAAAATAAATATAGGCTTTATAATTAAAATGATCAATGAGCATTTTTACCTGAAGTGAAATGAGTTGTGTTGATGATGTCTGATAACTCTTCTGATGTATCTTTGTGTGTGTGGACTGTGAAGAACCGCTAAGGAGGAGCTTGAGTCATACGAGTTTGCGTAATACTTTTAAGGATTATGTTGATACCCTTCCCTTCCTATATGTTGATATAGTGACTGAAAACCACAAAAAACATTACACATCTCTTGCAAAAACAAACACTTCTTTCAAAACTATTTTAACTCCTAAAAATAGTGTTTTGCGTAGTAACTCTACACACAAACATCAAATGATTAGCCATATACATGCCAAACTACACGCTGATATGACAAAAGTAAAACACTACTGTCTTTTCCTTGTTCATTGTGCAGTGGAGTGCACAGGAGTTTGTCATAGCACTCACACCTACATGTACTGTATGTGTAAAAATGTACTGTGCATACAGTGTGTATGCACAATTGATTAACTTTACAGTTACTGAAGTGAACAATCAACACTGAACTGACTTGAGATCTGTAAGTAACGGTTTTAAGTAACATCAACTTTTTGATTCCAGACATTACAAATGTGCCTGGTCCCACAGTTGAATGTTATAACAGTAAAACCAATGGTTAAACTTTGTTGCAATTCCTTTTTTTTTCTTCGGTTAAAATAAAAAAAGATGAAAAAGACAGTCAAGTCAAGACACGTTTATAAAGCACTTTATACAATACAGATTTTGTCAAAGCAGCTTTACAGTGTCAAACAGGTAAATAGTTTGTCAATATTGCAAGAGGACAATACCAGACAGTATTCAGCTAAGGTTAGTTCATTGATGATTCAGTGATGTCATCATCCAGTTCAGGGGCCCGTTCTTCTTACCTCACTTATTAAATCTGAGATGATTTGAAAGATGCCAGATATTCTAATTGTGATAACTGATCTCTGGCTAATTTGGTTCTTCAAACGAATTTGCAGATTTGATTAAAATATCTGGATTAAGTTGCCTAAGATTACTGCGTGCTCTCGTGTTCCCCCGAAAAGGGCAGATGTATCGATACTCGAAACCAAGACAGCAACGTAATGACATCATATAATTTAAAAAGACACCTGATGAAAAACGTGACAAATTTTTTGACTTTTATAAGGAAACAGCCAAGCGAACAAAACTGCATAAATGGTATAAAAGATAAATTAAATTTATCTTTGAAATTTTATATAAATGAAAGTTTTTATTTTATTTAAAAATGTTTTACATGATTCCCAATTATTTATATTCACGATTTCTAGTATTTGTACAGGCTTTACATTTTTAGCAGTTCATTTAATTTTATCTTTGAAACACGATTTGTTACATGACAACATTAATTAAAGTTTCTTAAGGGTCAAGATCAATAATCTGCATGTCCTGCACTCCATCAAGCCACTCCCATAATAGCTGTCACCACTCAAATTAATGCATGGCTCAGATTAACTGTATAGCATGTGTGTAAGACTCCAATACAATTATAAAGTAACTATTTTATCTTGAATAAATCTTTCAATGAGTAAAACTGGCTGTGTCTAGTATTATAGACTACACAACAATATTATATTATTTTTCAATTATTATTATCGTAAATTACTGTCCCTGGATCAGTAGGATACTCTTCTAATAAAGTAGCAGTGTCTGGGACTGATTTTAAGGATCAATTCTGCTTAAAAAGATGCTATCTAATCCTGTTTACATTAAATAAGCCTGCTCTGGAGCAGGTTTAAGCTTACGGACCTGTTGCTATGACAGCAACTCCGGGATGATCTTCGAAGAACCAATCAATCCAAGATCAAGCGAAATCATCAACAATCAAATCCAGCTAACTGAGTTAGCGACATACGAAGAACGAACCCCAGCTCTCTTCCAATAGTGTCTGTGCAATCAAGCCGACAATATTGACAGAAATTAAGCGGCCCCAACTAAGCAAGCCAAAGGCGACAGTGGCAAGGAACCAAAACTCCATCAGTGACACAAATGGAGAAAGGAGCCTGGTTTGATTCCAGGCTGCAACACAGGTCAGATTGTGCAGAGGACTTGTCTGGTTCCTGTGGTCTTGTCCCGATGACCATCTAGTTGACAAGGTCTTTGCAGGGGATCTATCTCTGGGGCTTATCTGGTTGACATGGTTTCCTCTGACATCCAGGGTAGAGGTCATCTCTAGGTGCTGATCCACCATCTGGTCTGGAAACAGACTGGATCTAGGTGGCTACAGTGACCTCGGAATAAGAATGAAACAGACTAATATTAGCGTAGATGCCATTGTTCTTACGATGTAACGAGTACATCGGGTGTAATGGAAAGTTTTCCTGGTTCCGGTTGCCCTCATTAATGCAGCCTAACAATCCTTTAACAGATTTGAATTATAGACATGTGATAGTGTGTTATGTGTATGCCAGGTTATGCCTCCCTAACAATGTTAGGTAAATTGTTCCAGAGTTTGAGCAGAGTTTGGAAAACGATCTGCCGCCCGCAGTTGATTTTGATATTCTAGGTTTTGATATTCAAATGGCCAGAGTTTTGAGATCACTACAAACATGAAGGACTATAATGTGATATGAGCTCGCTCAAGTACTGAGGAGCTAAACCATTCAGGGCTTTATAAGTAATTAGAAAGATTTTAAAATGTATAAGATGTTCAATAGGGAGCTAGTGCAGAGCTGACAGAACCAGACTAATATGGTCATACTTTCTGGTTCTAGTAAGAACTCTGCTGCATTTTGGACCAGCTGGAATTTGTTTATTAAGCTTGCAGAGCAACCATCCAATACAGCATTAAAATAATGTAACCTTGAGGTCATGAATGCATGAATTAACATTTCTGCATTTGACATTGAGAGCAAAGGTCATAATTTAGATAGATTTTTTAGATTGAAAAATGCTGTTTTACAAATGCTGGAAATATGGTTTTGAACGGAAAGATTGCTATCAAATAGCACACCTAGGTTTCTAACTGATGACGAAGAATTGAAAGAGCAGCCATCAAGTGTTAGACTGTGTTTTAGGTTATTACATGCAGAGGTTTTGGGTCCAATAATTAACACCTTTGTTTTTTCAGAATTTAGCAGTAGGAAATTACTAGTCATCCAGTTTTTTATACCACCTATGCATTCCATTAGTTTTGCAAATTGGTATGTATCGTTAGGCCACAAAGAAATATAGAGCTGAGTATCATCAGCATAACAGTGAATGCTAAAACCATGTTTCCTGATGATATCTCCCAAGGGTAACATGTAAAGCATGAAAAGCAGCGGTCCTAGTACTGAGCCTTGTGGTACTCCATACTTTACTTGTGATCGATATGATACCTCTTCATTCACTGCTATGAACTGATGATGTTCAGATAAGTAAGATTTGAACCATGCCAATGCAATTCCACTAATACCAACATAATTTTGATGTCTACTCAAAAGAATGTTGTGGTCGATAGTGTTATCTCATAGTAGTATTAGATAGTGATAGATAGATAGTGTTATACTTATTCCATCCTGATGATCCGACGATAGCTGCTCGCATCTCAGCTTGTCTAACGGACATTTCTTGCTGGATAAAGGACCATCACCTTCAACTCAACCTTGCCAAGACAGAACTGCTTGTGGTTCCATCATCAAACCCATCGTTTCATCACAGTTTCACCATCCAGTTAGGCACATCAACCATAACTGCTTCAAAAACAGCCAGAAACCTTGGCGTAATGACTGATGATCAGCTTACTTTCTCAGACCACATTACTAAAACTGCCTGGTCCTGCAGATTTGCTTTATTCAACATCAAGAAGATCAGGCCCTTTCTTTCAGAACATGCTTCACAACTCCTTGTTCAAGCTCTTGTTCTGTCCAGGCTGGACTATTGTAATGCTCTCTTTGCAGTTCTTCCAGCCAGTTTTATCAAACCTTTACAATGAATCCAGAACGCGGCAGCAAGATTAATTTTTAACGAACCGAAAAGAATGCATGTCACACCTCTGTTTATCGATTTGCACTGGCTACCAATAGATGCTCGCATAAAATTCAAGGTATTAATGTTTGCCTACAAAACCACCACTGACTCAACAAAACAGGTCCGTGATCCTTATACTTCCATCTTTATTTTACCCTAACTCTAGCACACTCTATTCTAATTCTATTCTTTATTAAAAAAAACTTTTAGACTTGCACTATTTATTTATTTGGACCCTCTAACTCTAGCACACTCTATTCTAATTCTATTCTTTATTAAAAAAAAACTTTTAGACTTGCACTATTTATTTATTTGCTAACTGCTTGTTTTCTTAAAAAAAAAAAAAACTAACACTTGCTTCTCTAATCTTTTTGTATTCTATCTATTTGTGTTCTTTTTACTTATTATACAATTAACAAAAGCGAAAAGGCCTCTAAAACTAGCTTGCTCTATTCTTTTTCTATTCTATTTTCTTTTTATTTATTATATAATTTTAAAAAACCTTGTTACTTGTACTTCGTTAAACTAACTGAGACTTGTTATAGCACTTACATATCATTGCTCTTTTGTTGATTTTGATTGCTTCCATTGTCCTCATTTGTAAGTCGCTTTGGATAAAAGCGTCTGCTAAATGTCTAAATGTAAATGGTTGTGTCAAACACAGCAATAAGATCCAGTAGCACTAATAGAGAAATACAACCATGATCGGATGATAAGAGCACGTCATTTGTAACTCTGATGAGAGCAGTCTCAGTACTATGATACGTCTAAATCAGGGGTGTCAAACTAATGGCGCTTTTCCACTGCATGGTACGGCACGGTACGGCTCGGTACGGTTCACTTTTGGGGGGGTTTTCCACTGGGTACAGTACCTGGTACTTTTTTTAGTACCACTTCGGTTGGGGTTCCAAGCGAACCGTACCGTTACCAAAACATGACGTGTAAATTCTGCTGATCACGGATTGGCCGGAGAGAATCGTCACTACCTGTGTCACTGAACTTGCGACACAAACACAACAGAACCACTAGATTTAAATCAGCACAACCAGCGAAGGATCGAACGCAACTGTTTTGAATGAGCGCACCTTTTTTTAACAACCAGACAATGGCTGTTCCCCCTGTTGAGGAAGTACAGACGTTCCTCTCGTTGATAGCAGAGGAGCGGATCCAGCGAGAGCTTGATGGGGCGACGCGGAATGAAAAAGTTTTTTAGGAGTCGCGGCAATAGAGGCGGCGCAACTGTAACGACATGTGAATAATCCCGCCCACTCTAAAGCAGTACTGAACTGCAGTGGAAACGCAAACCGAGCTGAACTGAGCCGTGCCGTACTAAGCCGTGCCGAGCCGAGTCGTACCACACAGTGGAAAAGCGCCATAAATTCCTGGAGGGCCGGCGCCCTGCAGAGTTTTGTTCCAACCCTGCTCCAACACACGTACCACATCGTTTTCAAATAAGCCTGAATGACTTGATTAGTTGGATCAAGTGTGTTTAATTAGGGTTGAATCTTTTAACTCTGAAGGACTCTGGCCCTTCAGGAATTGAGACTGATTCCCCTGGTCTAAATCCTGACTGGAAATCCTCACAGAAAACATTTCTCTCTAAGAAGGAAAATAGCTGAGAGGATACTGCCTTTTGTAGTCTTTTTGACAGAAAAGGGAGATTTGAGAGTGGTCTGTAATTAAAGGGGTCATGACATGTTTTTTAAATTTTTAAATTTTATTATGTTCCCTAAAATGTAATTATAATATTACTGAAGTTTTTTTGGATGAAAAACATTCATATTTGAGTGGCATGACTACAATTTGTTCTCAAAAAAGTCAACAGTGAAAGGTACTGAACATACGTTTAAATAAGCACTGGCGTGACTGGGATGTTTGCTAAAAATAAACTGAATCAATTTTTCTCTGACGTTGGGATCCTTCGACAGCATATAGAAACATGTTGTTTTTCCACAGCCAGGAATGGCACATCATCTGCCTGGCATCGCAATCTTATTGTAAACAACTACTCCTTCAGACCCACTCGCTGCACGACAACTGAACACCTGTGGGCAAGACAATGATGTGATGTTTCAAAAATAGGTATAGTTGTCTTGCTCTTGAGGTGGTAATATGCAAACGACTGTGCCCAGGTGACGTCACATTGTTCCTCTGATCCAAAATGAGCCGTTTTCTGAGGGGTTTTACATTTTAAGTTATGAAACTTGCAGGATGTCTTAAGCATACAAAGACCTCTTCTATGTCAAAAGATCAAGGGAAATTTGGTTTCTCATGTCATGGCCCCTTTAACTAATTCTCTAGGATAGAATCAAGTTGTGTTTTTTTTAATGAGAGGTTTAATAACAACCAGTCTGAAATATTTTGGGACATATCCTAATGACATTTACAAATTAATAATATTCAGAAGAGGATCTATGACTTCTGGAAGCACCTCTTTTATTAGCTTAGATGGAATCTAACATATATGTTGTTGGTTTTGATGATTTGACAAGTTTATACAATTCTTCCTCTCCTATAGCAGAGAATGAGTGGAATTGTTCCTCAGGGGAGCCATAGTGCATTGTCTGATGCGATACTGTAGCTGACAGCTGCATGGTCAGAATTGTATCTCTAATTGTATCGATCTTGGAAGTAAAGAAGTTCATAAATTCACTAATGCTGTGCTATTGGGAAATGTTTGTGACTGTTGATGCTTTATTTTTTGTTAATTTAACCACTGTATTAAATAAATGTCAGGGGTTATGTTTGTTTTCCTCTAAAAGAGACGAAAAGTAAGCAGATCTAGCAGTTTTTTGAATTTTTCTATAAGTCGAAGTACTTTCCCTCCATGCAATATGAAATACCTCTAGTTTTGTTTTCTTCCAGATGCACTCCATTTTCCAGGCTGCTCTCTTTAAGACGTGAGTGTGCTTGTTGTACCATAGTGTCGGACTGTTTTCCTTAATCTTCTTTAAGCATAAAGGAGCAACCCTATCTAAAGTGCTAGAAAAGAGAGAGCCCATCGTTTCTGTTACAACATCAAGTTTTTCTGAGCTATTGGATTAGCTGAGGAATTGTAAAAAGCATTCTTTTGTTGTCAAAGTGATGGTTCTACCATATTTGTAACAAGGAGTTGAATTTGCAGCTTTAGCTATATGGAGAATACACAAGACTAGATAATCCGAGATGTCATCACTCTGATGCAGAATTTCAATGCCATTAACATCAATTCCATGTGACATTATTAGATCTAAAGTATGATAACGACAATGAGTAGGCCCTGACACGTGTTGTCTGATCCCAATAGAGTTCAGAATGTCTATAAATGCTGATCCCAGTGCATCTTTTTAATTATCAACATAGATATTAAAATCAGATAGAAAATCAGTAAATTATTTGATAAAGTCTGTATGGTGCCCTGGTGGCCTGTATACAGTAGCCAAAACAAAAGTCAGTGGGGATTTATCATTAACACTTATTTCTCTAGATAATGTTATATGAAGCACCTTTACTTCAAACAAATTTATTCATAAAACAAGATGTCTGATAAATACTGAAAATATTACTATAAATTGTAGCAACATCTCCCCCTTTACCTTTTGGACGCGACTCATGTTTATAACAGTAATATTGGGGGGGAGACTCATTTAAAGTAATGTAATCATCTGGTTTAAGCCAGGTTTCTGTCAAACAGAGCATATCTAGGTTATGATCTGGGACCATATAATTTACAAAAAGTACTTTTGTAGAAAGGGATCTAATTTTCATTAAGCCAAGCTTTATCATTTGTTTATCTACATTACATTTGAAATTGCAGTCACCAGTCTGCGCACAGACCTGGTTCTCTGGTCCAACTCCAGTCGGATCGTCATAATAGTCGAATCGACAGTCCTTTGGGAAGAGGCCATTAACGAGGCCTTTGAAAGGTAGAAGCTGTGATATGACAGTGAAAGTATACCCATTGGAAGTGGGCTGCAGGGACTTTGTGGCTAGTTCCACTATAAGGCTGCTGAAGGAGTTGGGCATCAGAGGACAGGTCCAGCGGAGGATAGTCAGGGAACTTGCCACACTCTAAACAAAGATGGCTCTTTAAAGGTTCTTTACATGCAGTAATGGTTTTATTTAGAACCATAGCATTCTGAAGAACCCTTTCATGCCGTAATGGTTCTTTGTAGAGTTTAGGGTTCTTTATTCCCACCCTTTTGTTTTTCAAATCTGTAACTGGCAAAGCACCTCATTACTGATTTTCTGGAGTTCAGTGATCCAACTACAGCCTGTCAACACACTCTCAACAGGTTGTAAGGTCAAAAATTATCAAAGACTTCTGCTTTCCTGTCCCAAACCTATCTTCAGTAACAAAAGGGCCATTTGGAATTCCTGAAGGCACAGAGGTGCTGATAGTGATCAATGCCTGTAGGCCAACATGTGTATACACCGGGGGTCTGCTAATTGTCACACCTTTTGCCCAGTGGGTGAAGTTATAATCTGCTGATTGGTCAGTTTGAATGTCTCACATTTGGTTTTTAGTCACATGGTCAAGGAAGGGATAAAAGAGGACTGTAACTGTTGCTCTGTCTCTTTTCTTGGCTGGCTCTCTTCTTGGGTCTCTGCCCTCTCTCCCTCTTTTTCTTCCTCTCTCTATCTCTTTCTCTCAGGTAATATTTTACATGTTGGGTACAATTAACTATGCTTTACCATCCTTCATCTATTTTGTAACCAATTCAAGTGTAACCATAACAAAATATTGTTATTAAACCATTTCAATTATTAATTATGTGCTAACTAGTCTTGATTCAAGGTTCATCTTAAAGTGTTACCTATTGCAATACAATAGTCACACAATAGCAACGCTCTCCCACATATGTAGCTATTCTAACTGCGCTTATTTCCGTCGTTGGTATAAGTGGCAGTGGGTGGTAATAGACTAGAAATGTACAGTTTTATACCATCGTGCTGATAACGTTTCTTTAGTCATTCGGCAATCCTACAGCCTGAACCACCGTAGGAAAACCATCCTTACAAGGTAAATGATTTCATTCTTAAAATTGAAATACAAATGTAACTTTAAAAATGTAACTGGTTTCCAAACAAACATGTTCTTATCTCTTTTTTTAGTTTTTGTCACATATAAGTGTGTGCAGCTCTGCTAAGCGGTGGAAACTTCTCTCCTCCACTAAGTAAGTAAAAGAGACAATTAATTTATAATTCATATTGTTAGCTTTTTTATTATTACTTGGGGTTATGTTTAAACATACCCAGTCACAAAAAAAAAATATTAAAACCATGACTTTATCACTTAAGATTGTGAAGGGCTCACATACTGTCCATTTTTGCTTTTGGCCTTGTAACGAGTCAATTCACTGAAGGAGAGTTGAAGTGAGAACCCAAGTACAATTTATTTACAGTGCGAGCCAAACAATATACACAGACTTGACAAGGCATGAACAGATTTGATGAGGCACAAACAGACTAGACTCACCGACAGCGGGTTACAACATCAATACACGACAAGGCACAATGACAACATGATGGCTACTTATAACAGACAATGAGGGTCACATGACAAGAACAAACCAATGGGAAACAAGACACATGACTAAAACAACCAATCAGAACATGACACAATGAACAGAGGAACCAATAGCATGAAGACAAGAGGGCAAGGGAAGCATGACACTAACAGGGTGAACCAATTACAAAATAAAAAGACATGAAAACATGAACATGAAACAAAACCCCACATTACATATCCCCCTTCTAAGGGCGGCTCCAGACGCCCAAACAAAACCCAAAAAGTCCAAGAGGGTGGTGGAGTGGAGGTGGAACTGGGGGAGGGATGGAGGGCCAGGCCCATGAAGAGGAACAGGCAGAGCGGGGGACCATGGCAGAGCAGGCAGAGCGGGGGGCCATGGCGGTGCAGAGACATGGACAGACCACTTGACTGTGACAGAACAAGCAGAGAGTTCTTGAATGGCCTCCTTGGCCGTAAAAGGACAGACAGTGAGTTCATGAACAGCCTCCATGGCCGTAACAGGACAGGCAATGAATTCATGAACGGCCTCCATGGCCGTAACAGGACAGGCAGTGAATTCATGGACGGCTTTCTTAGTCATGACAGGGTAGACCGTGAGTTCATGAACGGCCTCCTTGGCCGTAGCAGGACAGACAGCGAGTTCATGAACGGCCTTCATGGCCGTAATAGGACAGACAGTGAGTTCATGAAAGGCCTCCTTGGCCATGGCAGGACAGACAGCGAGTTCATGGACGGCCTTCTTAGTCATGACAGGGTAGACCGTGAGTTCATGAACGGCCTCCTTGGCCGTAGCAGGACAGACAGCGAGTTCATGGACGGCCTTCTTAGTCATGACAGGGCAGAATGTGAGTTCGTGAGCAGACTCCGTGGCCATGACAGGGCAGACAGTGAGTTCGTGAACAGCCTCTGTGGCCGTGACAGGGCAGGCAGTGAGTTCGGAAGCAGACACCACCACCTCAGGAGGTTCTGCAGCGGATTCATGCACAGGAAAGGCCCTTGGTGCAGACTCATGGATAGGAAAGGCCTCAGGGACAGACTCATAG
>NW_015505271.1:3856505-3859801 GCF_001515645.1 Sinocyclocheilus grahami | reverse complement strand
TGGACAGGAGAGGCCTCAGGAGCAGACTCGTGGACAGGAGAGGCCTCAGGAGCAGACTCGTGGACAGGAGAGGCCTCAGGAGCAGACTCGTGGACAGGAGAGGCCTCAGGAGCGCAGTGTGCAGCCCACACGCTCAAAATGGCGACCGCCATTACATTAAGGGCAGGAGAGTGTGGCAGGACCTCGAAGACGGTTGGGCTTGAGAGCACTGACGTCAACGGGATGCCTGCAGCTCTCACCGACATCAGTGGTAAGTCCATCACGCTAGCTATCAGTCTTTTCATTCTTGGCCCAAGCTCCGCGTCCGACTCAGGCATGGCAGCCATCTTGTCCAGGGACTCAGGCGTGGCGGCCATATTGTGAAGAATCTCCTGAGTGTGATGATGATGTATGATGTGAGCAGGCTCTGGCTTGGCAGACATGACGTGAAGAGGACTTGGCGTAGCAGACATGATGGAAGCAGGCTCTGGTTTGGTAGACGTGACATGAGCAGGCCCTGGGGTAGCAGACATGACATTAGCAGACTCTGGCTTGGCAGACATGACGTGATCAGGCTTTGACTTAACTGGCATGATTTGAGCAGGTCCTGGAGTAGCGGGCATGACGTGAGCAGGCTGTGGCTTGGCAGGCGTGACGTGAGCAGGCTGTGGCTTGGCAGACATTATGTGAGCAGACCTTGGCTTGGCAGGCATGACGTGAACAGGCTTTGGGGAAGTGTCATGTTCCTCCTCCATGACACCCACAGTGAAGGCAGAGCCGCTCATTCGCAGAGCGAAGTCTATATATTGTTCAAGTAACCAGTGTGGGGTATTGCGTGGCATTAACTGTGATATGTCCTTAATTAAACCAAAACGAAAAATGTCTTTTAGGAAGGTTTCATTAAAGTGAGCAGGCCCTGGGGTAGCAGACATGACGTTAGCAGACTCTGGCTTGGCAGACATGACGTGATCAGGCTTTGACTTAACTGGCATGATTTGAGCAGGTCCTGGAGTAGCGGGCATGACGTGAGCAGGCTGTGGCTTGGCAGGCGTGACGTGAGCAGGCTGTGGCTTGGCAGACATTATGTGAGCAGACCTTGGCTTGGCAGGCATGACGTGAACAGGCTTTGGGGAAGTGTCATGTTCCTCCTCCATGACACCCACAGTGAAGGCAGAGCCGCTCATTCGCAGAGCGAAGTCTATATATTGTTCAAGTAACCAGTGTGGGGTATTGCGTGGCATTAACTGTGATATGTCCTTAATTAAACCAAAACGAAAAATGTCTTTTAGGAAGGTTTCATTAAAGTCTACCTGGTGACAAAGTCCACAAAAGTCCTCAACATAATCCTCAATGTCCCTTGGCGAAGGTGAACAAGATGATCTGCTGGGTTCATTGTGGGCGTCGTGTATTCTGTAATGAATTAGTCCACTGAAGGCGAGTTAAAGTGAGAACCCAAGTGCAGTTTATTTACAGTGTGATCCAAACAATATACACAGACTTGACTTGATGAGGCATGAACAGACTTGACTTGACTTGATTTGACTTGACGAGGCACAAACAGACTAGACTCACCGACAGCGGGTTACAACATCAATACACGACAAGGCACAATGACAACATGATGGCTACTTATAACAGCAAATGAGGGTCACATGACAAGAACAAACCAATGGGAAACAAGACACATGACTAAAACAACCAATCAGAACATGACACAATGAACAGAGGAACCAATAGCATGAAGACAACAGGGCAAGGGAAGCATGACACTAACAGGGTGAACCAATTACAAAATAAAAGACATGAAAACATGAACATGAAACAAAACCCAAACCCCACATTACAGGCCTTCATAAACATAATTGTTTTTACATAAACACATGGACACACTGTAACTCTAAACTCAATTGTGTATTTCGGATGTATCACATCCTCCAACATCATCATCTGCAGAGAAAAATCGCTACTTAATCACACCAAAATGATGGATTTAAGCTCTGGGCGGTTTTTAGTATTTTCGCCTAAATTTTTCATACTCAAATTCAAATGTTTGCCCTACACACATACAATGGAGGAAATGAAAAAAAAGGTTTCATTGTAAAGAAAACCCTTTGAACTACAAAATATGAGTGTAATTCTTTATAAATAACATACTGAAACATACTTTTCAAATATTACTATAAACACAAAAAAACACAGGCGATTTTTTAGTTTTAAATCAATATATTTTTTTGAAATTCTGTAATTCAGGTTCTGTTAGGTTCAACTCTGCAATTTACTTTGTTTGATGCCCCTACATGCCAAAAAGTACCAGAAAAAAAGAATCTTTCAAATAACAGCTTCTAAACAGGAGTTAGAACATTATTTGTGAAGCGATTGAAAATGTCCAATTTTGCATCGAAATGTGTCATGGTGAGTTTCCCTTGCAAAAACAGGCTTTATAAACCACATTAACCCCACAATCCTATTGTACTCTGTGCCATAAGCACTTTAATTGATTATTTATTGAATTATGTTTCATTTTTATGTTTTTCTAAGTAGTAATATACAAAATGTCACAAGCGAATTGGACCAAACTTGTCATATTGTGATTTCTACACTCAGTTTAATTATTTCAGGATGCTCAAGACTGTCTACATTATAATATATATATATGGTCTATAACAACCTAAAATAGAATCCATATCCTCCAGCTTTATATCATTCCATTTATATGCATTCTGTATTGGGATAGTGATCACAGCATCTCTCACCTCAGCATCAGTTGAGCACAGCATCTCTGTTTCATCTCTGCATCCAGCGTGGCTTGCCTCCGTGGTCCAGCTGAGCTAATTCGCTAGCAGGCAGCTACATTCTACATTCACAGTGTCAAACAAGGATATGTTAGCTCATCTACAGCGCACTGTAATAATCCATGTATATTTACTGTATACTTACTGAAATGCATAATGTACTCTACTTTTCTGTCAGCAAACATTGTATCAGAGTGCTAGTATAGCGAACACGTTTCATAACAAAGGAAAACACTCTCAAACTCACGGAGAATCGCTCCTGAAGTCGCCCCAGACGCGCGCCCACTGCTCTCCAAGGCTCTCCAAGGCGCTGCTGACCGTTCTTCATCATATATAACTTGTAATTTGATAATCATAGACTGAAAGGATCCGAGTCGCGTTCGCTACAACTCTTCCGTGGCGGAGAACAGCCTTCAATTCTCGCGTTCACGAACTACATTCTCCACAGACCACTGGCTGACCGACCCCCCTTTCTCTTGCCCACTGTGTGACGCGGCGGTGTCAGAGTTCACAGAGTCTGTAATG
>NW_015505271.1:3855209-3855650 GCF_001515645.1 Sinocyclocheilus grahami | reverse complement strand
TTCCGTTACCTGGGCAGAACGCGAATATCTCACCGATGGAAGCACGCAGAAACCTGAAAATGGTCTTGTTTGAAAGAAGAGATCCTAATCTAAAAGTTAATATAGAGTTTATATATATTTGTGGCGGTTTGCGGCTAACTGAAGCAGTGCTACGAGTAGAAATGTTACACAATAAAAAAATCCGGGTTTTTTTTCGCACTTCAATTGAAGATAATTCGATCTATGATTGTCACACAATGAAGTAATCTACATCGTCAAATTCCTGAGAATGAGAGCTTTCTTGTGATATATGACTTGACTTTATTGTGAAAAATATATCAAATACACATTCTTCGTAAAAAAAAGTTTGCAATGGCTAGGCGGAAAATCGTGTGTGGGACGAATACATTTCTAAGCTTAATTTTACTGCTTTATAAATATAAAAACCAAAAGGAATGAGAA
>NW_015505271.1:3843115-3855137 GCF_001515645.1 Sinocyclocheilus grahami | reverse complement strand
ATCACATCTATTTTTTGTTCTTATTTTGTGTTTTACTTCTTTATGCATTTATTCATGTTCAATGTCAATTGTCATTCGTATTCAGCCAATAATTGTTGTTAAGAGCACTGACAATTTTGCATGTTAATAAAAATATTATTCACACAACATGCTGCTGTTGTGGTTATTGTTGTAGTTCTAATGTAAAACCCTAACCGAGGCTATGCTCTAAGATGCCTCATTACTGATTTTCTGGAGCTCAGCCATCCAACTACACAGACTGTCAACACACTCTCAACAGGTAAATAATTTATTTCTTAAAATGTCTATAAATTATAACTTTCAAATGCTAACTGGTTTCCTATGTCTTTTCTCTTTTTAGTTTAAAAGAACATGTAATTGTGACCAGCTCTATTCAGTTAAGTATACTCTCCTCTTCTTCACAAAGTAACAAAGATATTGAATTTTTGGTCCATTTTGTTAGATATGTTTCATTACTAGGGTTTATGCATAAACATACCCTATCCCTTGACTCTATATTACTTTTTCCTTTTAACATTGTGAAGTTCTCACATACTACTTTTGGCCTTCATAAACAATTGTTTATGAAAGGAGACACATTGTACATCTAAACTCAATTGTGCATTTCAGATGCTGTCACATCCTGCAACCTCATCATCTGCAGAGAGAAACTGCCATTCAGTCACACCAAAATACAGATAATGATTAACTTAAAGGCATCATAGAGGATTGTGAAGATATTTCACTGGAGCTTGGTCTTCAATACACTATTTTATGATCTATTTTGTTTTATTTCTTTAAGCATTTATTTATGTTCAATGTCCATTGTCATTCATTAATGTATTCTGCTATTAACTGTTGTTAGAACACTGTCATTTTTGCTACAATTTTACGTCATTGAAAAAAATAAAAGTATCTAATTGACACATTGTTTTTGTTGTTGATTTTATGTAAAACCCTAATAGACACTTCAAGATATTATAAGACCAGGCAGATAGAGAGGTAAAAAACAATATTAATAAATAATGTATACAAATAAGACTAATATTAATTATATTAACACTAATATTAGTGAAAAACTATCATTAAAAAGGTTATTTATAACACCAATAAGGTCCTATATAGCATTTTCAAAGCATGGTTCTATATGGACCCCTATAAAAAAAGGTTCAATTTAGCACTAAATAGGGTTCTGCCATTGTTACAAGCCAAAGAACCCTTTTCTGGTACTGTTTAGAACCATTTTTCTTAAGAGTGCACTGTTGTCAAAAGAAGCAGCCAGTTGCTGTGGCTGAAGGGGACACAGTGTGGGCTTCCAAATGACCATGTAACAAAGGTGATACACACCCGGGTCTGATCAGCCTGTGGTGGGTCTGCCTCGGCTGAGGGTATCTTGTGATAAAGGGCCGAAACATCCAATCAGGCTGGGGTACACAACTGATGATGTGTTGCATTGGTGGAAACACCATACAAAGGTCATCAGCAACATCACCTCAACAAATGGCATCTTTCACCCTGGGATCTGATGGACATCGGATAAGGTGTCTTCACTGGCATCATCCATGAAAGATAAGTACATATCACGTACAGCATAACATATCATCAAAACATCAAGGAAAGTGGATCCCCACCCGATGACTGCAGTGAAGAGTCTTAATCTATCCATTTTACCATACTAGTCTTTTATCTTATTGTTCCCCAGTCACGCATAAAGCAATTGTAAATTCACGACTGATTATTGGGTATGGAGGCAAGAACCATGGACATGGGATTAGGCCATGATCCTGGATTCTTGCTGAACCTATCAATTGCTGTGTCTTGCTTTGTTCTGCTCACAGGGAAGGAGAAAATTATCTACAGTGCGGCTAAATTGTGCTGAATATTGGGATTATAACACCTAGTCCTATTATGCAAACTGTTTTTATTTGTTGAACATCAATTAAATTGTTATACTTACATTGGTTTCGACCTTTTTTGTATTTGCTAGTTTGGGAACAGACACAGTCTCTATAGTATGAAATCTAGGCAAAAGAGTCTATATGTGCTGAGAATTAACTGACTTCTGTGATGTGAGGTGGCTAGCAGACGGTCGGTTTAGTCAGTTTGTCTGCTTCCTGACCCCAAGTTAGTCAAGTATAAACTCTTAGACTATGTGCCATATTTCTAGAGAGAAGAGTGGCACCACCCCTGAATTCTTTTCAACAGGCCAGGTCTGTCCCAAAAACGTGTCCAATTGTCAGTGAAACCTAAATTATTCTGCCATTGAGTGACGACAGTCTGCTATGTATCTCATCACCACGGTGAGCAGGGAGGGGACCAGAGCATATTACAGTGTCTGACATCATACTTGCAAATTCACACACCTTTTTTATGTTATTTTTAGTGATCTCCGACTGGCGAAGTCGAACATCATTAGTGCCAATGTGAATAACAATCTTACTGAATTTATGTTTAGCATTAGCCAGCACTTTTAAATTTGCCAAGATGTCAGGTACCCTTGCTCTTGGTAAACATTGGACTATGGTGGCTGGTGCCTCTATTTTCACGTTCCATACAGTAGAATCGCCAATAACTAGGGCACTTTCATCAGGTTTCTCAGTGTGTGTGTCAGTGAGAGGGGAGAACCTATTTAATGTTTTGATCTGAATGGAAGGGCGGTGTTTTGTCCCACCTCACAGTCACCCAATCACCCTGCTACGGAGGCTCTGCAACCGGAACCGAACAATGTACAGGACTCACTAAGCTAGTTGCATCCAAAGACATAGCTAAGGCCCTCACATTCTTACTATCCTCAATTAAAGTTTGGATGCATGTATCTAGTTCTGAAATCTTCTCTGTCAACCTAACCATTTCCCTGCATTTATCACATGTGAATCCCTCGCCACTGACAGGGAAGGCTACACTAAACATGTGGCAAGTAGTGCAAGTGACAATAACAGGAGAAGATGCCATGACTCACCCTGATTGTTGAATGATTTCCAACTTACCACAATTGATTGATGAATTTGTGAAAAACAGAGTGAGAGAGAAAAGAAACGGAGCGAGAGAGAGAAAAAGAAATGGTAGGAAACATGAAACGCAAATGACAAGCTAACAGGCTAACGTGCTGCGCTAGAGGTTTAGATTAAAAGCGAACAATGTCAAATTATTTTGATGGATAATATCAGAAATATGGTGAGAATTAAATGATATTTTAGCAGTTTAAACAACAGAGAGTGATAATAAGACAATAAGCTGCAAAAGAAAAACAAAGCTACATGGAGCTACAATCACAAACCACTCAGCAGCACGGCAGACAGGAAGTTTTCACAAAATTGCATGTCAAGTCCTTTGGAATCTTTACACTCAATTCACAAATTAGTGAAACGAATGTGTGTGCATTTGCTCCATTCCATCACAACAGACTAAACATAAAAGTCCAAAACTCATTCTGAGCCTTGGTTAACAATACTTTCTTTGGTCTTTTGTTAAGTATACACAACAAAACTTTGGGCCTTGAATGAAGTAGAAGTATAAAGCCAATATATAATATTATATATATATATATATTTTTATACTTTCAGTCGAGGAAGTTTAAGGAAGTCATCCTGTTCTGAAATCTCCTGAAGATGGTCCTGTATAAAAGCATCAATTTTGCCCAGAAGCCGCCCATCAGCCATGCTAGGTAAAAAACAATATTAATAAATAATGTATACAAATAAGACTAATATTAATTATATTAACACTAATATTAGTGAAAAACTATCATTAAAAAGGTTATTTATAACACCAATAAGGTCCTATATAGCATTTTCAAAGCATGGTTCTATATGGAACCCTATAAAAAAAGGTTCTATTTAGCACTAAATAGGGTTCTGCCATTGTTACAAGCCAAAGAACCCTTTTCTGGTACTGTTTAGAACCATTTTTCTTAAGAGTGCACTGTTGTCAAAAGAAGCAGCCAGTTGCTGTGGCTGAAGGGGACACAGTGTGGGCTTCCAAATGACCATGTAACAAAGGTGATACACACCCGGGTCTGATCAGCCTGTGGTGGGTCTGCCTCGGCTGAGGGTATCTTGTGATAAAGGGCCGAAACATCCAATCAGGCTGGGGTACACAACTGATGATGTGTTGCATTGGTGGAAACACCATACAAAGGTCATCAGCAACATCACCTCAACAAATGGCATCTTTCACCCTGGGATCTGATGGACATCGGATAAGGTGTCTTCACTGGCATCATCCATGAAAGATAAGTACATATCACGTACAGCATAACATATCATCAAAACATCAAGGAAAGTGGATCCCCACCCGATGACTGCAGTGAAGAGTCTTAATCTATCCATTTTACCATACTAGTCTTTTATCTTATTGTTCCCCAGTCACGCATAAAGCAATTGTAAATTCACGACTGATTATTGGGTATGGAGGCAAGAACCATGGACATGGGATTAGGCCATGATCCTGGATTCTTGCTGAACCTATCAATTGCTGTGTCTTGCTTTGTTCTGCTCACAGGGAAGGAGAAAATTATCTACAGTGCGGCTAAATTGTGCTGAATATTGGGATTATAACACCTAGTCCTATTATGCAAACTGTTTTTATTTGTTGAACATCAATTAAATTGTTATACTTACATTGGTTTCGACCTTTTTTGTATTTGCTAGTTTGGGAACAGACACAGTCTCTATAGTATGAAATCTAGGCAAAAGAGTCTATATGTGCTGAGAATTAACTGACTTCTGTGATGTGAGGTGGCTAGCAGACGGTCGGTTTAGTCAGTTTGTCTGCTTCCTGACCCCAAGTTAGTCAAGTATAAACTCTTAGACTATGTGCCATATTTCTAGAGAGAAGAGTGGCACCACCCCTGAATTCTTTTCAACAGGCCAGGTCTGTCCCAAAAACGTGTCCAATTGTCAGTGAAACCTAAATTATTCTGCCATTGAGTGACGACAGTCTGCTATGTATCTCATCACCACGGTGAGCAGGGAGGGGACCAGAGCATATTACAGTGTCTGACATCATACTTGCAAATTCACACACCTTTTTTATGTTATTTTTAGTGATCTCCGACTGGCGAAGTCGAACATCATTAGTGCCAATGTGAATAACAATCTTACTGAATTTATGTTTAGCATTAGCCAGCACTTTTAAATTTGCCAAGATGTCAGGTACCCTTGCTCTTGGTAAACATTGGACTATGGTGGCTGGTGCCTCTATTTTCACGTTCCATACAGTAGAATCGCCAATAACTAGGGCACTTTCATCAGGTTTCTCAGTGTGTGTGTCAGTGAGAGGGGAGAACCTATTTAATGTTTTGATCTGAGCGGTGTTTTGGTGTTTTGTCCCACCTCACAGTCACCCAATCACCCTGCTACGGAGGCTCTGCAACCGGAACCGAACAATCTCACTAAGCCACTAAGCTAGTTGCATCCAAAGACATAGCTAAGGCCCTCACATTCTTACTATCCTCAATTAAAGTTTGGATGCGTGTATCTAGTTCTGAAATCTTCTCTGTCAACCTAACCATTTCCCTGCATTTATCACATGTGAATCCCTCGCCACTGACAGGGAAGGCTACACTAAACATGTGGCAAGTAGTGCAAGTGACAATAACAGGAGAAGATGCCATGACTCACCCTGATTGTTGAATGATTTCCAACTTACCACAATTGATTGATGAATTTGTGAAAAACAGAGTGAGAGAGAAAAGAAACGGAGCGAGAGAGAGAAAAAGAAATGGTAGGAAACATGAAACGCAAATGACAAGCTAACAGGCTAACGTGCTGCGCTAGAGGTTTAGATTAAAAGCGAACAATGTCAAATTATTTTGATGGATAATATCAGAAATATGGTGAGAATTAAATGATATTTTAGCAGTTTAAACAACAGAGAGTGATAATAAGACAATAAGCTGCAAAAGAAAAACAAAGCTACATGGAGCTACAATCACAAACCACTCAGCAGCACGGCAGACAGGAAGTTTTCACAAAATTGCATGTCAAGTCCTTTGGAATCTTTACACTCAATTCACAAATTAGTGAAACGAATGTGTGTGCATTTGCTCCATTCCATCACAACAGACTAAACATAAAAGTCCAAAACTCATTCTGAGCCTTGGTTAACAATACTTTCTTTGGTCTTTTGTTAAGTATACACAACAAAACTTTGGGCCTTGAATGAAGTAGAAGTATAAAGCCAATATATAATATTATATATATATATATTTTTTTTTTTTTTCAGGGACCTGTCACTTTGGTTAGTCTAGTTCTCCGTTTGGTGACATGATCCTGACACTCATGTGGTTAATTGTTTTGTGTCTATGTGAGTGTGCAGCTGGGTGTTTGTCCCTCACCATGTGATCTTCTCTAGAGCCATGTTTAGATGTGTGTCATTCTTGTTAACTTGTGGTTGTTTTCACTGGCCATGGGCTCTTGTATTGTCACGCAGACAGGGCAGTATATATATATATATATATATATTATATACACATACAGGCAGATAGATAGATAGATAGATAGATAGATAGATAGATAGATCAAGTGTTTTTTGTGTTTTTTGGGGGGGTTTTATTTAAAAAAAAATTGTAATGGCATGTTTGGATACACACACACACACACACACACACACAAACACCCACAAATAAGTTATGTTCATGTATTTTTGCACAACAGTCTAAAGGCAATCAAACCAGATTGTCTCAAAACATTGTTTGTGTCAAAACCTGCGACCCTAATGAGGTTTGACCATCCTAGTGTTTTTCATTCTGTAAGACCAGTCTGATCTCCACAAGAAACAAGTTCAGGAATTCTCACAAAACAGATGTATGCAACAAAACAATAAAACTAGTTTGGAGAGAAGATCTCAAAGAAAGAGCAAAGGATATTATGCCTTGCCCAAACATCTCTCCTTGCTTATTTATGACTCCTCTCTCCCCTCTCACTCTTCTCCCCTCACCAGGTTTCACTGTCAGCCTAATCATTTTCCTGCATTTATCAAATGTGAATCCCTCTCCGCTGACAGGGAAGGCTACACTAAACATGTGGCAAGCAGTGCAAGTGACAATATCAGAAGAAGATGCCATGACTCTGATTGTTGAATGATTTCCGACTTACCACAATTGATTGATGAACTTGTGAAAAACATGAGAGAGAAAAGAAATGGTAGGAAACACGAAACGCAAATGACAAGTCAATGGGAACCACCAACTGTTTGATTACCAGCAATCTTCAAAATATCTTCTTTTATGAAGAAAGTCCTGAATTTTTTGTATGTAGGAATAGCAATTTTGCCTGCGAAATTCTGTGTGGTGTTTTTCGGGTCAATTTGCACTGCTGTATTTAGATTTACAGTAACTGATAATTTCCCAGAATGCATTGAAAATCTACAGTAACATACTGTCAACCGTGTACACAGTACTCAACTGTTGAGAATACAATATAATACTGTGAAAACAACAAAATCTACAGTAACACACTGTACACAGCTTATACAGCAAGAAACTGTTGAGATAAACAGTATAATACTGTGTAAACAACAGAAATCATTTACAGTGTATATATAAACATACTGTATTTTTGCTCTGTTTTTTATTTTCTTGTCTTCTTTTAAAACTAGAACATATTTCTCATTTTGCTTACTGAAGCTGATACCACTGCGGTAAAAGAGAGTTTAGCATGGAAAGCATTGTGGTTGCCTTTTATTCTTTTTACGCAAATGCGTCAGAGTACAATGTTGGTTAAAAGCCACCTTAATTGTTTTTTTCTTCAATACTGGAGAAACAACTTTTTTCTGGGAATTTTTTTTTTTAAATATAAAGGCATCAAAAGTTATATAGTGAGGTACTGTGTTGGTTTTTGTTGCCATTCGGTGTTTAGGGATGAATATAAAATTACAATGTCCCTTTTACCACATAGGTCCATTGTACCCTACTACTTGCAGTCTTTACTCAAATAACAGGTGATAAATGCTTGCTTTGTGCTTTTAGTGGTGTAACTACACAACAATTGCACAACATAATAGTGTAGGAATACATTATGAAGAATGTGACAACAGAAGAGTTCTCTCCCACTGATTTGAGCACATTATATTTACATACCCCACAGAGATGAAGTTTATTCTGTGCAGCAACAGACAGAGAGCCAGCAATGATGTAGTGAGAAACATTGGACATGTTAAAGCTGATTCTGGAAATTTAAAATATATATATATATATTTTTTTTTTTTCAGGGACCTGTCACTTTGGTTAGTCTAGTTCTCCGTTTGGTGACATTATACTGACACTCATGTGGTTAATTGTTTTGTGTCTATGTGAGTGTGCAGCTGGGTGTTTGTCCCTCACCATGTGATCTTCTCTAGAGCTATGTTTAGATGTGTATCATTCTTGTTAACTTGTGGTTGTGTTCACTGGCCATGGGCTCTTGTATTGTCACACAGACAGGGCAGTATATATATATATATATACACAGACAGACAGATAGATAGATAGATAGATAGATAGATAGATAGATAGATAGATAGATAGATAGATAGATAGAGTGTTTCTTTGGGGGGGTTTATTTTTTATTTTTTTTGTAATGGCATGTTTGGATAAACACACACACACACACACACACACACAAACACCCACAAATAAGTTATGTTCATGTTTTTTTGCACAACAGTATAGTTGTATGGGAAAATACTAAGTAAACTATACTTTTTGTCAAGAGCAAACAGTAGGCAGCTGACTTAAAAGTATTAGTCAACCTACACCCTCTGACTAAAATCAGACTTTCGAATTTGCAATCGTGAGCCAATGTGACGTACAGCCAATGTGAGCCTCAAATGCGACATCGGGTCCCTGATGAATGAATGATAGAAAGTATACAAAATAATCAAATATCTAAATTAATACATAACCAATATTTGTGATCAGTACTTCATTAAAAATAAGCAGAACCAATTCTTTTTCAGAATTCACAATGTACAATATGTGGACATCGCAACAGCATCTTTATAGGTTTTTAGAGCTTGTTTACATTTTAGACAAGCCAAGTTACCATAAAGAAGACCACATGCAGATCAAAAAAAAAAAAAAAAAACCTAAACCAACTGCCTTGACCTGACTGTATATACCTACTATACACAGATCCATTCAGAATTAGTAAACATAGCAACATACACAAGGCAAATCACAACATTATGCTAAATGTGTGTGGAAATGTAAATATACTGACATGTGTCTGTGCATAAATACAATGCGCGATCAGAAAAGCACCCTTATGAAAAATAAGTTTATTCAAGTGTGCTATTAGTATACTTCTTTTAAACTAAAAAATAGGAAAGTATACTTTTAGTCTACTTTTTATGTACTTCTCAGAAATGGGCTTTATGTACTTCTCAGAAATATACTTAAAATTACATTTAAGTATACTTGACTTATAGCCTACTTAGAAAAAGTCTAAATATATTTGAGCTATACTTGTGTTCCTGGAATCCATGTTTTCATTATTATACTGTAGGGTGCGCTAGTACACATTTTCTGTACATAATTTCCAAAAACACAAGTAAAGAAAAACCGAAACAACAGATGCTTCCACAAGTAATCTAACACAATCATCAGACATAAAACAGCATCAAAACTGTGTAAAGTTGATTTTATGTCGACCCATGAAGAGGTAATAATGACTGTCAAGCTTTGGGGTGTTGATCGACTCTATATACGTTTTGATTATCGTTCTGACTCCAACAGTGTACTAAAAATGCTACTACAAGTATTTAATTAGAAAATCAGTATTCATATAAGTTCACTTTTAGTATAGTTGCAGTACAAGCTAAAAATACTGTTGTAAACTAGTTGTGTACTTAAAGTTTACTACTGTTATACTTAAAATTATACTTTTATATACTAGAAAGTGGGCCAATTTAGTCCCAAGGAGTATTGAAATAGTACACTTACAAGTATACTACTAGTACACTGATATTTGTATACTTGCTACATAAAGTATACTTAAAAATATACTTGAACTTTACTTAAGTATACTTAATAAAATAAACTTGAAGTAGGCCTATACTACTTTTTGGTAAGGGCACACACACTAAACCAGTTCACAATTCAAACACACACACTCTCACACAAAATCTTTTTGTCTTTTTCTTCTTTTCTGAATTTCTCATCTGCTCTATTTACCTTGGCTTTGTGACAAATTACCAATGTTCCTGTATTGTAAGCAATTTTGCAAATAATAGTCAGCTAAACGCATAAATGTAAGTACATCTGCATTTACTATATATTTACAGTTTTACCAATATGCTTTTGTTCAGAGTGAGAACTAGTACTAGTTATACATTTATATTTATAACTGGCTGTATATAAAAAGAGTAGAAGTCTATGGAATGTCCCCATTTAGTATTAAGCAAACACACTAAGGCTGCGTTTACACTGCATGTCTTAATGCACAGATCCGATCTTTTGACCATATCCGATTTTTTTGGCACGTCTGTTTACATTCACTTTAGACACGACTGTATCCGATATCTGTGTTTACATTCATTCCCACCCAAAAGGATTGTCTGCAGTGATCGCTTTACTATGCACATGGTAGACCCTCGGGTTTTAAATGGCCGTTAAAATTATTTATATAATTCAAGTCGAATGGCCATTATTATTTGCCAGCATAGACAACGGCTGTCATGGTCATGGATGTTCTGCAGCACAAAATCTGACTGAATGGGTAAAGACCGGAAAATAACGGTAATTTTAATTTGTTAAACTATTTTATCTACAGCTCGTTAGAGGTAGAATTCTTTAGTGAAATAATGATGATATTTATTGAAATGAATTCGAATTAAGGAGAGAGAGCGAGCGAGAGAGAGAACGAACGCATGCACCCACGTGCGAGCGAGCGATTGTGAAGCATTGCAAACAAGCTTGTCAATTTAATTACAAAAACTGCCAAGTTCTCACCTCATTGCTGAGAAATATATGAAGCTTTTAGCTGTTGTATTTTCAAAATTCATGGGGCAGGGGTTGAAAACCAGCTCCTGAATGTGCAATTTCTTACCTATAAAAAGTTTCCATCTCAATAAAATGCGAGCGCATACAGCACGCCGGCATTAAAACGCCATTAAAAACCTTTATGAGCAAAGGTGTCGCCCTCGCATTGGGAGTTCTGTGAAGAATCGGATATGTGTGTTTAGACGTAGGTCGGATGTTCAGATCAGATATCGTCTCGGTTACGTATGGTAACCCTCGTTCCCTGAAGGAGGGAACGAAGACGTCACGTCGGATGACCGACGAAATTGGGATCTCGCTTAGAGAGACCAATCTACTTTGAGTGTAAACTAAACGAGCCAATGAACATTGGCATGCGATTATGATCAGCCGCTCAGCGGTGGTACAGAAGCTGTGGCGACAGGACGTGACATCTCCGTTCCCTCCTTCAGGGAACGAGGGTTACCCAGGGCTTGCACAAGAGGACCAGCTACTGCTGCTATGGCAATACCCACTGAGTAAGACTGGATAACACTGGGAAAACGTACCCGCTCTACTTGGAACAGGGACGTTACGGAAGCTCCAACCTTCCCGAAAGAGGTTTCGGAAGCAATACACATATGAACATTCCTTAGGTGCATATGGGAGAATGGAGGTGATTGTAACCCTCTTGGAATGGCAGAAGTCTGCCGGGGAAACACGGGCTCGAGGCTATACCGTGGACTTCACACATATGGGATCCACTTAGGCCTTACATATGGAACCCAGCCTTCTATAGGTTCTCGAGGATTCAACGAGTGAAGGCCTGGTGCTGGACGCTCTGCCACGTCTGGCTGCCGAGGGGACGGAGGAGCTCAACAGGGTCTACTATATGGACTCTCTAGAGTGGTTTTTCAAGCCGACCCGAAGCCGGGGCCCCTCAGTGCTTCTACCCGTTTGAGATGACAACACAGGAGGATACCGGCTCCACACGAAGGCTATAAAATCTGGCGAACGTGTTAGGGGTCGCCCAGCCTGCAGCTCTACAGATATCTGACAGCGAGGCGCCACGAGCCAGCGCCCAGG
>NW_015505271.1:3842634-3843103 GCF_001515645.1 Sinocyclocheilus grahami | reverse complement strand
GAGGTCGGAGGAGTGGGGCGGGGGCAGTGGGGCCGCCCTCGGCGATGGGCGAGTTCTCCACCGTGGGCAAGTGCTCCACCGTGTCGCCGAAAAGGCCGGCCTGGGACACGGGGGCGTTCAAGAATCGTGTCATGTCCATCTCGCGCATGTCAGCCAGTCATAGCCAGAAATGGCGCTCCTGGACCATCATAGTGGACATCGCACGACCCAGAGACCGCGCCGTAACCTTCGTCGCTCGTAGCGCGAGGTCCGCCGCAGTGCAGAGTTCTCTGCGAACATCCGGGTCGTGACCACCCTCGTGCAAGTCCCTCAGTGCCTTGGCCTGGTGCACTTCCAATCACGCCGTAGCGTGTAAGGCAGAGGCAGCTTCTCCACAGGTCGTATAAGCATCGCTGGCCAGTCGAGTACCTACAGACCCGGGAGGGGAGGCACGGTTCTCCCTGCCAGTTGGAGGCGGTATTAGGACACA
>NW_015505271.1:3841173-3842282 GCF_001515645.1 Sinocyclocheilus grahami | reverse complement strand
CGAGAGAGGAGGGTGAGTGTGATACGCACTGGATCGTCCACAACCCCCTGTCCCCTCTGGGGACCCAGAAATAGAGGAATTGCTCTTTGTCAAGTATTTGGGTACCACCGACCGAGAGGTCAGTGGCGGAAAAAGATGAAAAGATTATCCGCCCGGCCCTCCTCTGGGGGAGGGAGTGGTGTGCTTACCATCTCCTAAAGAGCAGGTCCCTCCACCTCTGGGTTGCCCGTCTCGGGGCCTCTGCTCTTTCGCTTGCCACCAGGTTTGGCGGGGGCCTGGACGGGCGGGGCGGCTGCCCTGCGACCGGCTCCACGGCAAAGCTTTGCTGGAGGCCGCAGGAGTGAGGCGGTGGCAGTGGGGCCGCCCTCGGCGATGGGCGAGTTCTCCACCGTGGGCAAGTTCTCCACCGTGTCGCCGAAAAGGCCGGCCTGGGACACGGGGGCGTTCAAGAATCGTGTCATGTCCATCTCGCGCATGTCAGCCAGTCATAGCCAGAAATGGCGCTCCTGGACCATCATAGTGGACATCGCACGACCCAGAGACCGCGCCGTAACCTTCGTCGCTCGTAGCGCGAGGTCCGCCGCAGTGCAGAGTTCTCTGCGAACATCCGGGTCGTGACCACCCTCGTGCAAGTCCCTCAGTGCCTTGGCCTGGTGCACTTCCAATCACGCCGTAGCGTGTAAGGCAGAGGCAGCTTCTCCACAGGTCGTATAAGCATCGCTGGCCAGTCGAGTACCTACAGACCCGGGAGGGGAGGCACGGTTCTCCCTGCCAGTTGGAGGCGGTATTAGGACACAACTGCATCGCAACCGACCGCTCCACTGGGGGGACCCTTGTAACCCCCTAGCTGCCCACCATCGAGGGTGGTGAGGGAGGAGGAACCAGCAGATCGGTTTACGGCAGTAAAAAGGTGCTGTCCACGACCTGTTGAGCTCCTCTTGCACCTCCGGGAAGAAAGGCATCGAGGCGGGGCGCTGAGAAGCGGGGACCACCCCGAGAACCAATCGTGCAACCTTGAGGGCTCAGGACACGGTGGAAGTCGCCACTCGAGCCCTACCCCTACGGCGGCCCGGGAAAGCATCACCATTGTTTCTGGATCCCTTTCAGCT
>NW_015505271.1:3803880-3841065 GCF_001515645.1 Sinocyclocheilus grahami | reverse complement strand
CCCCTGGCTGCCGCCAAGAGGAGAACTAGATCAAGGCAGAGGCTACGGAACTCTGCCCCTTGAGGAAACGGAGCTTGGCCCGCGACTCCGAGATGATCATATTCCCGCAATGAGAAGATGACTCATCCACAAACGCCATCTCAGCGTGCTACATGCCCAGGCACGCGAGGCAGCAATCGTGACAATCACCCAGCGCCAGGTAACGACTGCATCCAGAAACGCCCGGGTGATACCCGTAAACAGTGATTCTGTCCTAATTCCCTTACATATTAATGGTGGAGTTCCCTTTAAAATCTTAAATGATTCCCTTTGAGCTAAATTGACCTGTTTCCCTTACAGTTGCCACGCAACGTCGTCTTTAAAAAGACGCACCCGAAATTGCTCTTTTAGGGGAAAAAGCTCTTTTAGCGTGCTGAGGCGCACAGGGGAGATGATCATCTGCAACACAAACAGGGGGTAGTGCAGCCTGATGTGTGCAACCCACTCGACACAGGAAACCACCACTGCTGAAGCGCCGTACCGCCAACACGAAGAGCTCTCCAAGAGCGCACTGAACTCGTTCAGTCTTCTTCCTCTCAGTAGAGTAGTCAGGAGCAGAACGATGTGATCGCTCGGCTCCGAAGCGAAAAGCTGAATATGCGCGGCATCTGCTGCCTACTTATACTCACACTGTGATCAGCGGCAGCTGGATGCAATAATCGCATGCCAATGTGCATTGGCTCGTTTAGTTTACACTCGAAGTAGATTGGTCTCTCTAAGCGAGATCCCAATTTGACATCGAGAGTGACCAACTGAAAGGGAACAAATGTGTATCCGATTAAAATCCACATTTGGAAGTAGCTCAGATCGGATATTAAAAAAATGCGGGTTTTTGTGTTTACACGTGTGCAACAAATTCTGATCTGTGTCAGATGTGAGCGAAAGATCGGATTTTTTTGTGCCAGTGTAAACTCAGACTAAGTACTTCCCATATATATATATAGTTTTTAGTTTGCCTTGATGCACTAAAATAACTACAAATGAAAAAAATATATAAAAACTGGTTATCATTGACAGTTTATTTATCTATTTCATACAGTACGATGCACTAAGGTTAAAGGCAGTTTACTATGAAATATGCTGGTCACTTTATATTTCCTTATAAAAAACTTCAACAGAAAGGCTTATCTAAAATGAAATAACTATTGATTGTTGTGATAAAACTGATTGCCAAGCTTGTAATAGCAATAATAGCATCACTGCCATTAAATAATTTACCTAGTTTAGTAAAACATTGATGACTGTAGACTGGATGTTGCTGGTAGCTTTGCAGGCAAATGCTGAGGTACAGATGGAGATGATGAACTGAGGAATGGTGAACACCAGCATTATTCCAACGACCCGCAATTTCTACAGAACATTCAACATGCAAAAAAAGTATGAAAGTAGTTCCAGAAATAATATTCCATCAATAGGTCATTAAAAAGAAATCAGTCAAACCTGTATGCTTTTCTTTCTTTTGAAGACTGTTTTCCAATTAAAATAAACTGGAGATTTATTTTGGTTTATGCAAGAAAGACAGTCATACAGGTTTGGAGTCATGTACGAGTGAGTAGGTGATGACAGAATTTTCATGTTTTTTAATGAACTGTCCCTTTCAATAAATAGCGGCATTTAAAAACTAAACATTTAAATTAATACACATTAAACATGAATACAAAATATTGCACAGTATGCACGTAATACCTCAGCATGTGAACTTGAATGATCCATTGATATTACTTTTAATTGTATGCCCATCAGTACAATGGTTAGTCCTGCAGTTACAGCACTGACTACATTCATTCCAAGAGAGGCTTTCACCTGCAGGAACACAATGTACTGATTTCATAAAATTACTCAAAGAACAGATCACTGAAAAGGCTTGCATTATTACTTTTAAGCATAAAATCTAGAATCATATCATATCTGAGCAAACAAGGGGGGTTGTAACATTGCAACAGACTGAGGGCAAGACAGGAGGTGAACTCAAATGCAGGATTTACTTAACAGGGGGAGACAACGACAAGGAATGACAGATAAGTATCCAAAGCAGTGAAGGTCAGTGAAGGGTGAACACTGTGATTGTGATGATGATGATGATGAGGAGGAGGAGGGAGAAACTGTGACAAACATAACTTTCCCCATTTACTTCTACTGGACACATAAAGAGTGCACAAATGGGACAATGTACAGCTGCCACTGACAATTGTGACACAGACATTTTTAAAATTGTTAGCCAATGGTTTTTGTATTCATTCATTTTTCTTGTTTGCTTTGTTTCTTTTAGAATAAAATTATGAAAAATGTATTTTTATAAATGGGGACTGTTATAAAAATATGTTTGAAGTATAATTTATTTCTGATTCAAATCTGATGCATGCACAAAATTGAATCAGATGTCCATGTTTTCAGTACAATACAGTAAACAACAGTACGCTTTGTATGTGACTAATTTACACAGGAATTAAAAATATATATTTTAAAAACTTAAATATGGAGCAAAAAGTGTGGGGAAAACATATCCAAGTTTGACATAAATAGGGCAAGAATGAATAACAGATGTTAAATCAAAAAGTGTTACAACCATCCCAACCTTTCAGGTGACGCAAAATCAGTACTTTCAGAAACAATGTGACAAAATAATAGTTAAAATGTGCTAAAATTGGTGGGTGATCCTGTATGTACATACCACACACGGATTAAGTTTTTTCTGCGCAGCAACAGACAGAGAGCCAGCACTCATGTACTGAGAAAGAAACAAAGGAATTTAATTCTGGAAAATAAAATTAAAAGGGAAATAAGACAAAACCATTAAATGAAACTTACAATGAGAGATCCCCAGTAGGTGATGCCACTATAGACAACAATAGCAGAGTATTTGTAGAAATTTGTGGTGTGTAGAATACCAAGTAAGAAGACCATCACTCCAATCATTATCTGTACAGTCTAGAGAGCAGATATAGGTTAGATGTTCCATTCACGATCGCATAAAATGTATGTTATGATACACAAAAATAGAAGATGTATCAATGTTTATTGTACACAGACTAAATTAAATTAAATATTGTATTATAATATTGTATTAAATATTAGAGATTTCTTTCATTTTAAACAATCTTGAGGAAATTTAATAAGAAAATTCCCCAAACCATATATCATTATAATTAATCACAAAATGCATTACCCCCAGTGCCTTTGGTTGCGCTTTTAAAAATCCTTTAAGAGTTGTATTGAGATTTGTTCCTCTGGCCTGCTGTCCATCAACAAAAATAATACTGTCTTTTGCCTCCTGTGGATTTATTTGGATGACAACTGTAGTTTTCTCAGTAGAGATGACCTTGCATCTTTCCATTTTAGACAAGTTTTGGATTTCACCTGTAATAAGTATGTTGATGTTTTTCAAGTTCATTAAGAAGTGTGAACAGAAGAAGTTTATTTCTACCTTTTATTAAAAAGGTCTATTTAAAAAAAGACAAAAAGATATGTGCTTCGCATCTATTTTTTATATTCTTTTTTTGTGTTCCTGATATATACATATATGCTCTGTTAAAACATCGCTATTCAGATTCATATACTATACACATGATAATCATTTTATTAAATTTTTATGAGCCTTTTGATGTCTTTGGAGTTCTTCTGATGGTTTTGTAGCATAATATCCAACATTTAAACGGAGATTATAGTACCAAGCAATAAATGAGCAAGAACATACACTAAAACAATAATATTAGTCAAAACGTTAATTTAATTTATGTATCAAAATTGAAACAGACAATATAACAAAATAATAAAAAAAGAACATGAATGTTAATTCATAAAATATTTTACCTGAAATGAGATTTGTTGACATCTGGTAGATCTTTTGACGTATCTTTGTGTGTGTGTGTGTGTGTGTGTGTGGACTCTTTGTAGAACAGTTGGGAGGGGCTAGAAAGTTTCTTTTGATGGCCAGCAGCTTCCTAATACAAAGCACTTTACATATAAATGAAAAATAAACAAGGCAGAATGTTTCTCTGTCCCTCTAAATAGAAAATACATTAACATTTTAATACAGGTACTGCACAAACGAGACTATTTCGGGTGAATTTGGAGCAGGTGGGGGGGCTGAGTGACCTGAGAATGACCTTTAAATAAATATGTTATATCTAACAAACCAAAGCAGCACAAACGAAATTTTTTACAGCACAAACCAGCACAAACGATTGAGACTATTTTTGCGACTTTTGCGTTGGGTGGGGGGCCAACTTCACGGAGGTTACTAACGCTACTACTACTACTAATAATAGTAACAACAACAACAAACAATAATATAATAGTTAAACTGTCAAAATAGGAAATAATAATTTAAAACATTTAAAATGTACGCTCTGTAATCAGTGTGTGCTGGCATCTTTGTCTCAGCAAAGCAGAATTATGAATGTTTCTATGCTGGGTGTTACTATTGGCTTGTACATGGGAGGCCAGGACCACCACTAATTTCAGTAATTATGCCTAAAAATATTTAGAGGTACCTACTTTTTCTGTCACTTCCATGCCATGCCGAATTGAGGCAGTAATTAAAGCAAAAGGAGCCCGTACCAAGTATTGCAGTGGTTCTCAAACCTGGAGGTACGTGAGATGACGGAGGGGGGTATGCGAACAAAATTCAGAGTTTTGGCATTCATTTAATTCTACCCCAACTTAAAGTAACATTAAAACCGAACGTATTTCTGACAAGCAAAATGCCGCTTTTAATGTAAAATCAGGAAAATGGGAGTGCCGTAAACGGTCAAATACATGATATCCAATCAGCTTACCTCATCTTTTGCGGTCAAAACTGATGCATCCACACAAGCAGCATGCATGTGATAGGATGTCCGCTGAATATGCTGCTTTAGCAAATCGCGCTGATGTTCAATGTATCTTTAAAGTAGATCTTCACTTAATAGCATGAAGAGCAAATATTGACACGGACTGAGATCAATTTAAACTCTCTTCGATACAGACACACTCTGTGCGTGTTATTGTTTTCATGTTTAAGAGCAAGAATGCAAATTTACCTGAATATCCAAATGATGGCAAATGTGGCATTCATTTTTTACAACAGTTCAACAAAAAAGGTAATATTAAGAGAACATTTTACATTTTAAATGTAGCCTACATTTTAAACCGAATATTGTCATGTTTGTTCTATTTTGCAACGAAATATCATCTGGTGTGCATCTCCAGGCAACAGCGGTGTTTCATTAGTGAATTAATATGATGCTTTGAATGATTTGGAGAGTGATTAATAACCCATTCATAACTACATCATTTTGCTTCGTTACTGAATGAATGACGCGATGCCTGGCTCAGTAAGACAGCTATACTTGCCGCCATCTATGGCAGTTTTATTTTTAAATCTACAAGTATCACTTCAATTTGCCATCATTTATTGCTTTATTTATTATATTAATAATACACATAATGGAATGTTAAGAATATGATATAAAACATGACATACAATTAATAAGAATAGAAAATATTTTCCTCTATAAAGGTAAAAAAATGCATCTGTAAATCAATTTAAGGGGGCAAATATTGTCCTTTAATAGAAAAGGTGTGACTGCTGTCTAAGTGGAAGAGAGGGGGTACGCAGAAGAATGTTAAATGCCCCAGGGGTACGACGCTGTAAAAAGTTTGAGAACCACTGAAGTATTGAGTACATGTACAGTAAATGAACATACTTTCCAGAAGGCCAACAATTCACTAAAAATGTTTTTTTTATTGGTCTTATGAAGTATTCTAATTTGTTGAGAGAGTGAATTGGTGGGTTTTTGTTAAATGTGAGCCAAAATCATCACAATTAAAAGAACCAAAGACTTAAACTACTTCAGTCTGTATGCACTGAAAGTATTTAATACACGAGTTTCACAATTTGAGTTGAATTACTGAAATAAATGAACTTTTCCACGACATTCTAATTGATTGAGATGCACCTGTACATTAATACATAATGATTATTGGTGGGGTTTCACTGCAAAACAACACAAAAAATGTAGCAAATATTGCAATGAAAGATCCCCAGGATCAATCACCACCCCTTGCTCTCAAAGATGATTTAATGACTTTGGCTGTGCAGTTAATAGAATTGTAGTTTCCTTTTTTTCAGTTTGGCTTACAACAATTATGAAAACAGGGTACACTGTTGCCTTTCCTACACAACATCCAAATCAGTCAAATCATGTAAAGTGACTGTTGAGCTCTTGCCGGATGTGAGTGTGAGGCTCAACTCCATAGACTCTAAAAAAGCTGGATGACACATCTCCACTCCCTTTCACAATATAAAAGTGAAGTAAAAATGTCCCAGGTATGACCGCTCTCATTTTGCGCCAGTGATGTCTTTTGGAGCGGAGTCTGCACAGCAGTGATCATTAGCTGGAACTGTGGTATCAAAGTCTTGCCCAAACTCCTACAGACCCAACTGCAATTGCACAATCATGATGCCACATCCTGTTTAATAGCATTAAATAAGTAACTAAAAGAAAAACTTTTAGAAAAAACTTCAAGAAAAATTGTTCTTGAACATATAATATCAAAGTCATAAGAAATACCTTTGGGAAAAATTTATTTGAAGTGTGATTTGATGTTTTAGTTTGACTCATGTCCCATTCGTAAACATGGAGAGGGCAGGGTTTAGGACCTATACTGCAGTCAGCAACCAGGGGATGTTCGAAACGGTTTAAATGGCGTTTTGTTTTGTTCTCTCTCCGTGTTCATGCAACGCCGACGTACTACGTCATCCGCCGGAAAGGCTTCAGCGTATGACAGATACCGGAAGCGAGAGAAAAGTGTTTATTACATTTGAAATATAGATATTTTCTCACAAAAACACATGGATTCGCTACAGGAGGCTTTTATTCACCCCCCGGAGCCGTGTGAGGCATGTTTTATTATGAATGCGCAAGCTTTATTTGATGACTTGTGGACTGTTCAACTGCAACACCCACTGACTGCAATGATAGAACTTGAAATAGCCAGGACAATTTTTAATATAACTCCGACTGGATTCGTCTGAAAGAAGAAAGTCATATACACCTAGGAGGCTTCGAGGGTGAGTAAAACACAGGCTAATTTTCATTTTTGAGTGTACTAATCCTTTAAGGAGATGGGTTTTTTTTTTTTAGTTTTTTGTGACTACCCTGGCCCCCTGACAAAGTTTTGCTTATGGCCTCCAGAAGCCTTGGCCCGGCACTGGAAAGTCCCCATAAAAACTTCCCATGAAACCACAAAACTGTGTGTGTGTGTGTGTGTGTGTGTGTGAGACACATTACAGTTCAGTCTTTGAGCTACTGCCCCCAGATGGCACATTTTAGATAACACAAATGTTTTCACCTTGTTTACTGACTTAATTTAAAAAATGCTGTACATATACACACTGTTCCTGATGAAAGTAGAAGTTTGTATTATATGTGGCATTCAGTGTTTATATAATAGTTTATTACCATCCACACAAGCCTTCTCCCTTTCTTCAACAAAAATCAATCTAAATGTGAACTGAGTTTGGCTTTCTTAATAAGCTCTATAGACCTACAGACTCTCATCAATGTTTTTACACATTTCATTAAATGGATTTTATCTGTTAATTTTATGAACAGTAACCCTAAAAAAATTCAAAATTCAAAATACAAATAAAACACCAGTAAAAAAAATTCATATTAATATAGTACATGGTGCTCTATTTTTACATTTTTTTTTTTCCAGAATGTAATCAATGAAAAAAGTTTAAATAATGACAGCATTCATTCATTCATGTTTAATTCAAAGTCAGGGTAGGCCTACTTATTATTTATTCTGAAGGAGCATGTTTGATTTAGTTTATTGCTAAATGTTAATCATGCTGTCTAATCAGCATCTTGATATGCCACACCTGTGAGGTGGATGGATTATCTCGGCAAAGGAGAAGTGCTCACTAACACAGATTTAGACAGATGTGTGACCAATATTTGAGATAAATAGGCCTTTTGTGTACATAGAAAAAGTCTTAGATCTTTGAGTTCAGCTCATGAAAAATGGGGGCAAAAACAAAAGTGTTGCGTTTATAATTTTGTTCAGTATATATTAAAATATATATAGGTTGTTGGGATAAAACTGACTGCCACTCTGGTTATAGCAATTATATCATTACCACTAAATAATTTACCCAATCAGTGCCACATTGAGCATTCTTGTGCCTGTGTTGCTGGTGGCTTTGCAGGCAAATGCTGAGATAAAGTTGGAGATGATGAACTGAAGTATGGAGAATACCAGCAATATTCCACGGATCCCCAGATCATATCTCTAAAAAAAAAAAAAGTCAACATGCCCATATCAAAATAGTTTCACAAATAATATCCATCAATTATATTGAGTGATTTTCTAGTATTATTACATGGAGGCATCATATGGCTTTCGAACACTTCGAACATGTGGATACTTTTGTGGTGCAGATGCATCATTTTGAAGCATGGAACCTCCAGTCTATAGTCAGTGTAATTGTATGAAAGTTAGCGACCAGGGGCCCGTTCTTCGTACGTTGCTAACTCAGTTAGCTGGATTTGATTGTTGCTGATTTGGCATGATTTTGGATTATTTGGTTCTTCGAAGCTCATCCCGGAGCTGCTGTCATAGCAACAGGTCCGTAAGCTTAAACCTGCTTGGGATCAGGCTTATTTCATGTAAAAAGGATTAGATCGCATCTTTTTAAGCAGAACTGATACTTAAAAATCTGTCCGCTACCACCGCTACTTTATTACAAGAGAATCATACTGATCCAGGGACAATAATTTAAAATAATAATCATTTAAAAATTAATTTTTAAATAATATAATAATATCGTGTAGTCTAAATAGACACAGCCAGTTTTACTCACTGAAAGATTTATTTGTCATAAAATTATTACTTCATAATTGTATTCAAGTCTTACACACATGCTATACAGATAATGTAGAGTTGTGCATTATTTGAGTGGTGACAGATATTATGGGAGTGGCTTGATGGAGTGCAGGAGATGCAGATAGCATGATCTAGAAAGAAACTTTAAATAATGCTGGCACATAACAAATCTGTTCAAATATAAAATTAAATGAATTGCTAATTGCTACATTGAAATAAAAATATAAAGCCTGTACAAAAATTAGAAATTGTGAATATAAATAATTGAGAATCATGTAAAAAAAATAAAATAAAAACACATTTCATTTATCTATTATAACATTTATGTAGTTTTGTTCGCTTGGCTGTTTCCTTATAAATGTCCAGAAATTTGTCAAGTTTTTCGTCAGGTGTCTTTTTTAATTATATTACGTCATTACGTTGCTGTCTTGCCGCCAGCCAATCACTGAATTGTTGATCGTGGTTTCGAGTATTGATACATAGCCCATGAACACGCAATTATCTCAGATAACTCAATCCAGCCATACTAATCGTCAACAACAGCTGCGTTCAAAGAACCGAATTAGCCAGATCCTGATTAGCACGATGATATCATCTTGAATGTGACATTTCATCTCGAATGTAATAAGCGATGTACGAAGAACAGGCCCCAGCACAGTGCTTACAAATGAGTAAATGATAACAGAATTGTCATGGTTGCAATATAGGCTCATTGAGAAAATGACTCGTAGAAACTACAATGGCATGGTTTCTTCAGCAAATAAATTTTTATCTCACGGTTGCTTTTGTTAAGACTATTGCTTATGTTTAGGGTAGGGTTTACTTTTTAAACTCAACAGAGCTTTAACTTTTCAGCACCACTATCTGGGAAATTCATTTCTGAACTACAGATACATACAATAACTAGTGTAATAAAATCTTGCCACATTCATGTTAATCTTTTGTTGAAGAAAATGTAATGCACTTTAGCACCACTCACTGGACATTTCACTTTGAAAGTGTTGTGTAACATACATAAAGTAGCATAAAATCACTTTTCAGAAATGTTGGCATTTAATGAGTAAAACAACAATTAAAAACTATAAATAAATTGCAAAACGATTACAATAAAACAAAGTATTGCACATTATACATTTAGTACCTCGAAAAATGAACACATATGGTCTTCAGTACGAACATAGCCATAGAGGCAACTTCGATACTTGTTGGTCAAGAAGAATGGCAAGTCCTGCAGTTATGGAACTGAGCACATTCATTACAAGAGAAGCTTTCACCTACAGGGAGAAAAGCTAAAAATAAAATAAAAATTACATACAGGAACAGTAATGGCATAGACTTGCAAAATATTTTAAACTTTTTAAATTATTTTTTTTCATTGTCTTGATCTGGTAATAAAAAGAATGTCTCATTGAGCTAAGTCAACAGAAATTGACGTCTAGAGAAAAAGCATCAGCTACACAATTTGCACTCTTTGATACATTTTTGTTAGGAAGTTGTTAGTAAGCACAAAGCTTAGTAGCTGTACTTGTAGCAGGCCTTTCTCTTGCTGAACACCTAAAACAGGGCAAAGCATCAGTGCAACAACAATAGCAGAATGTGCAAGTTTCAGAATACTGTGGTAAAAGAGTTTACAATGGAAGTATTATGCTTGCCCTTTATTCCTTTTACGCAAATGTATCAGTTGAGTAAAGTGTCTAAAAACCTCCTTAAGTATGTTGTTTTTACTTATCCATGAATGCATGTTTGTAAAATCCATTCTCACTTGCAAGTCACCAAAATGTTGTAATGTGCTGCTGAAATGGATATGTACATACCACACACGAATGAAGTTTATTCTGAGCAGCAACTGTCAGAGAGCCAGCACTGATGTTCTGAGAACGAAACACAAGGACATTTCAAAGTTTCTGAGAATTAAAATCAGAGACAAAGCAAAACAACAGGTTACTGTTTGTAACCCCAGCTCTCTGAAACAACGAGTGGGGAGATCCACCTATGGGAAGGGCATCCGTGCCTCACCTCTGCAAAACAATTATTTTTATATAATTGTTGACCGGGGTCATCAGGGGCCCCGCAGCCCCACACGTTTCAGGACACACAATCCAGACTACACGATCCAGGCCGGAAGTAAGGGGCGGAGTTAGTAAAACGTAACAACATGGTGGAGTCATTTTGTGATGAAAAATTTGTTCAAAAGTTAAATGTTTATGTTATAAATACTGTTTATGTGCATGCCTTTCACGTTTTATTTCTGAAGCTTTGAATTGTTGTCATCCTTTACCACTTTCGGTACTTTTCTGTGGACAGTTTGATTACGTTTTAGGTTGTTTGTTGTAAATGGGCTTTGCGATAAAGCCACTTTATGGTTTGAATTTATTACTTTTTTATACATTTAATGCTTTCTTATAATTCTATTAGTTTCATTGTTTGTTGGTTTATTTTATGCTATTCTAGAGCATTGTAAGTTTGTTATTGACTTTTTCAAATAACAGAGAACAGGTAAGTTTTATTAAAGCTGCTTTTCTGAAATGGCTCAAGACATAATTGTGTAACTTGTGCAATGGTATGTCATTGTAGGGAATGGATGTGTGGACAGCTGACGCATATGTTGTGGCTACCTGGTTACCTCCAAATAATTTGGACCCATCACTGTCTTTTCCAGTAAGGCCATAAAGTTACATCACATTCATAATACTGAAAATGTAAAAAAAAAAATTATTAAAAAAATTATTTAAAAAAAATTATTTAAAAATTATCTATAGGATCACATTGCATTCAAAGATGCTATTGTTTTTCCTGCTTGGAAGCCAGGACACTGGATGTTGTGTGTAAGTTATATGGAATTTGGTTACTAAATATATAATTGCATCTGTAAATTGCAAAACTTCATTTGTCTTGTCACAATTCAAAATTACTATTGCAACCTAATAACACACTGTTTTCCAGGTAATGAAGCCAAAAGATAGACAAATCTACTTAGCTTTGCACATTTTCAGGTTGCTTAAATGTGAAAATGTTCATGGTTCGCTGTTCATAAGGTTTGCCTTCAAATGTTCAAAATGTTGGCTTAATGGTTATTTGGATGTTTGCATGATGTTCTGAATTTGCATGTGTGTGACAATTGTTTTATTTTCTGAAAGGCCCAGTTACTGGGGGCTACTGTTTTTGCAGATTTTCTTTGTATTCATACTCTTTCATATGAACTTTGTTGTTATTATTTGTGTATTTTTGTTTCAGTAAGATGACAGCTACAATTGCACCTGGCACATGGATGCTACTAAAAAACAAGGTTAGTTTTGTAATTGGGACATACTGTATGTCAATCTCTTACACACAACCTAAATATTTTTCTTTTTCATTTTTTTTAAGGATGTCCCCCAACAGATTGGCTATGTGGACTGTGGAGTCTTCATGTTGATGGTAAGGCAAATCACGTTTTGCTATAAATAAACTAATGCTTGTCTTCCAATTTAATGTATTGACTAAATCAGTTTGTTTTTTCTGGGATCCCTAAACAATGGCATTGCTATCTTTCGTGTCAAGGAATTTGGCTGCAGTTGTCGTATTCCTCTTGTTAAGCCACTCCTGAACCACAGACAACATCAGAGGCGTCTTACCTGGTCTAAGGAGAAGAAGAACTGGACTGTTGCCCAGTGGTCCAAAGTCCTCTTTTCAGATAAGAGCAAGTTTTGTATTTCATTTGGAAACCAAGGTCCTAGAGTCTGGAGGAAGGGTGGAGAAGCTCATAGCCCAAGTTGCTTGAGTTCAAGTGTTAAGTTTCCACAGTCTGTGATGATTTGGGGTGCAATGTCATCTGCTGGTGTTGGTCCATTGTGTTTTTTGAAAACCAACGTCACTGCACCCGTTTACCAAGAAATTTTGGAGCACTTCTGGCTTCCTTCTGCTGATCAGCTTTTTGAAGATGCTGATTTCATTTTCCAGCAGGATTTGGCACCTGCCCACACTGCCAAAAGCACCAAAAGTTGGTTAAATGACCATGGTGTTGGTGTGCTTGACTGGCCAGCAAACTCACCAGACCTGAACCCCATAGAGAATCTATGGGGTATTGTCAAGAGGAAAATGAGAAACAAGAGACCAAAAAATGCAGATGAGCTGAAGGCCACTGTCAAAGAAACCTGGGCTTCCATACCACCTCAGTAGTGCCACAAACTGATCACCTCCATGCCACGCCGAATTGAGGCAGTAATTAAAGCAAAAGGAGCACCTACCAAGTATTGAGTACATGTACAGTAAATGAACATACTTTCCAGAAGGCCAACAATTCACTAAAAATGTTTTTTTTATTGGTCTTATGAAGTATTCTAATTTGTTGAGATACTGAATTGGTGGGTTTTTGTTAAATGTGAACCAAAATCATCACAATTAAAAGAACCAAAGACTTAAACTTTATAAAATTGATTTAAAACACGAGTTTCACAATTTGAGTTGAACTTACCCTTAACCAATTAATAGTTTTTTTACCGTAGCATTTTTGCAGTCTTTTACTGTTAAAAACGCAATCTTTGTTTAGTGTTGATAAATGCCTTTGTCCAGCCTAATGTCCTAACAAATCACAAAACATTTAAACTGAGTTTTTAGTACCAGTATAACAAAAGAGCAACAACTTACACTAACAGTCACTGGTGTGAAAGATGTTTTTTCAAAACATGATTTTTAAACAATTGTATCAAAAATTGTATATAAACAGACAATATATATAATATATAATATATTGTTTTGACCATATATATATATATATATATTGAAGAAAGATGTCACTTTATAAAATATTTTACCTGAAGTGAGATTAGTTGTGGTAACTCTTTTTGTATCTTTGTGTGTGTGGACTGTGAAGAACAGTTAAGGAGGGGCTTGCTTTAAGGGGTTACTCCACCCCAAAATGAAAATTTTGTCATTAATCACTTGCCCCCATGTCGTTCCAATCCCGAAAAAGCTTAGTTCGTCTTCGGAACACAATTTATGATATTTTGGATGAAAACCAGGAGGCCTGTGACTCTCCCATTGACTGCCTAGTATCAGTCAGAATAGTCCATCTGCCATCAGTGGTTCAACCGTAGCGTTATGAAGCGACGAGAATACTTTTTGTACGAGAAGAAAAAAACGATTTATTCAATAATTTGTCTCCTCTGTGTCTCTCTGCATCACTGTAGCGCAATTTTGGAGAATATCCACTGAACGCAAACTGTGTACGCTATTCTGTGTCAGCCGCGACACAAGGATAAATTTTCTACGTGTATTTACACTTTGATTTGAACGAAAACAGCGCATCCGTGTAGCGCAGCTGACACAGAAGAGCGTACACTGCTTGTGTTCTTGTGGATGTTCTCCAAAATGGCGCTACGTGATGCGGAGAGACACAGAAGAGATGAATTGTTGAATAAAGTGGGTATTTTTGTTTTCTTCGCGCACAAAAAGTATTCTTGTCGCTTCATAAAGTTACGATTGAACCACTGATGGCAGATGGACTATTCTGACGATGTCTTTCATACTTTTCTGGACCTTGACAGTGTAATGTACTTGGCAGTCAATGGGAGAGTCACAAGCCTCCCGGTTTTCATCCAAAATATCTTAAATTGTGTTCGAAAGACGAACGAAGCTTTTATGGGTTTGGAACGACATGGTACCCCATGTAAGTGATTAATAAGTGATTAATGACAAAATTTTCATTTTGGGGTGGAGTATCCCTTTAAGTACAGAAAGTTTCTGTTAATGGTCACCTTCTTCTTAAAATACAAAGCACTTTGATGAAACATGACGTACAAGGCAGAATAACTTATGGCCATTGATGATAGACAATATGTGTTTCTCTTTGCTACAGTAGAGAATGCATTATTAATATATATGCATATGCATTTTGCACAGGATAATAATAATAATTATTATCATTATTTCCAATAGTCATAAATTAACTAATATAATATAATTGTTAAATTGTCAAAACATGACAATAATTTGAGACATTAAAAATACACTATGTAATTCTGTATTTACAGCAAAGCAGAATTGTAAACTAATTAGACATTACAATTGTCTAGTTTGTTTTCTAAAACTAGTAAGAATAATCAAAACTCTGGCACAGCGATACGTATTCAATATACATGCAGTAAATTATTTATAAATTCAATCCAATTAACTAATTGTTTAAATTGTTCAAAGCCCTAGTTACAATATATAACAACGTTTAAAACGTAAAATTACCACGTATTTACTTTAAAAAAAAAAGTTAAATATTTACGAATCTTTTGTATCATCAAGATATTTGTATTGATGCATTTTTTATAATTTTATCGATAAACAATTTAGATTTTTAGACCCCTTAACCTAACCATTTTATAGTGAAAATAAAAAGATATACAACGTAATTGACATGCAGGGAAATGACGTTTAATAACTATATAGCATTAAAAGGTATTTTGAGTCATTAATCCATCTCCTACTACTTAAAAATATGTGCAGTACAAAGAAAAACATGACAGGCAGATAAGTGCAATCACTATAATTTATTTATAACAAAAATATCAACAGCAGTATACCAAAAGTAATCCAAATGACAATGTGTTGCAGTTCCAGCCCTCTCTGGTGGAATACAGTAGTTTTGTGCAGTGGCGGCTCATCGAGGGAGACAGCCTTCCCATAATTTTAAGGTGAAAATGGGAGGAGGACGATTTAATGTTAATAAAATTCACAATTCATGTCTCAGAATGTGTATTTTTTGTTTGTAATTTCACAGTTGTAATACCATAACGTGAAAGCGCTGCTTTTCTATCGCGAATGTGCCGAAACTGCTGATGTAATTGCAACCATTAGGTTATAGAGAAGGGTAGGGGGAGGCCAGGGGAGCGCGGAGCTCTCGTGCCTCCGTTGGTAAAAAAAATTAGCCAATTACCATTGAGTGTTCACTTTCAGCGCTGAGGAGTGTTGAGAAAAGAACCCTCGCAAGGGAGGCTAGCCTCCCTTCTGATATCAACCAATCATCATAGAGACATAATTTACGTGATATTAGTTTGAATGTCTGCCGCTGCGTTGATAATGTACGAAGTACTTATGAGTAGAGATATTTAATATTTGATCGCCAGCAGATTTACCAAGCTGTCATTCAAACAGTATATATACAAATTTAGGGAAAACAGCCTAAGCTAGATATAGGCTAACGTTACAGCAGTCGGCTTAATTTTTTATGTTTATGTCCAAACAGGACATAAACATGGAATGGCTTGGTAAGGTAGCTTACACTTGGAGCAAGACAATACTCGGCAGTGAGAGAGAGGAAGTCCATTGCTTATGTAGCATGTCTGATTGGATTCAGCTGTGTGTGTGTGTGTGATCAGTGCATTCAGCTGTGTGCGTGTAATCAGTGCAATGGTTGATGGGAAATGCGTAGGTGATGTGTAACAGTCTGTGTGGTGTGAGAGTCAATGTAATGGGAGAAGGGTGACCTCTGATGGCAAACAGATGGAAGTTCATGGACCGGATTCGTGACAGGATGGATGTTTGCTTCAAATGATAGGCCAGGTAAGTGAAATTATATTATCTTGCTGTATGTATGTCGTTTTCTTTACGTTTTCTAACTAAAAGCAACCAAAAAGCCATTTTAAAGTGGTTAAGCAAATAATAATAATAATAATCGGCAGGGATCCCAGACCAATACAATTAGTGTGCCTCCTCTATTTTAATACCCACGAGCCGCCACTGGTTTTGTGTGCAGTACAGAGCAGAATTTAAGTTGTTAATCGCTGAAAATATTATCCAGATTATTATTATACTTCTTCTTCTTCTTTTAGTTTTATGGCGAGTTATCCCGATCTACTCCGTGAAGTCGCGTATTTCTCATTCAAACACACCTCACCAGAAACGATTTTACTGCCATAAAGCTTCTTGAAGTGGCAATTTTTTCATCTGTAATGAGAGCAGAAAGATTATGTTTATTGCTATGCGATTTATTTATTTTTTATTTATTTTTAATGTCATTTTTTTTTCTCCTTTCTGAATTCAATTGCTATATTTGCCCGTCCTTGAACCTCTGCATGGCTCTTTTCCATATGTTCACTTTTGTATTCCCTAAGCAAATGTTTATTTAAAAAATTATAATAATAAATAAATAAAAATTGTTACGAGAGTGTCAGTGAGGGTTTATGCTTTTGGTCGCTGCTGAGGATGGAGATGAGGATCGCTGAAAAAATAAAATTGATTCCTTTTGTAATTTTATTTTTACAATTTTTTTTAAACGCCTTTTTGTGTCCCATGGCAAACAAAGTAAATATTACATGATAAGTAATGGTCAAACGATTGCAGATATGTTATTCATTCTAAGGGTTTAAAGTGTAGGCCTAGTCTTTTTGAACATGTACCTTCGAAACAAGTTGGCAGCAGAAATCACACAGCACAGAACGAAACATTATCATCATTTCATATATAAGTAAATGAGTAAACGTCATTTAATAAAGTGCATTTATTCATATGTAAGTAATCTACGTTTTAGGTGTCATCAATATGTCTTGTACTTTAGATGTAGTTAATACGTCATATTGTATACAACAAAATCCCCAGAGTTAAATCATATTGTCCCAATCTACAGAGTGTTAAAGTAACACTGATGCAGAGTTACCACTGTTGAGGATTATGTGATACGTTTTCATGTCTAAAAGCCTGAGCTGTAGTTGTTCATCTTCAACATTGTTAACAGCAGGTTTTCTTTACTAATGCAAACTCATCAATTAATTAATTGCTTAATTATCCCATTAACTTTAACTCTGCTTCAGTGTTACTTTAACACTCTGTAGATTGGGACAATATGTTCTCTGAGCAGAGTTGATTTAACTCTGGGGATTTTGCTGTGTACCTTTGTCTATGCAAACGAAAGTTTTGTGGAACCACATTTTTTTTAAATGTAAAATACATACGAATTCTCATGAGATAATGTTGGACTGCTCTAGTGTCACAGCAAACAAGTTGAAGGTGGTTTACCATGGAAAAGTTGAGGTTGCCTTATATTTCCTTTTCAGTCTTCCAGCTGTACATTTGTTGCTTTGTGTAATGTAAACTGTGTAACTATAACTATTTAATTATAACTAAAAAGCCCTAACTTCAGCAGACTTTTCACCGTTGCAACATCAGTAAAATGTTTCTTTCCTGTTTTTAGCATTAAGCAAACTGGAATCAAGCATAATACATATCAGATAAGAACATGTGAGCAACAAACACGATGCCATATTTTGATCAATATCTATTTCAAGGTATCAAAACCAATACTCGCTGGTCAGAAACACTGAGAATGGATGTAGAAGATTAACTGATTACAAACCAAACACTCACGAATTACATGTTTTCTTGTCATGCACAGAGACAGCATCTTGTTCATTAAACAGAATCCTAATTCTCAGAATTAACTCAGAATTCTGATTCCAGACATCTCTATATAAAAAAAACTAACAATGAAACTTTTCAGCTTAAACTTTTTAATTGTTACAAAAAAAGATACAAAAATATAAATAATCAAGTAAAGTGATTAAAGCTACGTTTTAGAGCTACTGCCCCCAGATGGCACATTTAGATAAGTTAAGAAGTTGAGCAGATCGATACCACCCATGAAGAGGCTCTGTGTCCTCACAATCGATTCTCTGCTGACTTCCACAGAAGGCATGATGGGTTTTTTTTTTTTTTAGAGGAAAGCAAAGTCATGTCAAAATCATATAATATTTCTGAAGTTGCTCTAGACCACTTTTAACTTGTTTCATGCACCTACATTTTCCTAAAAAGACCGGTGTATTATAAATACTTCCTTTTATTTAAAAAAAGTAGTGATCATTTTCAAAATTATTGAGCCTAAATAATGTCACGTATAGTTTGATATATTTGATCAAATATGAGATTATGGGAAACCTAATGTTGCATTATTGTCATTTCTACAGCTCTTAAAACACAGCAGTAATTAAGCTATACTATAATAACTATAAAATTATATTTTGAGATGTAATATTTCTATCACAGAACATTCTGAAAGTGTGTACACAGCTCATACAATTTCAAAAATCAAGAAGACAAGGTTGTCAATTGTATGCAACACTGATATTTGATTTTGGCATGCTGAGAGGCTCAAAATAGAGGTGTATTTTATTAAAGTATGTATAAATAATGTAACATCTGAATATTTTATTCAAACACTTTTTGGAAGTATGACATTCAAAAATACTGTAAATGAATGTCTTTAGATTTGTTTGTTAATCTAAGTGTTTAAATATCCTGGCACCCCCCTGTGGTGTGTATTTGAGCAGCACAGGAAATGAAGCAGATGAACAGTTTTTTTAGCAGCACTATAGCTGTTTGAAGACAATTTATGTCTTACGACAAAAAATTAAAAAAAACATTATTTTTGTTAAACTAACACATTGTCAATTTCCAAGCACCCCGTGTAGAAACAGAAAGAGAATGTCTGTATCCACAAATGATCCATCTTTTCTACCACAATCAATACAATGACAACAATGAGGCACAGAGAACAGTTAATGGTGTACTAATATTACATGAGCTCTCTCTCTCTCTTTTTCCTTTTTTTAGGACATCTACCATCAAGGAACTATTCACCAACTAAAATAAGCAGGGTTCTTCACTGGAGTGCTTTGTATAGGACCTTTCAACCAAGAGGGAGATCAAGTTGTTTTCTGTTGTGCCTCCTGACCATATCGAAATTACATGCAAATTACACCTCATTAGATGTAAACCTTGTCCATTACGGGTTAATAAATGGAAAGACAGAAGCAAGAGAGGTTGTTCATTTAACTGAGATCCCTTTTACACGGAGTACCTGCACCACACACACACACACACACAAACATGCACACTGCTTAATACTGTGTGCATGCTTTAAATGGCTATTTTTAACAATTGGAAGAGAATGGCTCCCTTAACCTCCTTCCCCATAAAACTATGGCTTAATAGCATGTTATTTAATGTTCTGTCTGTCTGTGTGTGTGTGTGTGTGTGTGTGTGTGTTTACAAATAAATACAGACTGCTGTGAAAACGCAGATGCAGCAGTTCTTAAGGGGATGAGAAATGTAATTTTGTGTCAGGGTGTTGGACATGCACACGCACCATAAACAAAGGGCGAGAGGGAGAAAGGCATAAAAAAGAGGATTCAAACCCACATAAGAGGATAAGTGATTGATAAAACATTATCCTCAGCAAATGACCTTTTGTAGGTTTAGAGCATTAGTGCTATTATTGAGAACAATGCAAACAGTTCCTCTGTTTATGACAAAGGGGAGGGCAAAGGACAGTATTCACTATCCAGTTCACAAGCAGCACATTTCAGCATCACCAGACTAAACTGAAGAGGAATGGCAACCTTTCAAAATGGCATTTAGTGGACACTATGAATGCTGCACTATCTGAGCTTTAACAGTTATTATATAAAATATAAGTATTTTTAACGCTGTCTATTGTACACTGTACAGTCCAGTGTATTTACCTTTATGCATGTGTATGTCAAAGAGAGAGACTGAAGCTTCCTTATGAGTTGTTATTATTAATATAACAGATCTCAAAGATAGCTATCATTATCAATCATTCCCAATTATGCATGTTTTCATTTACATCATCATATATTATATTACATGTTCTGTCAGGACCACTATCGTCAAAGATGATTGACAAACAGAACAGAACCAACATAAATGTATTGCAGATATCGTTAAAGTTCAATAATTTTATGTACACATTTTAGAATTAGTCTGATTCAAAGGATAATCAGAAGGCTGAATCCTGACTGACAGAGGAGCTGGGGATGGAGGAGGGTAATTAGCTATTGAGCAATGTGAAAACTGCTGATAATACTGAGGCTGGTCTCAGACGATCTTGGAGGTGAAGATGCTGGATGTGGAGGTCCTGGGCTGGTGTGGTTACACGTGGTCTGCGGTTGTGAGGCCGGTTGGATGTACTGCCAAATTCTCTGAAACGCCTTTGGAGACGGCTTATGGTAGAGAAATTAACATTCAATTCACGGGCAACAGCTCTGGTGGACATTCCTGCAGTCAGCATGCCAATTGCACGCTCCCTCAAAACTTGCGACATCTGTGGCATTGTGCTGTGTGATAAAACTGCACATTTTAGAGTGGCCTTTTATTGTGGCCAGCCTAAGGCACACCTGTGCAATAATCATGCTGTCTAATCAGCATCTTGATATGCCACACCTGTGAGGTGGATGGATTATCTCGGCAAAGGAGAAGTGCTCACTAACACAGATTTAGACAGATTTGTGAACAATATTTGAGATAAATAGGCCTTTTGTGTACATAGAAAAAGTCTTAGATCTTTGAGTTCAGCTCATGAAAAATGGGGGCAAAAACAAAAGTGTTGCGTTTATAATTTTGTTCAGTGTAAATGAGAACTCTTTAATTATTATTTTAAAAGCATCCCAGGATACACTATAGAATGCGCAGAGCAGTAAAGAGAAGCTAAATTATAAGGTATTTTAGGTTTCACATTATTGGTCTTTTCAGAATTCTCACACATTTTGGTTATTTAATTGTTTTTATCATTTTTATGTATTTATTATTATTATTATTAAAATGTTGAATAGTAATATTAAAGAATGAGTAAGTGTAGCTAAACCACTGATTGGTACTTGATTGGTATAAATGGATAAAAGCAGAATTAATCTAATCTTTCCAGTCAAGGCTAAAACGAACACACAAACTAACGAAAACAACTGTTCACCTTATGCCTGCATTCATTTTTTTCTGGCATCAATCCACCTCCTTTATTCTCTTACAAGAGGACTTCATACTTGAGCCTGTCCATTATGGAAAGCAAGTGGTGACATTCCTAAAAATCTGTCATAAATGATTAAGTGTGACCTGGGTGACTGGATAACCACACTTGCGATCGGTTCCAGATTATTCTTGTGCTCTGCCAACAGATAAGGATGCTATTATCTGCTATGGTCATGGTCCCAAACAGAAAGACACAACAATATCATCTACATGTCTGTATTAGAGCCAGCTGCCTTATAATGTACAGAATGTCTTTTCTTGCATAAAAGATGCCAATGAGATTTATCAGCACTTTGGCCAGCTGCAGCCCAAAAATTTGCATTAATCTGAACTCTCAGGCAATTAAGGTGTCCATGTTTGGCTTGGCTCAGTGTGGGTGTATGTATGGGAAAATAACTTTATGTGGATTATTTGGGTTGGTCATTCACATTATGAAGAAATGTAACACTGGAATCATGTGTGAAATATTTATGTGAAAGAAAATATGTGTTATTGTACAGTGGGTGCAAAGTTAGTAGAGACATATCCCAACAGACTAAAGGCTGTAATTAAAGCAAAAGGTGGTTCAACAAAACAAGGGGATGATCTTTTTTCCAATAGTGATTCTGTTTTTGTTTTTTTTAATGTTTTTCTGACATGTTTGGTGTTATATCTTTCACTTAGCCTAAACGTAGCCTAAATATTGCTGAATTAAACAAAAACTGTGTCCGTCTTCATTTCAGGGTGCAAAGCAACTAAATGCTATTATTTTAAAGGGGGGTGATTCTTTCTATACCCACTGTATGTGTATTTACTTTCACATACATATTTCTCACATCATTCCAGTGTTGAATGGCAGGTAAAGCAACCAATTATGTTTAGTTTTGTACCACGTCATGTTTAAGGGCGTGGAAATGTTCCAACAATAACAAACCAGTGTGCAGTGTTGCCAAATTGGGGATTTTGTCGCCAAATTTGGCTACTTTCTCATTGTAGCGGCGACTTTTTTTTTTTTTATATATATATATATACAAGGAGCTATTTTAGCTATATTTAAATTAAACTAGCGATTTTTTTTGCCAAATTGGGGATTTTGTCGCCAAATTTGGCTACTTTCTCATTGTAGCGGCGACTTTTTTTTTTTTTTTATATATATATATACAAGGAGCTATTTTAGCTATATTTAAATTAAACTAGCGATTTTTGGGCGATTTTTTATTTTTTACTTGGCCACACCCTGCCATAGGCCCGTGACCGCTCACGTTTGCTCTCAATCATGCCAATGAGTCTGCGCAGTCAACACCCCAGTTTGCCACGCCTGCCATGACGCACACCACAATTTCATTATTAGCATCAATCAAGATGCCGGAGAAAAAATGAACATCTTGTTTTAACCACGGACACAAAAGTTGTACCACAATTCATGCACAGTCATGTCACCCAGATACTGAGAGAGAGACACAGTGCATCATCGTGTCATGTGTGCTGGGATGCAGTATTTTGCACTTACTTTGTTATATATATATATATATATTTACTTTCCTTTACCTTTACCAAATTGACCTGTATTTACTTTTTTTCATATTTGGCGACTTTTTGTAAAAAAGTGCATTTTGACTTTTGAGGGTGGCTCTAGAGATTTTCTGAGGGAGAGGTTTGGCAACACTGCCGGTGTGTAAATCTCTTGGATATATTTTAAATATTCTATGCCGCGAACTTAACATATATCCCTCATTGTCACAGTTGTAAACAGGACGGCTTACTTCTAACATGAGGGGGTTTAGCGACAAGACATCTTTGTTTCATGGCGGAACGGTAAAGAACGCGACACACACGTCTCCCAGAAATCCTGTATAATGCAACCAATCAGATGACAACATCGTAACTCCTCAAGTGTTTCCGATTTTTTGTGCCATATGCATCAGACGTTCAGCCATCAGTCGTAATCAGTCGTAATCGGGGTGGGGAGATGGGGGGATTCCCCCGGTCTACATGTCTCTCTGCATCAGTTAAATAATTTTTTTATTCACAGTGAATATGAGTAAAAACTCCCACCCGGGTGACATAACAGACCATGCAATATATCCAAAAGTATTTAAAATATTGCAAAGTAACGTTGCAACTTTGCAAACACTAATAAAATCAGAGAAGGACTTCAACTGTAAGCGACACGAGCATACGCAAAACAATATGATGTTTGTTATTATTAAAATTTTATATAGCCCTCTGTCACACCCCTGTGGACTGTTGATTGTAGTTTCTCCCTCTGTTTCCTTATTTGGTTGTTGCTGTTCTCATTATTGGTTAATCACCTCATTGTGCTCACCTGGTCTTCCCCTCGTTATCTGCTCTATATCAGTTTCTGTCTCTTGTATTCTTTGTTGTGTCTACATTAAAAGTCATTATTGGAATCCTTGTCGTCCTCGTCGTCCTGCCTGCCTCCATACACTGTGACCGTGACTGAATAACCGACCACTAAGTAAAGTATAGCGGCGTCCTTCCCCTCGTTTGTTTTTCCGTTTTTGTCATTTTTTATTTTTATGTTATGGATTACCCCGCCTTCCAAATCCTCCTGCTGGAGCAGGGGGAACGCTCTCTTGAGGACCACACAAAATGACGCACACCACAATTTCATTATTAGCATCAATCAAGATGCCGGAGAAAAAATGAACATCTTGTTTTAACCACGGACACAAAAGTTGTACCACAATTCATGCACAGTCATGTCACCCAGATACTGAGAGAGAGACACAGTGCATCATCGTGTCATGTGTGCTGGGATGCAGTATTTTGCACTTACTTTGTAGTAATAGAGTGTGTTGACTGAAATAAGTTTGTATAAATAAAGTTTTTGTTTTTGGAGAATCATAATATCTCTTATCTGTTGTATTTGAGCAGGACAGGGAATTTTTTGTTATATTTAATCTTTTGTTATAATTTTTATACTTTTCCCCTCGTTTGTTTTTCCGTTTTTGTCATTTTTTATTTTTATGTTATGGATTACCCCGCCTTCCAAATCCTCCTGCTGGAGCAGGGGGAACGCTCTCTTGAGGACCACACAAACAACTTTCTTTCCCTGGCTCACCTCACGCACTACCCAGACAACTGCCTCTTTTCATTCTATCAAGTAGGAATTACCACCACCAAACGAGTGCAGTTGTCCAGGGATGGTCCTCGAGAGAGCCTCGCCACCTTCATTGAGTGGGTGCTGGTGTCCTGCAAGTCCCATTTGACCGTGGACATCGCTGACAATAACACCAGCCCCACTCAGGACCCTGAGCCCAGCCCACCATCTCCCCGCGGTACGGAGCATAAGCCTGAGCCCACCGATGACGGAGAGCCATTTCCCACCACGATCCACGAGCCAGAGCGAAGCCCCGCAGCTGAGAAGAGGATCACCTCGGATATTGAGCCCAACATGTGAGACCAGGTGCGAGAGCCGGCGACAGTGCCCATCGCGGAGGAGCAAGCCGTAGACGAGGAGAGTGCGGAGAGGAGCACCTACTCCTGCATGACGGCTGCGGGTGAGCGGACTATGAAGGGACATAAGGGCAAGAATATGGAGGGAATTCAGTGTCAAAACGAGGAAGAGAGACCTTGGAATCCTCAGTTTAGCCCAGGAATGGCTCCCGATCCCCTGTCGAGCCCAGAAAATGTCCGCCCTCCCACCCGCTCCAGCCTCCTCCACCGCTGTCATCTGGCAGTCCCTCTGCTTGCCCTCAGCCCAACATCATTGCGGAGCGAGCCCCGCGGGACTGCCATCCTCCAGCGTCGCCGGGGTTGGAGTCTCCCTCACCTCTGCTTCCAGCCTCCGAGGCCCGGAGGCCCGTAGACCCAGTGGCTCCACCTCGGCTCCTAGCTCCCTCGCCTCCACCATCACCCATCGATCCATCAGCTCCACCTCCCTCGTCCCTCCGGCTCTGCCTTGGTCGGGCATCGACCCGCCATCACCTCTGGACTCCACTCCTCTGGCTGCACCACGTCGCTCTGTCCCACCGGCTCCATTGGGCTCCTTCCTCCTGCCAGCTCCACCTTGGTCCTCAGTCGCTCCAGCTCTGCCGCGGATCTCCGGGCCTCCGCCTTGGTCGCCAGAGCCCTCGGCTCCACCGTGGCCCCCCGGATCCTCGGCATCCCCCTGGCTCGTTGGCTCTCCATCTCCGCCTCGGGCTCCTCCATCACCGGCTCCGCCGCCGTTGGTCGGCCCCCTGGAGTTGGTGGACATTCCTCCTCCATGGCTCCTCCCTCTGTCAGCTCCACCATGGGTCGCTATTATGGCTGTGGCCTGGGTCCTTCCTAGCTCCTCCTCCTGCTCCGGTTCCCTCCTGTCGTCTCCCTGGCTCCTCCCTCCATCGTCACCTCCCTGGACTCTGTTAGCCATCCTCCTCCTGGAAGTCCGTCTTCCGCCAGAAACTCCACCTGTCTGGTCTGCCTGCCAGCCCTTTGCCTTCCCCTGTCACCATCCCACATCCACTCCTTTGTCCTCCTCCTAAGTCCCCCTCCGTCCCTCCCTCTGTCTCCACGGCATGAGGACGCACCTTCAGGGAGGGGGGCGATCTGTCACACCCCTGTGGATTGTTGATTGTAGTTTCTCCCTCTGTGTCCTTATTTGGTGGTTCCTGTTCTCATTATTGGTTAATCACCTCATTGTGCTCACCTATCTGCCCCTCATTATCTGCCCTATATCAGTTCCGGTCTCTTGTATTCTAGCTAGTATACATATATATGTTATATGAATGTTACCCCGAGTGTGTGTGTCTCACCTACCTGTATCTGCCTTGTTGTGTCCACATTAAAAGTCATTATTGGAATCCTTGTCGTCCTGCCTGCCTCCACACACCGTGACCGTGACACCCACGTTTTAATACACTTTTCTTTTTTTACCGCTTAGGCAATAACGTTGACAATTAGCGTATCTTGGGAGAACTTGCACAATTGGTGGCTGACTAAATACTTTTTTGCCCCACTGTATATGTTGAACGTATATGTTGTCTATGACCAAAAATGTAAGTTGTTCAGTGGACTTATAAAATTTACTTTGCTTGAGAAAATAAAAAGGTTTTTTTTGTTTTGTTTTTGTGATTTAGTCGAGTTGGTTTTGCATCAAACACAATGTAATTTTCGGCAATCCAGATCTGGCAGCAGCAGCGCATTTTCCGATTGGGCCAGTGCTTCACGAACAGCTTACCTCTCGCATTAAAGGGGTCATATGATGCAATTTAAATTTTTTCTTTCTCTTTGAAGTGTTACAGCTCTTGGTGCATAAAGAAGATCTGCAAAGTTGCAAAGACTAAAGTCTCAAATCCAAAGAGATATTCTTTATAAAAGTTAAGAGTCAACCACGCCTACCTAAAATGGCTCATTCTAACATGCCACCACATGTCTACGTCACGATGTGGGAAGATTTGCATTACACGCCCAAATGTTCATGCAAAGAAAGAAGGCGTAACTTTTATTCTCGCTGTAGTATTGTTGCTGCCGCCATGTCGTGAAGGCGCTGTGTGTTTCGTTGTGAAAGCGAAACTACTTTGTTTGGCCTTCCAAAAGAGGACGATATCCGCTTCGTCATGCCTAGAGCTGATCCGTGCTGATCGCTGAGGAAATACATCAACTTTGCGCTGTGGATCGCCAGATCAGCTTTCACCGTGGATGAAGCAGAGTCCAGCCCGGGGTCGTCACATGTGGTTGCCGCAAGCCCGCCGGCCGTGCCGTTCTCAAGGTCGCTGGCCGCCGCTCACTCTAGCCGCTGGCCTCCGCTTACTCTAGGCCACCGTGTGTGACACTGTGTTTCGTTGTGAAAGCGAAACTACTTTGTTCGGCCTTCCAAAAGAGGGCACACAACTAGAAATCAGTGGTTAAGTTGTATTTACAACACTGTTCCAGAACAGTTCAACCCAAATATTCAGATGTGTGCACCATTTTATGGAGAACTGTTTCCTGTTCCTGGTAGAGTAGACTACAATGCCGGCTGTTCTGACTCACAAACTGTAAGTTTTCATATTTAAAGGATTTGCCACTGACGATTCAAACGCGAGTTTTGAGCAGTGTAGAGTAGCGCTTGTTGTTTGTCATTTCTCTGATCACAAATGCAGACATGATTTTATGTTTATGCAGCGCGATGCAACGTGTAAAAAGACAGTATAAGTCATTTTAATCCGTAATTATGTCTCCACTGGATGCAACAAATGCCTCATTTATAATGGGTTTTAATGTTTTTGTCTCGTCGCTCCGGCCGGACAGGACATCACAATATGGTAAGGGGAGTAACATTTCCGTCACATGCTTGAGGTCTTTTTAGCAACATCATATGACCCCTTTAAATCTGCCGCAGACCAGCAAATCACTGAGAAGGAGCTATAATCCTGACGAGTCATAGCAACAGAGCGGAGGCTAGAAAGCTGCGGAGAATCCGCTTACCATAAGCAACCATAACTGACGTAGATTTACAGAAAATTACTGCCATTTGGCAAAAAAAAAATCATTTTACGTACTTATTCCTAACTCTTTGCGCTTTAAGTTACAAATGACAAGGGATCAACTTATAATCATGTTTATATGAATTATCCCGTGAACTTATTCTCTCAAATGGCCTGGGTATGCGAAGCATTCGCAGCTTATATGGACGGAACGCCACTGATATATACATATCAATGTCTTTGCTCGCATTTTGTTGATTCATACAAATGCAATTGGCACCATCTTGTGTCTTAATTGTTGACTGTAGCAAAAAATAACCTCAGAGGACATCAGATTTAATATCACTCTAATATTGTCACAGTGTTCATCTTGTTGCTAGTCTAATTATTTTGTACAATGTAATGGACAATTTTTTTCTTGGCAGAAGCTTTAAGATAATATACAGGTAAAAAAATCTATATTACCACACCGATTGGTGTTGTGGTCCCGATCACTGTAATGGGGTTTATTTTACGAGAATAACCAGCTGACAAAATTAATTTCAAACAATTGTTGTGGAAATTGATAATCATGGAAATTGAATCTATAATCTGCTTATTTTGCCATTACTTTTAGATAAATGTACCTCTGCTCATTGTCCTGTTCCAATATTAATTGACATAAAAGATTAGTTAAATGCATAATGTTTTCCCACGTTAAATTTGTTATTGTTTGTAGCATGTCAAGGCTCATTGCCCCCATGTATTCATGAAATCATCTCCTTCAGCTCTAATGCATGAATTCATTATATTTGTCCTTGCTCAATCAAAATGAATGACTGTTTCATTCACATTCATGTATTCTCATCAAGCAATAATATCATAATGAAGTACTCAGTAAAGCCAGCTCTAGTTTAGGGCCTCTGCAGGGCCCATAGTGACCAGCTGGATGGGTCAAGTGCACCAAATGTGCTTGCGGTTGCTATGGAAGTGTTCTTAAAGGGGTCACCTTAGAGATGGAAGGAAGGAATGGAGACATGATAAAAGAGAAAGTTCTGGTAAGATGAAACTCATGCAAATGGTACTGCCAGGAGTGGGTAGGAGGTGAAGAGGAGAGTGGGAGAGAGAAAAAGAGGGAGGGAGAGTGTGTGTGTGTGTGTGTGTCTCAACGACTTATTGAAGTGAGTCTAATTAATCTCTTAGTAGCTCTCATCTTTCCTCCAGATGCCCCAGGGACACAGTGTACCCTGTGTGTGTGTGCATATGTGTGAATTTTTATTTTTTATTTTTTGGTTCAAGGATTAACCTTAAGACTCTCTGAGCAGAAATGTACCCTGGGTGGAACATCAAAACACAAGCACCCCATGTCAGTGGAAAAATTTCACTTTGGAAGGTGTGTGTGAGTGTGTGCTTGGTCTGTAAGAAAATGCATATGTGCCATTGAGTGAATATGAGAGTGTAGGGGATTTTAGGAGAGCACAGAGACTATTTTTTGAAATTCTTCATACAGAAATACAGGGAGCTTAACACTCTAATGTATAATTCCACATTCCAGCTGGACCTACATGACTCATTTAGCACTGACTCAATAAGAGCACTACACTTCCCAACAATAAATTATTATTATGGTATTTATCCAAGGACGTCTATAATAGCCTACCCGGAGAAAGATATCTGCTAGTATTCTCTTTCACCTCAGTAGCTGTCAAAGGGTCTTGGAAGTACATGATTTGACAACCATCTTTGTTCATGGGACCATAGAACTTGTCAATCAAAATGTCATGAAAACTGCCCTGAAGAGTTGGGCACTGGTAAAAGATGGTCTACCTTAATGTTTTTAATTTTTGTATGTTTTTGAAATAATTATCTTATGCTTTTTAAGGCTGCATTTATTTAATCAATAATACAGTAAAATCAGCAATATTGTGAAATTTTACCATTTAAAATAGCTATTTCAGGTTTTCTATTTTAATGTATTTTGAATGTATTTTAAAACCATCTAGTCATGGCAAAGCTGAATTTTCAGCAGCCATTACTTCAGTCTTCAGTGTCACACAATCCTTCAGAAATCATTATGCATATTTAGAATACGCAGCTAATTTTCAATGGCTATCAATAGACAAAGAAGCTTTTTAGAAACAGATGGTGTAGTTGCAGCATCTACCAGCAGGGGTTAACAGGGTCATGCTAACCCATCAATCCTTGACCCCCTTGTATTCTTGAAAAAAAAAAATCAGTCAGGTCATCATTCATGAAACCTAAGCTGAATGAGCCTTTATCTAAATTGTTTGTAACGCTTGTGTAAACCCTGAAGAGTTGGGCACTGGTAAAAGATGGTCTACCTTAATGTTTTTAATTTTTGTATGTTTTTGAAATAATTATCTTATGCTTTTTAAGGCTGCATTTATTTAATCAATAATACAGTAAAATCAGCAATATTGTGAAATTTTACCATTTAAAATAGCTATTTCAGGTTTTCTATTTTAATGTATTTTGAATGTATTTTAAAACCATCTAGTCATGGCAAAGCTGAATTTTCAGCAGCCATTACTTCAGTCTTCAGTGTCACACAATCCTTCAGAAATCATTATGCATATTTAGAATACGCAGCTAATTTTCAATGGCTATCAGTAGACAAAGAAGCTTTTTAGAAACAGATGGTGTAGTTGCAGCATCTACCAGCAGGGGTTAACAGGGTCATGCTAACCCATCAATCCTTGACCCCCTTGTATTCTTGAAAAAAAAAATCAGTCAGGTCATCATTCATGAAAAAACTGCCCTGAAGAGTTGGGCACTGGTAAAAGATGGTCTACCTTAATGTTTTTAATTTTTGTATGTTTTTGAAATAATTATCTTATGCTTTTTAAGGCTGCATTTATTTAATCAATAATACAGTAAAATCAGCAATATTGTGAAATTTTACCATTTAAAATAGCTATTTCAGGTTTTCTATTTTAATGTATTTTGAATGTATTTTAAAACCATCTAGTCATGGCAAAGCTGAATTTTCAGCAGCCATTACTTCAGTCTTCAGTGTCACACAATCCTTCAGAAATCATTATGCATATTTAGAATACGCAGCTAATTTTCAATGGCTATCAATAGACAAAGAAGCTTTTTAGAAACAGATGGTGTAGTTGCAGCATCTACCAGCAGGGGTTAACAGGGTCATGCTAACCCATCAATCCTTGACCCCCTTGTATTCTTGAAAAAAAAAATCAGTCAGGTCATCATTCATGAAACCTAAGCTGAATGAGCCTTTATCTAAATTGTTTGTAACGCTTGTGTAAACCCTCTCATTCAATTCCATGCCACAATTCAAGTAAGAACAGCTTTATGATCAATTTACACAGAAATTCCCATAATGCTTAAATCTTGATTCTAGGTCTGTATTCTGTCAGTCAACACATTTTTAATCTTGGTTACCGATTACAGCTAATTATGGTCTCAAAATCTCCATGTTTCAATGTGCTCCTGTTCATCAGTCACATGTTATCAGCTGATCAGAGCTTCCCCAATCATCCATTGGCATAGCAGTGTAACCCTCTTTCAAATGGACAGAATAACAATATATGAGTTTGATCAAGATACAGTAATATCACTGTGACAACAACTAAGAAACCTGATCAAATGCAAATGATGCAATCAGTTGTGCAATAACAACAATATGACTTCACATATTCACATCCACAGTCTTCTGCCTCACTGATTTAGCACACACATCTACTCACAGTGTTGCACATTAGACAAGTCTGCCTGACAATAACCAAGATCTTATTTTCTTTTTCTTATTTCTTCCTATCCTGCTGTCTCAGAAAAATCAACACGCTGCCTCCCAGCCAAGTTCTACACACACATACACGTTCTCCTTCAGTGAGTGAAATGTACACAGTATTACCATCTGGACAACAAAGAATCCTTACAAGGCCGGCTGGACACAATCTCTCTTTTGCATAGCACAAATGGGCATGTCATTGACTTTTATCAGTTTTTATAATTCACTTTGTTGTTAGGCTGAGACTTTGTCAAGTAGAAAAAAATTGACTGATCAAATGTCTTTACCATTACTCTACTGACTAAGACATGCCAATTAAATTAAGGGCAGCTGGTTTGTTTAAAATCTCTCTCGTTCACTGTCTCTGTGTTTCTGTTTATCTGTGCATAAGTCTCTCTCTCCAAATGAGAATCAAAACCAACAAAGCTTTATTGACATGACTGTAATCATTACAGTATTGCTGAGGCATTCATAGTACAGGAGTATAAAATAAAACAGGTTAAAGTACATCAAAATAAATTAATTATTGTGGAGACACATACATATACACCTTTAGAGCAAATGAAAATTAACTCAACCATGATTCTTGCTGCCTGCCACTAGACAAACATGAGTCATGCTCAGACAGTTCTTCCAGTAACCCTTCAAGTATTACTGTAACACACAAACACTCGCACACAGCTGGCAATATCAAAATTAAGTTGATCCATGGTTGACGTCAACAACAAAAGATACAGGAAGCTTTTTGACTCCCTTTTAAAAGCTGATAAGTTTATTTATTTTTCTGTGTTGCTGTAACTATGAACGATTATGTGATTAGTTGCACTGCATTTGCATTTTGCATCACTTTTTCCCTGCAATCTGTGACTCAATCAGAACAGACATGCCACCCATTTTTGAGTTCTGATCCATTAGAGAACATCTGCTCTATTTGGCGATAGTCTTTTGTGAGTCTTGTGCAAGTGTGTGTTGGTGTGTTGTTAGTTATTGTAATTCACACACACGCACACACACACACACACATATATATATATATATATATATATATATATATATACAGTATATATAATCTATATCACACTCGTAGCATATGGCTTTTTTCAGAACGGCTGTGATTCGGTAGGCAGGAGGCCGCAGGTAATCACAGCATGCTGATATACAGCCATATTGCACTGCTACAAGTGTGATATTGCGTTTATAGAACAGTTCGAAAGCACAAGTGTGTAAATAAAAAAAGAGACAACGGAGTGTCTTTAAATATCCTCTTTTGTGCCGAACTACTTCCTTCCGCCACCGATTCAAATCTCAGTTTGACAGTTTAACAGCTCCCAAGCCTCTGTTACTAATACTTTTTAGAACTAGTAACGAAGGAATGTTGAGTTGGTTCATTGAAAGATTATTGGATTACTGTATTAAAAGCTCATTGTATTATGTAGAGTATTATGAGAGAGAGATGGACTATGAGAGTGATTACTATCTGATACAACATTCATTCTTCATGCTCAATCTCATATTCACAATAAAACATTAGTTTGAATCTGTGCTGATAAAAGTTATATCTTTGTCATACTATCCTTTCATCTGTTACGGCTGATTTCCAATGACAGCGCTGCTCAGTACATTTGTTGGCTGCATCTTACAAGTTGTTGTTGAAAGTAAAATAACTTCCTTGTTTACAACCCTGTTTCAGTCTCTTCAATATAAACGTCTTTACTGCTGACTCACTCACAGTATGGCGTAACAATGTAACTAATGATGCATTCAAGTCCTCCTGGGAAGTTAATATTTATGAAGTCAGGTACGTTCATGTTTGGTCGAAACAAGATGGCAATTGAACTTTTCTACATAAAATTCAAAAAAAAATTTAACTATACATCTACGAAATTATGAACAAATAATGTGCATCATTGTGTTTTTGCTTTTTTTCTGTTTTTATTCAATTTATGAAGGTGATGTATACTGAATCATTATATATTCTATGGTAATTATACAATAATATAATATTTTATTGTAAATGACAAAAAAATCATTTCATTAATTTCAACAAATTTACCTTCAATACAGACGCTGCTTTCTCACTGACACGCCCCCAACTCTGAAACTTTGGCCTTAAAGAAAATGTAGAGTTTCCCACTTGTAACAACAGCTTTGTGGTGGCGTTCATGTGCGTTCAACTCGTAAATATGATCTATTCGACATGACTTGAACGCACCATAAAATCACCATCACGAACACACACGTTTCTCAATACCAAATACTATTATTAATTAAATACTACTATTATTTATATAAAATATTATTTATTGAATACTGATCTTTATATAAAACAGCCATCATAAAAGTTGCTTGGCAAAAGTACAAATGCAGCACTCTGATATTGTCACTGATATCCGGTCCATGAACTTCCGTCTGCTAGCCATCAGAGGTCACCCTTTCCATTTTCATTGACTCTCGCACTACACACTGTTGCATATCACCCCGGAACTACATATCCCATCATTCATTGCACTGATTGCACACAGCACTGATTGCACACAGCTGTTTCATATCACTCACTCACTATATAACACTCACTCAAACAACCATTCTCGGCCAAGTATTCTGTAACGGGGCTGACGAGATGTGAGACGTGTGGATCCATCTGCAGGCTTTTATTTAAGAAACATGGTCATAACAGGCAGGGTCGAACAATGGCAAACCAGTATATGGTGGGCAAAACACAAGAATATTCCTGGTTTCTGTTATCCTGCCCGTGTTTCCTTGTTTTGCCTTGCCTTGCCTTGTCTGTTTTCTCGGTTTCTGATCTTTGCCTGTTTCCTGGATTTATCCCTCTAGTCTCGCCCCTGTGATTCTGTCTGCCGATCGTTGACCTACGCTAGCCCTAGGACTATTCTTGTGTTTTGCCCGCCATATACCTGTTTGCCATTGTTCGACCCTGCCTGTTATGACCACGTCTCTTAAATAAAAGCTTGCAGATGGATCCACACGTCTCACGTCTCATCAGCCCCGTTACAGATATAGCTACAGCATTAAGGTTATATAAAATATAATGTTATAAGACTGTCATCAGCCAAAACTATTTGCTCTCGAACAAATAATAGATTACTGAGAACAAAGACTGCCCATTAGATTTACCTAAAATTAATTAAATCTCAGGTTTAACCACTATAGAGACATCAGAGCCAGCGACAAATTCCAGAAGATCTTGCCGAGGTAAATATGCAGCCTTGATGAGCAGAAGAGACTTCTTCAAGTATTAAAAATCGTACTGATACCAAACTTTTGAACGGCACTAATATTATAATTTGAAATAACAGTGTTCTATTCTCTTCTGTTTTTTTTTTGTTTTTTTTTACTTTTTATTCATCAAAGAATCCTGAAAAAAAGCATCACGGGTTCCAAAAAATATTGTTTCCAACATTGATAATAAATGAGCATATTAGAATGATTTCTAAAGGATCATGTGACGCAGAAGACTGGAGTAATGATGCTGAAAATTCAGCTTTGATCACAGGAATAAACAAAAAATTACCATAATGCAGTCCAATGGACTTCACTGCAATAAATATGTCAAATTAAATTTTACAATATATTCACATAGAAAACACTTATAAATTGTAATAATATTTCACTATTTTACTGCATTTTTATCAAATAAATGCAACCTTGATGAGCATAAGAAACTTCTTTAAAAAAACATAAAAAATCTTACTGATCCCAAACTTTTGGAACTGCAGTGTATATATGTATGTATGTGTATATATATATATATATATATATATATATATATAAACACACACATTGGTTTCCATGTTTTATGAGGACGTTTCATATGCGTAATTGTGTTTATACTGTAGCCTATGTATAAACTATATTTTATACCCCCTTATACTAACCCTACCCCTAAATATACCCCTCACATAAAACATTTAGCTATTTTAGATTTTTTTAAAAACTTCATTCTGTATCATTTAAAAGCTTGTTTCCTCACAGGGACCAAAAACTTCCAAATTTACTGATATTACTATACTTGTGGGGACATTGGGGAATACCAGGTACACACACATTTGTTTCACACTTCTTAGGTGTCAGTGTCTATCTGCTGTTCTAAACTTGTCTGAGATGGTTTGAGGTTTGGCTCCCTGAGTAAATTCTTCAGAATATAGTGTAATCTATAGTTATAGATAAAGAAATTAATTAAAGAAATAAAAACTTGTCCGTAATTATATTGTTCTCACCAGAAGAAATGTTCACCACCAGAAAAATGACAGCGCAAACGAATGTTCGTTCATTTGAGTGTCGCCACCCACAAAAAATCTTGTTTTTTCTTCCATTCTTTTGGGTAGACATTAGGACCGCGCAGACTCAACGGCTGGAGCGATATATTACTCCAGTATACGTGCCCTAAACAACGGGGAACGAGGTATCGACCGGAGATTATCTAGCCGACGAGTGTTTGCACTTCTGTTCCAAAGGAACCAGTGTGAATGGAGTTTACGAATCTCTTCCTCAACACTGAACACATTTTATCCACTTAAATTATATCTTCCCTGGCCGCAGAAAGTGTGTGGCTTACTTTCTAGCTTTTCCCTTGGAGGAGGACCCACTGTTGATCTTATATTCCCCTCTCTCTTTGTGCGCCCGCCCGGTTCTCCATTCGCCAGACGCGGAGCCGCATTACCATCATCATCAGCGCTCGCGCTGCCTCTGTGTCTCTGCGCGTGCAGTCAGGACCCGTGTGCCCTGCTATCCCACCACCATGAATTCGGATATTAACATGTACTTGGGGCGAGAGAAAGCGGGGATCATGCGAAAGAGAGCCCTGCTACTCAGGAAAGGCTGCAGTTTCGAAATAACGAGGTGAGTTGATATAAGGGGAAGGGGCTTCTTGTGGGGAGTGGGCATTTTGAGAACACCGCATCATCCGGATACCGGATGGTGGGGTTGTAAATTATCACAGCAGTGTGTAGGGCATCTGAGATAGACATGTTTTACTCAAGTGTGTGGGTTTGGACGAGCTTTCGGAGGGATTTGGCATGGACCAGTAGCATATTAAAGGGTCTTAAGGCTGCCGCTAGGGATCTCAGAGTCAACAAAGCTGACATGATTGTCAGCATATATTGCCAAAGCATATACAGCACTCAAAGTATTGAAATAGACAGAAAATAGAATCGAATAGAAAATACAGAATACTGATCATACAGAAAATAAATAGAGTGGGTTAAATAAATGTATGAAAAGAAGGAAATAAAAGAAAGGAAAAATAGAATATAATGGCGTGAATTTAAATACATACATTCACACATACATATAGGCCTATAAACAAGCTTGTATTTATAT
>NW_015505271.1:3781125-3803388 GCF_001515645.1 Sinocyclocheilus grahami | reverse complement strand
ATATATATATATATATATATATATATATATATAATGACTGACTGACTGATACTGTCGTAGCAGGGTTTGTGGGTTCTTGGGAGTTTAAAGCGAGTCCTGGTCCATTAAGCACTGAGACATCAGCCTCTAACAGCAATAACAAATTTTTTCCATTGGGATTCCCTGTGAACATTTGAGAGGGGATCCGGGTTTTCTGCAAAACAGGAGGTGTACTCAGACAGCTATATGCTATGATGGAGAATGGCTCCTTCCTATAAATGTGCACCTTGAGTATCGACTCGATGTTCTTGTATTTGCAAGAGGATTGTGTTTTCAGTGTCCCATTTCTCTCAATAAAAGTGAAGGGATAAAATGATAGCAGTGTTAAAGCTCATGCGCAATAATGGTAGTGCATAAGTGGCACACACACCAACAAAAGTATCAGAGGTTTAGTACATGAGCTGTAGTGTGTCTGTGTCAAAAATGGAGAGAGAGGTCACACCCCATTTTGGCCTATAGCCTGTGTTGGGACCATCTTGATGTAGACTGCAGTGTTATGCTGAGACAATACTTTATGTACAGTACAGCATATTTATGCTGAATCTTAGGTAATTTTTGAAATGACAGAGTCTGTATGTACAGTAGCCTAATGCAAGTTCCCTAATTCTGTGGGTTTTTTTGCTCTTTGTGGAGTAGAAATTGTCAACATTACAATAATTTTCCATGTTATTTTAATTGATCAGTAGGCATATAATATGCATGGTCAGTTCTGGTCTTCAAATTTAACTGTGGAAGCACTCTAATTACTCCACTTGTCCGTGTTTGTTTCAATCTGTGCTGTTGTGGTGGAGATTTTTCAGAGACCATTTCTGCAGGTTATATAACTACGCCAGTAGGTGGCGACAAGTGCATGACTTAATCAGTAAATAGTTGAATCATTCGATCCAAACAGATTACTTCAAGTCACTGATTCATTCAGGAACAAAACAAGTGACTGCCTTTTGAATGAGTCATTGAATCATTTACTCAACTGATTTGTTCAACAACACTGATTCATTCATGAACTGAACAAGTGACTGGCTGCATCTAAATATGAATAGTTCAGTGGGGGATAGTATGCGAAAAAAATAACATGTCCATATTCACAGTATTCATAAAACAACAGTCAAAAGGTTCCAAATGACCTACAACGTCCATTCTAAAATACGCATCCAATAGACACTTTATTATTCCATGAGGCCAGGGGAGAGGATTTGTGAATGGAAGTAAAGCGACACAACTGATGCCAAGAGAGGTCACATGACAATGAATGCAGTACATCAGTTCAGATTACATTCATACAAAACACATTCATACTCTTTAGAACACACTTTTTTTTATCATTTGCGAAACAAGTACTTATTCAAAAGTACTTACTCAGGGAGTATGTGATTTCAGACACAGCCAGGGTCTTTAAGATTGTGTCAGTGAACCATTCATTCAACCAGGTCAGTTAATTCAGGTACAAATCAAGTGAGTATTGCTTGGATACACAGCAGGCTAATTCTGCCGTTTTTAGTTCATTGAGTAAAATTAGACAAACTGACTAAAATGATCTCATTATTAACTTATTGTATGTTGAACCATTACTGTATAAAAGCAGTGTCACACAAGCAAGAGTGCTGTTGGTCTGAATATCACCACAGCTGTGATTATTTGAAGCACTCACAGGTAATTACTTAGACAGAAACATGAAGTCTGTAAAGTTTGACCAAAATGGCTTAATATCTTCGATGGGCTCCATGGAATGTACCTTATTTCTATAAAAGTTCCACAAATCTCTTCCCATATAAACCACAAATTACATTCTTCCTAAACAAGCAACAAATTACTCCTTCGGGCAGACTTATTGTGCACAGACAAGGACATTGATGAGGAGGAGAATGCATCAGCCTCTAACAATGTGTAGGCGAGAGGCCCACAGCTTTCACTCCATTCCTCTGTACTGTTTTATCGTGAAGACATTTTTCTCAAGTGGCAGAGGATAACTTGATCATTCAGTTGTTTTGAAGGCCACACACAAACACACATGCACAGTATTGTGCATCTATTTCCATAGAAGGTCTGGTGAAATGCTATGAAATTGTTGAAGGCTGTTTACAAAAAATTGCTGTCCATTATGGAGTTCTAGTGGTATGTCTGTAACAGCTTTTCTATTTTGCTCGTTTGTTTCCTTTTTTCCCTTCTGTAGTGAAATTTCTTCTTTAATTACAAAGTCCTCCTTTCTCTCGCTCTCCTACTTACAAGGTCCTCTCTGTGCTCTTTTATGCACCATTTATTTTGCTTTCTCTATATCTAGTTTTTTTTGTAGCCCCTCTGTCAGGAATTAGTTGTAAACAACTATAAAGGGAACTTTAATTTCCTCCACATTATAAATAATTCGAGAAACAAAGATACCTTTGTTGTTTATTCTTGTCTTTTTCATTCCTTCAAAAATGAATAGTTAAACATACTATAATAATAAAATATTAAGTGTAAGAAATTGAAAACCAATGTTATTATCAACCCCAGATTCTCACTTACTATTACTAAATAATGATATTAAAAATTAATAATAACAGATAATCAAATATCATATTTCAAAGCAGACATACTGTAACATATACAATAATAGATCCCAATAATGTGATCATAGATAGTATAGCAGTGTTTTATAGCCATTTTTTCCTTTTAACTAGAGGAAAAGAGCATGAATATATTCTTGTGGTTTTGACAGTTGGTTTTGTGTTACCTGCTTCCTTTGTATAGTCGCCATGTAAAGTTTGACCAAAATGGCTTAATATCTTCGATGGGCTCCATGGAATGTACCTTATTTCTATAAAAGTTCCACAAATCTCTTCCCATATAAACCACAAATTACATTCTTCCTAAACAAGCAACAAATTACTCCTTCGGGCAGACTTATTGTGCACAGACAAGGACATTGATGAGGAGGAGAATGCATCAGCCTCTAACAATGTGTAGGCGAGAGGCCCACAGCTTTCACTCCATTCCTCTGTACTGTTTTATCGTGAAGACATTTTTCTCAAGTGGCAGAGGATAACTTGATCATTCAGTTGTTTTGAAGGCCACACACAAACACACATGCACAGTATTGTGCATCTATTTCCATAGAAGGTCTGGTGAAATGCTATGAAATTGTTGAAGGCTGTTTACAAAAAATTGCTGTCCATTATGGAGTTCTAGTGGTATGTCTGTAACAGCTTTTCTATTTTGCTCGTTTGTTTCCTTTTTTCCCTTCTGTAGTGAAATTTCTTCTTTAATTACAAAGTCCTCCTTTCTCTCGCTCTCCTACTTACAAGGTCCTCTCTGTGCTCTTTTATGCACCATTTATTTTGCTTTCTCTATATCTAGTTTTTTTGTAGCCCCTCTGTCAGGAATTAGTTGTAAACAACTATAAAGTGAACTTTAATTTCCTCCACATTATAAATAATTCGAGAAACAAAGATACCTTTGTTGTTTATTCTTGTCTTTTTCATTCCTTCAAAAATGAATAGTTAAACATACTATAATAATAAAATATTAAGTGTAAGAAATTGAAAACCAATGTTATTATCAACCCCAGATTCTCACTTACTATTACTAAATAATGATATTAAAAATTAATAATAACAGATAATCAAATATCATATTTCAAAGCAGACATACTGTAACATATACAATAATAGATCCCAATAATGTGATCATAGATAGTATAGCAGTGTTTTATAGCCATTTTTTCCTTTTAACTAGAGGAAAAGAGCATGAATATATTCTTGTGGTTTTGACAGTTGGTTTTGTGTTACCTGCTTCCTTTGTATAGTCGCCATGAAAAGGCAGCAATAACAGTGGACCGTTCACATTCTCCACAGGAAAATACTGCAAAGGATCACTGTTAAAGTAGTTAAACACAAACCTCCATATGCACAAAATACACTTTACTTAAAAAAATTTAAATAAAAGTATATAATTAATCATGTATTATATTGCATTAATATTAACAATTGTATAAGTTATTGATTTATATTTGTATAAAATAATTAATAATATATGATGAACTTTGAAATGAGAGTGAGAAAGTTCATGCATGGCACTGTTTAAAGTGTTAGGGTGGAGATGACACTCCGTGACTCAGACTGAGTAATAAGTGTATTCATGAGTGTGAATGTATACAGTATATACTGAGCAGCTGAACACAAACTCATGCAGTAACCTGAGCATGTACCTGTACAGTATCTCATGAATCTTATTTGAATCATTTGGATTGTGCCTGCGAAGAGACTATTAGAGAGAAGAATGAACAGTTCTTGCTATTTTCAGCCATCTTTCTCTTTCTCTCTTTGGCTCGTGCGCAGCCAGCCCTGCAGTTTGTACCAATCTGATAATACTAGCACTACAGCTAACACTAATCACTCTCAGCTGTGCGGTCTGCATGTGCACGAGCACAACCTCCTCATTTGCAGAGAAAAATAGATGGAAATCAAGCGGAGGAATAAAAGAAAGACTCCCGCTCTGATTACAGCCCTATGTAAACTTTCATTCCGCGCCCACATATGCTTCCATTTAAGGTTTAAAGACACATACCTACACATTAGTGTTTTTCGCTCCAGGAAGCCTCACTAGGAAAGACTCTCTTCCCGTTATAGTAGCCCTGGAACGCACCCAGCGTATGATGGATGGAGCTTTTTGGAGTTTAGCCTTTGGCCGGACCACTGTTTAAAATACTGGTGGTTGCTCCCCACCACAAGGGCATTCACACTGGGTGTGTGTAGCATAAATTTGGCAATGTGGGTTGCTTAAATTTGTGTTTGGATGGCAAGGGATCTTTGAATTGGTTAACATGAAGTTCTTCTATCAAAAAAGAGTGAAAGGCAAAGTGTAGTTACTGGATCACTGAAGCAATGTGTAATTCCCACTGACATGGTGTTATATGTATGTAGGCCTATTTAATTTGACTCAACAGAGACTTAAAGGAAATATTTGGAAATGATAATGGCCCTTTTATGTTATTATATTGTAAAGAACACTTGTTGTTTATGTGTTTACTGACATGTAAATGCTGCACTGCTGTTTTTTCTAAAGAAAAATTACAACGCTTGCGGATATCTTGTAGCTATAGGCCAGGGGTGCTAGATCTACTGTTTCTAACCAAGTTTTAATTAATATAGCAACATGTTTTGATATTATATCTACAAATAATTAATACAAGTATATATTCACATGATTTTAAAAAAAATATTCAGATACATAGTTTTAAAACTCTGGTAATGGAAAAGCTTGATTTATTATACATAATTTAACCAAAAAGAGAATGTGATAGGAGCCATTGGATTGGCTTTTATGACATTTCTTAAAAATAATAATAATAATAATAATAATATATTAAAAAAATATATATATATATTCAAATTATAAATATGTATACTATCAGTATAGCCTTATTTATTTAGGATATTTTCTGTAATTCTTATGCATGACAAGACTTCCTTATTTTTATTGGATGGTCACTCACTCAGAGCTTGCTGCCGTTGGATCAATTATTTCCTTGACTGTCACAAATTGAATAAGATTATTTTTTAATGCAACTAATTAAAGGACATTTGTAGATCAAGGTGAACTACCAACTGTGTCTGGTTCTGCAATAGACACAAGTAACCACTAGAGGACACTGTGGTTAAATATGAAACACGTTGGATTTTAAGATGAAGGAACCAGGTAACACATTTTAGCTGTACTCTCTCAAAGTCAGTTGATATTTTTGATTAGACTAGTAGTCTGCAAGCTGTTGATACAAACCATTTCAACAAATCCAATGTCTCTTTTGGTTTGCCCAAAGGCTTATGTTTTTCCCAAAAGAAAGGTGTTGTGCCCAATTCTGACCCCCGCCAGATTATTACCCCACTAGTATTGGTAGGTTTAGGGTTAGGTGTGGGGGAGGGGTTAGGATTAGGATTAGGCAGTCAGGTAGCGATTTCAATGAGGGGGGTAATAATTTGGCAGGGAGTCGAAAATGGGCACAACAAAGGTAAATGATGTGTTATTTACCTTCCATGGGTCTTGCAGTACCATATATGACACCCGTTGAGGCGCAATACAAATGGTAGTAGGAATTTTTGATGTTGAGCTACCAATCGATTCAGCCTGTCATATACTCTAAAGCGCATGGAGCATAGGTTTAATATGGTTACTATTACGTTTTGCGCATGCAACTGCATTCTTATTTTTACATTCTACATGTATAAAAAAACTGCTAAAAAAAATTTTTTTTAAAGAGTGCATCAGTGCATTTGTTAATCACACTGATCATAAGAATTTTGTTTAATGTATTTTTTTTTTCAAGAATATTTGCTTTGGTACATTCTTATTCCTCAGGGAGAGCTTAGCCCCAGCCTCTGCCCTCAGTCTGATCTGGTTTAAAATGCCAACAGTTCATAGAATGGACTCTGAAAATGTCACCCTGTCAGACACATACCATGAGGAATGACCCCACTTTTTATCATAATCAAAGGATTTAACCTTTGTGACACAGCTGGCCAGAGTCAGATGTGTGTATTTAGAGTCTTGATTTGTCAGATCATCTACATCCAAGTTTGAATGGAAAAGGTTCATGCCCTTTCTGGTCAGAATTGCTCTTTTCATGTCCTCGTTTATTACAGATCTGACAGGCCTAATCCCTGTTAGGCCTAGTCTTCCTTTTTGAAATTCTCTTTTACTGTAAGTCATGATGGCTACTGTTTCTCTCAAACTCTCATGCGATTTTAACAAAACAAAAGTCACTCATAATACAGTTTTAACATGTTATTTAATGTTTACAGTGTAGGTTAACGTACTGTTTAAACTAAAATGTACAGATATTATCCTTCCTGATACAGTATTTCAAATGTTTTTGTTAAGTGTTGGCACATAAAATATCATGACTAACGTAATAAGTAAAAAAAATCACACTAAAGACAAATTTATGCCAAAGAAAATTATAGAATCATGCAATTAGCATATTATCATAAGCATGTTTGAATCTATGAATTTGCCTTGTTCCTGTTCAGGAACTCGAGCTGCGTCGAAACGCTACGGGAACGCCTTCAGCGTGACCACGCTCTGAATCACATGTGTAATCAGTCCAATGGATGGGCGAGACGTCACGGGTGGGGTGACGTAACGACCAGGAAGCTTAAAAGCACGTGCGATGGAACTGGTGTCAGCTTTCTGTCATTCAGCAAGCGCTCTGTGTGTGTGTCAGTCTCTAGAGTCAGAGTGGCGCTCCCAGACCGAAGGCTTCTACACTGCAAAAAATGGCTTATCTTACTTAGTATTTTTATCTTGTTTCTAGTCAAAATATAAAAAAATTCTTAAATCAAGATACGTTTATACCGCCCGGAAACGTAATGGTGCTAAGGGGCTCGCTACCTCCATGGAGGTCTGTAGAGCAGCTAGTATGGCCATCCCCTGCCGGTTCGCTGCTTCAGGGCACCGAGCTAGCCGCTCTAAGTGCACCAGAGGCCAGTCTCGTGAGACTGGTTCCCTTAGTATGTCACCTGGCGGTGTGGGAGCCACTGCCAAGCGTGTCCTCTTGGGTCCTGCCCCGAGCAGGCTCTGGTTCTATCAGTCGAGTCTTCCTAGCAGATGGTCTGAGGACCGTCACTTTTAAGAGGAGACTTCAGCTATGCTATGCTATGGCTCAGGACCTCGGGGGGCAGGCCCCTCTGGGGAAGAGCGGTGTACACCGCATCACACGGTGCCCGTCTCTCCTCAGTGCCCTCAGGAGGTCAGTCTTCCAACCCTGCCGGTGTTCCAGGGCGCAGCGGTCTCCGGTTCGCCACTTCAGGGCACCGAGCTAGCCACTCTGATTACACTAGAGGTCAGTCTCGAGAGACTGATTCCCTTAGTAGACTATTTAGCAGCATGGAAACTACTGCTAAATGTGTCTCAATGGGTCCTGCGCACTTTAGAGAGAGGCTACAGAATCCAGTTTGGTTCTCCTCCGCCTACGGTTCAACGGGTTTACCCCACTCTGGTAGGTCAAGAGCAGGCTCTGGTAATGGAACAAGAAGTAAACACTCTCTTGAGGAAGGAGGCCATCGAGGTGGTCCCTCCTCACGAAAGAGAATCCGGGTTCCACAGCCGGTATTTTATTGTTCCGAAGAAGGATGGAGGGTTGCGTCCCATTTTAGATCTGCGTCAGTTGATGCAACTGAAGTTCAGGAGGCTCACACTCAAACAAGTTGTGTCTCAGATCAGGTCCGAGGACTGGTTTGTCACGATCGATCTAAAAGTCGCATACTTCCTTATCTCCATCCTTCCTCATCTCAGGAAGTTCCTGAGGTTTGCTTTTGGGGGCGAAGCTTATCAATACCGGGTTTTTCCATTCGGCCTTGCACTGTCACCCCGCACTTTCATGAAATGTGTGGATGCATCTCTGGCTCCCCTGCGACTCCAGGGCATCCGCATACTCAATTATATCGACGATTGGTTGATTTTAGCTCAATCGGAGCAGATGGCAGTTCGACATCAAGATGTTGTTCTTGCTCACATGAGAGAATTAGGGTACGACTAAGCGCCAAGAAAAGTGTGCTTTCTCCAGCTCAGAGGACCACTTATCTGGACGTGGTGTGGGATTCGACCCCGATGCAGGCACGTCTGTCACCTGCTCGGATCGAGTCGATCCTCACGGCAGTCAAGAGAGTGAGTGAAGGCTAGTCACTCACTGTCAAGCAGTTTCAGAGACTGCTGGGTCTGATAGCAGCTGTATCCAACGTGATACCTCTTGGCCTGCTGTACACGAGACCCCTACAGTGGTGGCTCAAGACCAAGGGGTTCTCCCCGAGGGGAAACCCCATGTTTCTAGCTTTGAAACCCTTTATCCCGGACCTAAGAGATCGCCATGTGTTGGTGCGCACCGACAACACATTGGTGGTCTCTTATATCAACCACCAAGGAGGTCTGCGTTCACGTCCCCTGTACAGGCTGGCACACCAGATCCTTGTGTGGCCCCATAGCAAACTCCTCTCGCTGAGAGCAGTTCACATTCCTGGGCATCTCAATGTGGGAGCAGACATCATGTCGAGGCAGGGGCCGAGGCCCGGGGAATGGAGACTTCACACCGAGGTGGTGAAGCAGATATGGAGATTTTTGGCAGGCTCTGATGGACCTGTTTGTGACTCAGATGACATCGCACTGTCCCCTCTGGTTCTCTCTGACTCATCCAGCTCCTCTCGGACTGGAAGCTATGGTGCAGACTTGGCTGAGGCTTCGTCTGTACGCTTTTCCCCCGATCGCTCTGCTCCCAGGAGTTCTGGAGAGAGTGCGCCGGGACGGAGTATTAGTAGCCCCGTTCTGGCCGGGCCGAGTATGGTTCTTGGACCTGATTTCCCTTCTCGACGGCTCTCCATGGGAGATTCCCGTCAGGAGGGACCTCCACTCACAGGTGGAGGGCACGATATTCCACCCCCTCCCGGAGCTGGAAGTTATGAGAGTGGCCTCTGAGGGGGCACAACTCGTAGCTTCCGGTCTCTCAACCGAGGTTGAGACCATCCTCCAGTCCAGAGCTCCCTCAATGAGGAAACTGTATGCCCTGAAGTGGAAACTTTTCACTTCTTGGTGCGGAGACTGCCTGCTCGACCCAGTCAACTGCCCAGTTGGTACAGTTCTGGAGTTCCTGCAGGCCCTTCTCTCCGCAGGGTTGACCCACTCCACCCTAAAAGTCTACGTGGCGGCCATTGCAGCCTACCGCGCCCCTATTGGTGGCCAGTCAGTGGGCAGACACCCCCTGTTTTTACATTTCCTCCGCAGTGCGCTGAGGCTGAGCCCTCCGGCCAGAGAAGCTTATGCTAAGCGGTGGATCAGGATGCTATTCCATAGCCTCGAGTCCTCTGATCTCCCCTCTCCGTTGGGGGTCAAGTCTCACTCCTTCTGAAGTTGGCCTTTGGTCGGGATGTCCCCGCGTACTTTGTTAGGTGCCTACCTGCTTTCTGCACCACTCCTAGCTCCGTTCTCTCTCTTTAGCTGAGCTCTTCCACACTAGGCAGGGATTTGTAAGTCTGGCGGCGTGGGCGCAGCTCAAGTTTCTGAAGGGGAACGTCTACAGGTTACGCATGTAACCATAGTTCCCCGAAGGGAACGAGACGCTGCGTCTCAGGGTCATACTTCCGGCATCCCTGTCAGTGCTTGCTTCATTCCTAGAAGCTGACGCCGGTTCCACCGCACGTGCTTTTAAGCTTTCTGGTCGTTACGTCACGTCGCCCATCCATTGGACTGATTACACATGTGATTCAAAGCGTGGTCACGCTGAAGGCGTTCCCATAGCGTTTAGACACAGCGTCTTGTTCCCTTCAGGGAACCATGGTTACATACGTAACCTGGAGACGTTTTCTTCTGCCAAAACAAAAAGGGTCCCAATCAATTTGGATGCATTGATGATACTTTTATTGTACTACTTTGTACAAATTTTTGTTGATAGTGCAAAATGCTGAACTTGTATAGCATGATGTCTGTGAGGGTGTTTTACATTAAGGCTGATCTATGTGGGAAAAGATCGTGCTGTGCTTAAGTCTGTACTTGGCAAGCAAACACACAATATGTTCATGTGATTTTGAGCCCACTCGATCTTTGCTCTCCAAGGTGTGTGTGAGGGAAAGCAGAGGATCAGTCGAGTGATATTACAGGATTTTCAATCAACACGTTTCTAGTTCTCAGGTACACAGACAACAACAAATACTCCAACAAACAGCACAGCTCACATAGCAATATTCTGCCAGACAGTTATTCTATCGGCCTACACATATTTACGGAAAAAATCCACAACATGCATGATAGGAGTGGTGAAAGGGTTTTTCAGTTGAATTACGAGGATCCTGTTGAGGAGCATCGAGGATTTTCTTTTTTTTTGTCTCTCTCTCTCTGTTGTAATGAGGATTGACATCTTTACAGTTGCAAGGATTTCAACTTTGCCATTTTGAGCTTTTTTCCGCAACCCCCAGAAGAAGTCAGAGACTCACCCATGATCTGCTTAAATTATCAGAACATCAATAGGTAAGGTTTTATTTGGGGGGGGGGGATACCTACCTACGGTTGTATTACGGTATGTACGTTATTCAAATTGCTGACAGCCAAGCACACAAAAACATGCATTTAATCTGCTGATTGTATTAATTTTAAATTGGATTATCCCATTCACAATTTTTGTTCAACTGAAGCCGAGCAAGTCTTATATCTATATCTTATAAAGAATACAAATATAAATTACATTTGTACATAGAAATTCAATTACAGAAAGTTTATTTATTTTTAAGGCCTGTACTTGGATCCGCTCTGTGTCTGATAGTTACAAAGCAAGAAAAATAATCAGGGATCAGAATCTAGCTGTACTCTCCCATTCATCTGATACTTTTGGAGAGACCTGCGATTAGTAATGGTCTTGTCAAACCAGTCTTCTGCATGTTGTCGATACACAACAATTGAACTGAGGAAAAATATATTTTGGTTTATTAAAAGCAAAAAGCAAAATGCATTACAGAAAAAGTAATTGCCAAGGGTCTTGCAGTAGCACATATGATATCTGATGAGGCACAATAGAAATATTGGCTAGAAGCTTTGCTGTTGAGCTTGTATTGCTTCATGCAGCGAGGGAAATTTTTGTTCTATGTTGTAGTACGATCACATCTGGGCTGATATTCCGCACTCATTCTCATTTAATACTGCTTAATTTAATAATTTAACAAAGCCTGCTACTGTTATTCAAGCTCATATAATATTTTTTTTTTGTTAATGTTGCTAAAGAGTGCTAACAGCACTTAGAATTTGGTTATGACCAATTTTCACCTTCTCTTTAATGACTGCCTCACACACTGGCTGCCTACTTATTTCCACTAAAATTTCAGCTTCCAGTATAGAATTCTCCCATAGTAAACTCTTTCTGTCATATTTCTGTCAAAATTACAATAGAGTATGTCATTAAATATAGTAAATGCAACATTTTAATATATTACATTAAAATAAACTTTTAGTAATGAGCTTCAGAAACGATATAACTTTAATATAAAGTTGGATTATCAATATTTCTTTGTCCTGTGGTGGGACACGTCAAGATTTAATTTTGTGCTTAATTTTCTCACAATTTCCATACACTGCTTCTTTATGCCTCTTTCTATGCTGAGTTAAACTTTAACCCTTTCCTATACCAACTGTTTGTGTGTGTGTGTGTGTGTATGTGTATGTTAGACCGGCTTAATGTGTTTATGTCGTATGTTAGACTAGTTTAAGTGTTTATGTAGTTAATAAAACCTTACTTGTATCACACTTGACGTGTTCATTGTTTGCTCATAACCGGAGTCAATAATCATGCAGATTTACGTTACAAGCTTATAGAATTGTACAGTAAGAAAGTTATTTCCCTTAACCAGGAAATTAACGTTCTTAGAATTGACAAGACAGTTGACCCTGAGTGGTCAGCTAAATATCTACAGTGGATCTAATATATGAATAGTTAATTATAACTAGTTATGGTTAATTATTCATATTTCCCCATGAGCTGATTCGCTACACTGCTCTTCATCAGAAATTGTGGTGGCCATTGAGGCTAAACACAGAAATTATTAGAATTAAATTTGTTGTTGATGTGCCTGCAAAACTTCAATGTAAATGTCCTCTTTGCATGTGAAATTTTGCATTTACTCACAAGCTGCACTCACATTAATGTCTATAACAACAACAGCCTCTTTGCAAAGTCTGAAAAACTGAGGTTTCTAATGTTTCATTCTTTAGAAAGTGAGTTTCGGGCCAAGTTTCTGAATAGCGAATTGGCATTGTTAATGTGTAAATGTAGGCGGGCATGTGTGCATTTGTTTAATTCAGACATCAGAAAGTTGTGGAACTAAGTGCCATTTTCCCGTTTGCTATCAATAAACAAACATTTAAATTCTACATGGATGTTTTAGAGTCTTAAAGGGGTCATATGATGTTGCTAAAAATAACATTATTTTGTGTATTTGGTGTAATAAAATGCGTTTATGCGGTTTAAAATTCAAAAAACATTATTTTCCACATACTGTGCATTATTGTAAGCTGACTCTTAACTTTTATAAAGAATATCTCTTTGGATTTGAGACTTTAGTCTTTGCAACTTTACAGATCTTATTTATGCATCAAGAGTTTGTAACACTCCAAAGAGAAAGGAAAAATTTTAATCGCATCATATGACCCCTTTAAAAGAATGAAAAGTATGATTCCTGATTATATGAGCCCAAGGTTTTAATGAAGTATACTAACTAAACATGAATAATGAGAATAATGAGTTTGTACATGTGAATATAATCCACACTCCTCTGGAGATTGATTTGTACTTCAGCTCACTCACCCCCTCTTCCACACACAAACACTTTTATCTGCTTCAGTATTTCATAGCTTCACTCTTCCTGAGCACATATGCAAAGCATAGCACTTTAACAATGACACAATTACACACACACAGTCCTGACTAATGTGCTATTCAGCTGGCAGAGCCAATGTGAGATGAACGCTGCTGTTCTCCCTGCAATCATGTGCTGAATTTTTCAAACACTAGCTGCTTCTAATATGACTTCCGTGCACCTGTCTGTTGTTTATTGTCATTAGCATCTGTGTTCTGTGTCTGCTACTTTAGTCGAAAAATTGTTTTAACTGTTGTGTAACATTCGTCTGTTATTTGTATGTATGTATTGTGAAGTGTGTGTGTGTGTGTGTGTGTGTGTGTGTGTGTGTGTGTACCTGTATGCGATTACTGCACCTGTAATTTGAACTCTTATGTTGACAATAAAGGCGCTCAACCGCACATTTCATTTGGTGCTATAATACCCACAAGCCTCAAGACAAAAGAGTTTAGGTTACAAACACACACAAAAGCGCCTGCACACACACCTGCACACAAACCCTTCAGCACAAAAACACCACATGAACGCTCGGCTTGATTTTATGTACAAATCTAATTGTACATGGTTTGGTTTCCTCTGTTCATCCGTTTCCAGGCAAAAATTACAGTTCTTTAAACACTTTACATGTTTTCGATGCTTTTTTATGTCTTTCACCCCAAGAGGATAAAGTACTTCATTGTCATTTATCAAATATAAGATTGGTTTTCCCAGTCAAATAATTAATTGTACTGTTTTCCTTATAGTTGTTTCAGAATTTCATATTTAAACACACGTTTTAATCACACATCCCAATTGTTTTCTCAATATGGTTTCCAAAATCATTACCTGTTCCTAATCATCCATTACTACCTGTGATGTAATCAGGGAGGGATTTAAATACCAGATACACACTGCTCATGTTACGTTTGTGTTGGAGTCTAATACTGCATGCCTCAGTTTGGCTGATAACATGCTGTTCTGCTAGTAATAGTGATGAAAAGCATTAAACAGTCTGAACTTAGTCTCCGCCCACTTCCTACTACATATCCCAAGATTCTTCTATTACTAAATATATTCAAGACTCTCATAATCTCACTTTCTCTCTGTCTCACCAACTGTCTAGCATTTAAAGAGTTAGATGTTCTGCATGTGCAGGTGTGAACGGAACAGGCATGGAGATGTGTCTGAGTGTGTGACATCAGACAGTGAGTCAAGAGAGAGAGATTAAATGAGAAGAAAAGGTTATTGTCTGAACAATGACCTCATTGCGCCCCTCATTTCTGTGCTAGACTGAAGGATTATGGGTAGACCTGGGACAACGGGAAGAAGAATGAAGGTTATGAGATTATATGGGGGGAAAAAACACTGTCTAGAAACACATACACAGGAGGAGGGTATTCTTGTCATTGTATGGTGTTACTGTTCATTTTGTGAATGCAAAGTGTACAGCATCCTTGGAGACAGATGCCTAAACATGCACACAGTCACATCTCACGTGCATGCAAACACATATGGCTAATGCTCTGCCTTTTCCAGTGGAAATTATGGTTATCCTCGTTTGCATGAACTCACCTCATAAAGTAATGTGTTTGCATAGAGCTGATGCAAACAGTTATTCCTTTGCCATGATGAAGCAGCTGTAAGTCACAGTCACCAGTTGTGGCATTATTAAAAATCATGCAAGCCTGAATCTTTCTAATGTAAATGAGCATCTTAATGAGAAGCTGTCTGGCTCTACAGCATGAAGATCTCGGGTAGCGTTACGCGCTGTTCAACGCACCATAGGCAGTGGCTGTGTAAATGCCTAAAAAATGAGGCTGACAGCAAAACTAACAGACATGGAAGGAAATTGTTTTAATAAAAAGCTGCTCAGTATTTCAGTGAATACACTCAATTAATAATAATCTTTCACCCTTTAAATCACTTTGCCACAAAGGCAATTAAATATTCTAATTAAAATATTTCACCAAGTGTTTTTGTATGTATAAGACAGAGAGAGTGAGTGAGAGAGAGAAACCTGTCTTGTCTATTTCTACACTGTTAAACACAGTAAAAACCCTATTAATTAATTTAACTATAAGTTTCCTTACAAGGCAAAAATTATGTTGTATTTGTTGCAAAGACAGTAAATGTAATTAAAGACAATAAACATAATAAAATATACTATTATTGTTAAAAATTGAATTTATATTTTTATGAAAAAATGTAATATATTATACTGAACTGTATTATGTAAGCTTTTATCGCTTTTATATTATTATGCTGTTTTAATATACAAATGAATGTATGAGTCGTTTTATAATTGGTATTGGAGTGTTACAGTATGCTGCTTTTTATGTTATTTGGTTCATAGCTTTAATTTAGTGTCTTTTATTTTCTCGTTTTTTTGTTTTGTTTTCGGGTCTGTTGATTTGGCAACGTAACACTGACTGACACACACACACACACACACACACACACACACATAAAGAGACAGATAGAGAATATGCTGTTAACAGGCTCCCCATCTGACTCTCTCGGTCACGAGCACAGCGCACGGTCGGCCGTGAGGGGACTCCAGTCCGAGAGAATCTGCTTCTTGAATGTTCAGTTACGCGCGAGGTGTGTCCTGTGTGTCCATAAGAAACTAACCACTGCGTCCATCAAGTGCATTTAGAAAGAGACCGGCAGAAACGAGCTACCAATACTAAAAAGGCAACGCAATGAAGGGCTACAGCAGCACGAGCAGCATGTAGGGACTATGATGGTTACTAATCTATCTCTTTGAGAGAGAAGACTAAGAAAAAAAGGCGAGAGACAAAAGAACTTGGACTGCGGGAGAGATTAACATCGCATGGGGCCATGAGCGCTGCAGACCCTGCAGCGAACAAACTGTTGACTTTCAACCAACGGTAAAGCATTCAGTTACTGTATATTTTATACGTTTAGATATTGATATTGATATTTACATTCAGATATTTAAAACCAGATGTTGTTTTGTGGAGGTTACTCTGACAGTCATATTGCAGCAGTATCAGGGGGTTATGGACTCTTGCATCTCATTTGAACGTGCAACAAGCTGCGCCCTCCCCAGAGTAGCCTAATCAATCAACATATCGGATGCGGATATTGGAAATAAGCACTTTCAACATAAATCATTAATTTGTCTTTTTACAAACTGGCATTCAAAGCTTATATTTTAATTCTCCTAAATGTTTGCCTGTGTGTGTGTGTGTTTTAATAATGTTGCGTCTAGTAATTTTAAAGGGACACTTCACCCAAAAACTAATTTACTCACCCTCATTACAAACCCCTTATGACTTTCTTTGTTTCTGTCAGTTGATGTAAAGCAGAATGACAGTCTCAGTCACCATTCACTTTTATTTTATGGGCATATGCTTTAAAAGTCAGTGGTGACTGAGCTTGTCAGTTTGTCTAACATCTCTCTCTGTGTTCTGAAGTCTAAAACAACACGGGAGTGTTTAAATTACAGAATATTTCTTGGGGGGCTTAACTGTCTCTTTGAGAAGCTGCGCTCTTATTTCCCTTCAGCACCGCAGTAATATTTGTAGAGTCTACAAATCTTTGCATCTGAAGTAGATTAAATTCAGGTGAGAAAGAGAAAACCTCCGTAGCTTTGTCTTATGTAGGTTTACAATCCTGCTAATTTACCTATTTTCCGTACTAGTATATCCCACTACTTTCCCACTGTGTAGTAGTGGGATATACTAGTACGGAAAATAGGTAAATTATTCATGCGAATGCCTCGGTAGAGTGGACATCCATGCGCCACTGTACAGCGACTGGCGTCACAGTAAACCTCATGTGTTCTCAGATTAAAATATGAAGGAAAGGTGGTTTTTGGTGTTCATTTTAAGACGGTTCGTTCATGGTGTATTTGTAAAGCGTTGTGACAGTGAGGCATCCACAATCATGAGGTGTTCCTCAACACCGCATCGAATCTGCGGTAATTTGAGGTGCGCGTGATGTCACTGAGCAATGTAGCCGTCCAACAAGTGCAGGACACAAATCCACCTGTTGACGTGTCCCAACTAAAGCAACAGAAGCGGATCACACATTTAATTTTTTATTTTTACAGTAATATTATTTTATTTTATTGTTATTTTTTTTACAAAACAAAGCCACACAAATACCATTTGGCACAGGATGACAGATCATGTGTCATCACAACAATGCAACACATAGCCTAAGCCAGGGCCGTTTCTAGGCATAGGCGAGCTAGGCGGTCGCCAAGTCGTTCATGGTGTATTTGTAAAGCGTTGTGACAGTGAGGCATCCACAATCATGAGGTGTTCCTCAACACCGCATCGAATCTGCGGTAATTTGAGGTGCGCGTGATGTCACTGAGCAATGTAGCCGTCCAACAAGTGCAGGACACAAATCCACCTGTTGACGTGTCCCAACTAAAGCAACAGAAGCGGATCACACATTTAATTTTTTATTTTTACAGTAATATTATTTTATTTTATTGTTATTTTTTTTACAAAACAAAGCCACACAAATACCATTTGGCACAGGATGACAGATCATGTGTCATCACAACAATGCAACACATAGCCTAAGCCAGGGCCGTTTCTAGGCATAGGCGAGCTAGGCGGTCGCCAAGGGGGCCACCAGCTGAAGGGGCGCCAATGAGCGCACGTACTGACACTTTTAGCAGGGTTGTGATAAAGAGTGGCACGGTCACCCTGAAATATGACTGCCGCCCCCACTGGATCCCCCAACATTATTGGGCTAGAGCAGTGTTTCCCAACCGGGGTGCCGTCTGTCGAGAGCAGGGGTGCCGTGTAAAAAATATTTTAAAAAATATATTTTTTCATTGCTAAAATGTTCATAAAAGCAGCTATTATATAATATCCATTTCTGATGTAGCCAATCAGGGCCGTTTCTAGGCATAGGTGAGCTAGGCGGTCGCCAAGGGGGCCACCAGCTGAAGGGGCGCCAATGAGCGCACGTACTGACACTTTTAGCAGGGTTGTGATAAAGAGTGGCACGGTCACCCTGAAATATGACTGCCGCCCCCACTGGATCCCCCAAGATTATTGGGCTAGAGTACTGTCAATCTGACGATGCCTGTATGCCACTAGATCAGAGTTCTGTCAATTGCTGCCTGATTGTTGCATGCAAAGTTTGCATTTGGAGCGCTCAACAACGCCATTACATCAGTGGGCTCTGTCAGTGCTTTGGCAAGGTAACACTTTTTTTTGCCATGCAATAAAGCCAAGTTCAAAGGCCAATTTAAAATATTGGTACAGTAAATAAAGTGCACAAAATTTACCCAACTGTAAATTAAAAAATATACTGAGTGAGCAAAATTTGTTTAATTACCATTATAACTAGTTATCTCACAATGTTTACATATGTGTAAAAGTTTTGTCCAAAAGGTGTGCGTTTTTTTTTTTGCGCCAATGCATTGTTAAAGGATCAGCGTGTCATGTAATATTCCTATACAAACTTTAACATCCAATTTAAAAATATTTGTATATTAAATTCGCAAATTCACGAGATCAATACATCCTTTATTAGACCGCTTTGTCGAGTTAAATGCATCCTTACGGAGGTGTCGAAATGCTGAATCAATTCATTCACTTCCAACAGCGCTTAATGGGAGCAGCGTCATAGAGGGCAGAGCGTCACATTATTTAAAGGGGAAGTTAACGCGTTACCGAGTAGCAAATGATTAAGTAGCTGCATTGGTTCATTTTATGCCACTGATAAAGCTTTTATATGTAGTTTGGGGTAACAAAGGTGTTTTATAGGTTTGACTGAAATAATAATGCAATAACTGACACTTTAAATCAATGTTTCAAGAAACAACAACAAAAAAATTTAACAAAAAACAGATAAAGACAAAAAAGTAGCCACTGATCATAAGTAAACAATATGTTGTAGTATAGTATATAGTATCCAAATCAAAATGTAATAAAATTAAGATTTATGTGTAAATTATGTGCAATATCTTAGCCACAAAAAGAAATGGTGGTTGAAAAAAATTATATATTTTTTTATTTTCTTTTTTTTGGGGGGGGGGGGGCAATAGGGATTTCGCCTAGGGCGTCAAATTGGCTAGAAACGGCCCTGGCCTAAGCCATTTCGAACTCTTGACCTGTGACATTTGAGGTTTCCATCCATATAAATACAGTCTCATATTCCGGCCAGCCTGATACTGAATTATTGCCACAAACCCAGGGGAAAAAAATAACTTAAAAGTTGTGTATCCTGCAGTGTGTTCATTTTTCAATTAAAAATTTCAATGTCCTGTTCTTTCTCTCCTATACTGTGTTTGTTTTTGTTATCCATTTTAATCACACATATTCTCAAAGGCAAGTTCTTTGACTTCCCGCTGCAGTGTTGGCTTAAAGATGAAGCTGTGATTATGGTAAGGGGCGTTACATTTCCGACGAGTGCTTGCAGTGTTCGGCCAATCACAATGCACTGGGTCAGCTGGCCAATCAGAGCAGACTGAGCTTGTCGGAAGGAGGGACTTTGAAGAAAACGAAGCGTTTGAGAGAGGCGGGGCATAGAGGACCTACAATAATGTACAGTATTTGAAAAATAATGTGTTTTTTGATCATTAAAGCATGTCAACATATTTTGTTACACCAAATACACCAAATAATGATCTTTAAAAAAGCATCATATGAGCCCTTTAATCTGTTATAACAGTGCTGTGTTTATTTCTACAGCAGGGTTGGCGCATAATGAGAAAGTTGGAGCTCAGAGGGCAATTTTATTCTTAATGATTGCGTTGTCAGACGTCCGTTGTCAGACTGTCTACGGCAGCTTCACTTGTAACCTTTTCTTCGGTCATGTGGCAAGACATCAGAGATGTGTGGTCTGCAAATTTCTGAGGCATTGAGCTCTGGATCATTGGAAACATGGTATCATGCTAGATTATTATCACAAAATTATCGCAGATGCATAACAGGAGTGATTACTGTGAACAAACTTCAATCATGAGCAACAATCAAAGGGTTGTTTGAAGATATGAGTAAAACAATAAGCCATTCTGCATCTTATGATGTTTTTATGACCTCAGGTGTTAATTGTTTTCTCCTCAAGGGTAGTGTTTCTGAATTTGAAGCAGGTTTCTTTCGGCCTTGTGCCACAGTAAATCGTCTAATGAGCCACTCCTTTCTGTCCTTGTCTTGTTTGTCAGAATGACTTGTGCATTTTGTCTTTAAATGCTCTTAGTCAAATAAGATATGATTCAAGTAACTGACTGTAATTCACCAGTGGGTCATTCTGACAGGATTATGAGGCCATTTCTGAAGTTGACCTTTTATCTCATTTAATTTTTTTCCAATCTTTCAACTAAACATCTCCCCCCGTCCCCGTCCCCCCCGTCCCCCCCCGTCTGAGAGCATTACATGATGCATAGCAGAAGTGCATAGGAAATGAGGCTTCTATGTTTAAACTTCTAAAGCTACATAAATAAACCAAGAACGCATGCACACTCTTGTTATCAGAAACATATTACAACCATGCCCACATGGGATCTGCACATGCAGAACTTAGTATTTAATTTATTAAACATTTTAACTTTTATAACACTTTCAGCTTTAAATACATGTAAGAGTACCATTAAGCACATTTTACCATATTTAAATCCATAAAAATCTGTTACAAAATGGAAACAAAGTCTGAAGATTCTGCCTGCTTACAACTTAGCACCCGATATATACATGCATGACATGCGCAGTATCTCTTCTGTTGTCAGTAAAGACATTCTTAGCTGCATTCTGCACTAATGGAAACATAATGAGGAACACAGAGGAAATGTGTTTGCTCACATGCACGATTTACATTGCACTTGAAGTGAAATGGCTATAATAAATGAAAGCGTTCATGTGGCTCAGCATATAAATTGTTTAAACCTCAGTCAGAAGAAATGTTGTCTGTTTGCAAATATTATGAAAAAGGAGTTAACCAGAATCACAAGTTGTTGACTAAAACAGCAGCATTATTAAAAGTGATGTTTGTATTTTTATAATGTTGAAATACTTTCTCATATCCCAGTTTAATATACAGAGACAACTATAAGTAAGCCATTCGTAGGTTGATGCCCCTGAAAAGTAGACACTGTCGGTTGGTGGCATCAAAACAATGCTTTTGTTTGGTTTGAGCATCTCATCCTGACATAGCAACACTGGCTCAAAAAATGGTATCAGTTTGAGGGCGGGGCTATGTGTTTGTCCAACCAATGGAAGACAGGAACAGGGCTCAAGTAGTGAAGACCAGATCAGGCCAGTAGTTCTGATTTGTATTTGCCCCATTAACATTGTTGTTTGTTTAATTTTAATCATTATATTTTATATGCATAAGGAAAATATGTTTTCATTTAAAGTTACATTTCTTGTACAATAAAATATATTTCAATCATGACAACTCCCGGAACATTTTAGCATGGTGATGGATATGACAATGTTAATGTATTTGGTATTGGCGGAACAGATCTGCTACGCTGCTGCTGTTGGTTATTGCTGTAGTTTTAGAGTATTTCTGCTGCTGCAAGCAAGTACAGGAACTTGCTACTGCCAATGCATATGGCGATAAGGTGTGGATATAACAATGTTAATGTATTTGGTCTTGGCGAAATAGATCTGCGCTGCTGCTGTTGGTTATTGCTGTAGTTGTAGATTATTGCTGCTGCTGCAAGCAAGTACAGGAACTTGCTACTGCCAATGCATATGGCGATAAGGTGTCATGAGTATTTAAGACATACTACTGCTGCACAAATAACATATAAAATAACCGCGTAGCAGATCTATACAGGTGGAGCTGGGGAAGGTGGAGGATTTCAGAGAACTCTGAAAGCGCGCTGCAGGAATCTCAAGTGAATGCTAGCCAGCCATATAAATGCAAGGCAGTAAGCTCATTGGCTGCA
>NW_015505271.1:3778916-3780898 GCF_001515645.1 Sinocyclocheilus grahami | reverse complement strand
CGCCAGAATGCGCCATCTAGAGTTTCATGATTGAACTATATATATATATATATTATATAATTGTTTATACTAGCTTATGCAACATATAAATCAAAATTCTTATTTGCAATAATAGTTGAAAATTATACCACTTTAAGTCACTCAATGAAAGCAATGCTCACACCTTTGTTGGAAAACAATGTAAACATTTTTTGTTGCTTTTAAAAAGGCACCTGCATTGACTTGATGGGGAAAGTGATAATTCCGTCTAGTGGGGAATATTTGGGAAACCTGTTTGAAACCGTCATTATCATGGTATTTGATTTGGCGATGCTAGTGGCACAGAAATTACACACCTTTAGTGCCATTATGGTCTTCCTGTGAAGTGGTTGCAATGGGAGAGATCCTCTATGAGGTTTGGAGGTGTCTAGTTGTCAGCTGAGTCACTGAGCATGTGGTTCTCACTCTAATAATCTGAAACTACTTCACTCAAAAAGTGTCAGGCTGCAACATCACAGGGATGTGAGTGGGCGGGGCTTTTACTTTTTGGAATGCAACTTTCTGGTATTGAAACTAGAATGCTGTGTTCCCATGTGGTGATGAGGCAGATAGCAAATCACAATAACAATATGGTTGTTTTAAAAGCATAACATATACAAATATTTCAGCTGATTCTTTCCAAGCGAATAAAAAGATCTGTATTGCTAAACTTATCGTGTGCCGTTAAACTTAATGAATTCCGTTTAAATGGTTATGTGCTCTGTTTTGCAGCTCAGCATCAGAGGATCTTGGGTGCAGGCGGGGAGAGTTCAGCCGGAAACACTATGGATCAGTTGAACTGGTGAGGACTGTCATATTTGAACTCTTATGTATTTCCCTTTTTCGAATCTATTTTTCTCTACCTGTGCACTGCTGTAAAAGGAGTAGCTATGTGTTTCTGTTTGATTTCTTATATATGTCTCCGGTTCTGTCTGTTTTATCAGATGAGATTTGAACATCTTTAATAATTACATCTCTCACTTAAACATCATCTCACCCTCACCCAGGATCTTTGGGAGCATAGTTACATAGGCACAAGTATAGCATCATTTATATGATTCAGAGTGTTTTGCCTGGTCAAACGCACGTGTTGTATTGAGTGGGTGTGGCTGTATTTCTTTCAGCGGTGTCTGTCTCTTCCAGATAGTTGTTGCATGAAGGAAGTGGCTTAATACCACACTAGATGCTACTTCCCATGTGAAACGTGCAGGAGGTTTGTGGGTAGAAAGAAATGTGTGACCTTGTGTCAGATAGAACCATGTCACAAAACCACATGCGTTATCATGCACGACAGATGGAGAATATAAATGTGTGCATATGACTGCATGTGTCTATATGAGAAAAGCGAGAAGGGCATTTGTTACTGCATGTGCCATTGTTCTTAGGGATCTAAAGTTACCGTGGTATCCAAAAGTCTGAGACCCATAATGAAAATTTATTTATTTTTTATTACCCATAATGAAAATTAATTAATTTTTTATTACAAATTATATTATCAGCATAATCATTTAAAGGGGTCATATGATGCTGCTAAAAAGAACTAATTATTTTGTGTATTTGGTATAATGAAATGTGTTTATGCAGTTTAAGGTTAAAAAAACACATTATTTTCCACATACTGTACATTATTGTTTCTCCTCTATGCCCCGCCTTTCTGAAACGCGTCGATTTTTACAAAGCTCATCGGTCTGAAAAGCGAGGTGTGCTCTGATTTGCCAGCTATCCAGTGCGTTGTGATTGGCCGAATTCCTCAAGCGTATGATGGAAATGTTACGCCCCTTGCCATATTGTGGTGGCTTGTCCGGCCGGAGCGGCGAAACAAAAACATTAAAACCCATTATAAACGAGGCATTTGTTGCATCCAGTGGGGACATAATTACGGATTATAATGACTTATACTGTCTTTTTATGCATTGCGTTGCATCGCACCGCGTAAACATAAAACCATGTCTGCATTTGTGATC
>NW_015505271.1:3772408-3778828 GCF_001515645.1 Sinocyclocheilus grahami | reverse complement strand
AGGTGCATCTCAATAAATTAGAATGTTGTGGAAAAGTTAATTTATTTCAGTAATTCAACTCAAATTGTGAAACTCGTGTATTAAATAAATTCAATGCACACAGACTGAAGTAGTTTAAGTCTTTGGTTCTTTTAATTGTGATGATTTTGGCTCACATTTAACAAAAACCCACAAATTCACTATGCTGAACTGGGGATCAGGAGCCCTTCCTGGGTTGAACTGGGGATCAGGAGCCCTCCGTGGGCTTAACGGAGAAAAAGGAGCCCACCTTGGTCTTAACGGGGAAACAGGAGCCCTCCATGGGCTTAACTCGGGATCAGGAGCCCTCCGTGGGCTATACTCGGGTTTAGGAGCCCTTCCTGGGCTGATCTGGGTATCAGGAGCCCTTCCTGGGCTTAACTTAGAATCAGGAGCCCTCCGTGGGCTTTACTCTGAAACAGGAGCCCTTCCTGTGCTGAACTGGGGATCAGAAGCCCTTCCTGGGCTTAACTTGGAATCAGGAGCCCTCCGTGGGCTATACTCTGGAACAGGAGCCCTTGCTGGGCTGAACTGGGGATCAGGGTAGCACTTACGTGGTGCTGGCACTGGAGGGTGCTCTGGAGGAGCAGGCACAGCAAAACGCTTTCGAGGAGCTGGCACTGGAGTGAGTTTTGGGGCTGGAGCAGACACTGGAGTGAGCTAAGGCGGAGAACCGAGCGGCAATTTCCATAGCCGGTTTCCAAAGGAACCAGGAGAACACACGTAGCAATGTAGACAAAACAATTCCAGACCAAGAAATTCAGAACAGGCTAGAACTAAATAGGGCAGATAACGAGGGGTAGACAGGTGAGGAGGATAACTAATAATGAGATACACCTGGAACAAATCAAACTACATTGGCACAGGAACAGGAAGGACCAAATAAGGAAAACAGGAACTCAACGGGAACATACACGTGACACTCTGCTGGATAGTGGCCCTCCAGGAACAGGTCTGGACACCCCTGATTTATTTGATCAAAAATAGAGTAAAAACAGTAATATTATGAAATATTACTACAATTTAAAATAACTGTTTACTATTTTACTACATTTTACAATTTAATTTATTTATGTGATGGCAAAGCTGAATTTTCAGCATCCACTGCTCCAGTCTTCAGTGTCAAAAAAAAACATTCTAATATGCTTATTTGGTGTTCAAAATATGTCTTATTATATTCAATAATGAAAATGTTGATTTATTTTTTTTTGGATACTGTGATATATTTTTTCAAGATTCTTATAAAGTTTAAAAGAATGTCTAGGTTATGTATGTTCACGGTTGTGGCATGAGGGACGTAACCTCTCCGTTCCTTCCTTCAGGGAACAAGGGTTACATACGTAACGGAGATGTTCCCCATCAGTCAGTCACATTAGGTGTTACATTGGCACTGACATTAGGAGTCCATATGGAAAGTGCCACATCCAGAAGACAAAGATGAAGGTGCAGACGTTGACAAGCAAACGTGTCAGGACAGATGCACCTCAATCTGTAACCTACCCAACACCCTATAAGCCACTTATCAAATAAGCAGGCTTACCAGGGAAGTAAGGGTTGTTCCGACATTCTCACAATTCTAGATTTAAGCAACCGTTGGGATGCGGAGACACATCCACATAGGAATGTGAACAGTACGACTGGGATGGGACATAGCAACACAAGGGCTGGATCTGCCTCCTCCAAGGGCAGCGCTTGCAAGTTCACAACCTGGCCCCGAAAGGGAGTGGTGGAAACTTTGGGCATATAACCGGGCCAGGGTCTCAAGATAAAGTGAAAAATCAACCAGCCCAAAATCAAGGCACAATTTGTTGATCGAAAATGCCTGCAGGTCCCCAGAGAGATCTACCACATCCCATCCAGAAGCTAAATGTGCAGGTTCCACAGACAGGGACGTGGGTGCCAAATAGTGCCCAGTCCCTGAGAAAAGGGGTCCCTCTGGACCATTTGGGGATCGAGTCTCCATTCTCCCGGAAGGGTAAGCTGTTGTGAGAGTGCATCGGCTACACTATTGAGCTGCCCCAGAACATGAATGGCACACAGCGATTTGAGCTTCGTCGAGGGTAGTGAAGAGGGAAGAGCTCAACCATGACTGGGAGATGTGGGGGCCTTCCACGTTTTGGTGAGCTCTTCGTGAACCTCCAGAAAGGCACTGGGCGGAGCATGGCTGAGATTCACATTCGGAGCCCAGATACCAATCATCCAGCCTCAAGCGTTCAGGGGATGGTGGCGAGTTCACCTCCAGCCTGATACTCTTGGTGGCCTGAAGGAGTATGGCCGGTAACTTTGCTTCTGACTCTGACTGTGCAGCCACCAAAGCAAGGAGCTTTTCAGCAGAGTCTTCAGCACCAGAAGATGATAGCCCCTCATTTGATGCTAACCAGGGGTGAACACACTAATGAATGCGCTGTCTGATGCAGCCGAGAATCTCCTGTATGCGCTGTTTTACAAATGCGCTGTCTGATGCAGCAGAGAATCTCCTGTATGCGCTATTATACGAATGCTCTGTCTGACGCAGCCGAGAATCTCCTGTACTCCCAATAAAAATTGTTTGTAAATATCAATATAAATGTCTTTAATGTCTGTGACTGTGGTGCCTCATAAAGGACACGATGTCAAGACTCATCAGCCTACACGGGTAGAAGGATAGACCAGAGAAACTAAATATTGTGCAGAGACACACTGGTTCATAAAGCAGTAAAAGTCAGGACCATAAAAAACTAAAGCTACCACAAACAGACTGTTGAAATATTGCAAATTGTCCCATCTATTTCAGTGTATGAACATGCTAAGGATCTTCTTGTGTGTGAATAATAAAAAAAAATATCACATCTTACAGTTGTTCTTTGGATGTTAACATTTTCCAGAAACATTCAACAGTGTGTTATCATTAGCATGACATAAAAAAATAATCCACTGATTTGTGAAGCGTCTTAGCCAAAGTCCAAAGACACTGACCAGCTAAATTCATCTAAATGAATAAACCGATTGCTAACAATTTCTTAAAAGGATTATTGAGAATACATTACATGTAATTCAATTGAGGCTAAATTATTTGTGTAGAAAATTTATCTAGGTTAAAGGCATTTTTATATTTTGGAAATATACTACAAGCTTTTAATTAACAAACTCTCCTTCAGAAACCATTTTCTCAAATTCTGCACCAGGGAGTGGATAAAAGAGAAAATACATATAAATACACAACCAAGAGAAGAGGCTCATACCATTCTGACACAGTCTCAGTATTTCTCAACATCGGGATTTACCGCACAAGTCGAGATCTGCGTGCTCTGCCAGAATACAGTGGAAACACAATGTGGTGGGTGAACAACATCTGAAGAGGCAGAGGAATGTGAGTCTTGGTTAAGGATAAATATGTGAATAAATAAATCGACAGAGTACTTTGTAGGGTCTATGTGGAGGTTTTGGTCACTTCAGAGTAACCATAATGACAGGCGTCAGTAGTATTGCTGGAAAACATCTTAAACTGTGAAAATGAACAACAACAACAAGCTAATATAAGTGGCTTTAGTTCTTCACATTATGTTTTCTTCTTCCAGCCCGCAGTCTAGATTCCAATCGAATTTCAACACTCCTGTTTTCTGTGTAACAAACATTGCATGCGAACTGTGAAAAGGGAAATGCACTCAGGCAGGAATATTTGTGAGTCTAACTGGAGAAAGAAGGTGGTAAATCCATCCAAAGCCATGCAAGTCTTTGTATTGACACAGGAGTACTAAGAAGAACTACAGAGCGGAATTCCCTTAGAAGATTATTCTGGATAAGCCTGTGTGCTTTGGACTGTGAGTTTGGCAGTATGTAGCTAGGCAGAGCAAGAAATATATTGAAAAATACTTTTTACCAGATTGTCTTTTTATTTCCCTTCTTACTAATCTGCAGTCTGAAGCTGCCAGTGGGCATAGGTTTTGTATATTCAGCACCTGATTTGCTGGGGTAAGAGGAGTGGATAGGGACAGAGAAACAAACAGGGTTGCTGAATGGATCTGGCATTCCGTTTCATTTGTGGGAGTGAGCTGTCAAGACACAACCGTCCTAAGGGGGGAGCCACAAAGAACAGACACATATTTATTTTTTTTCATTCTCCCTCCATCTCTCTCCCTCCCTCGCTCTCACTGTCTAGATGAAGGGACAACAGGAAAACTTTTTTTGCAAGGCTTTTCTGTGTGACTCCATATGGTTTTTACAGGTTGAGTTTGGCTACCTGCCACTCCATCTTATTGAAATCAATCACTGAAAAAACTGTCAGAAAGAAGAAAGTTAGTGGAAGAAAGGTTAAATGTACAGAATACTACAATGCACTTTTTTTTTTTTTGCTTTCGAACATGGTATCCAAGTGCTTGCCAAGGATGCATTTATCTGGTAAAAATACAGTACAAAGAGTAATATTGTTATTATTGGTAATTACAAATTGAAATAACTTTTTAATTCAATTTGAATTTTAAAATATTTTTTTTGATGAACAGAAAGTTCACAAGAACAGCATTTATTTGAAATAGAAATCTTTAGAAATGTTACTCATTCTTGGTGAACAAAAGTAGTAATAAAAATAAAAAAAACTTACTGCCCCTAAACTTTTGATTAAATGTATATCTGTCTAGTAATTTCTAATTTCTAATTATTAGTTTATATTTATGACTGGAATGTTAACTTTCAAACTGCTTGCATATGTGCATAATTGTGTATACTGAGTGCAACACAATATATATGTATATATATATATATGTATAATAAGTTGATGTAAAATAGTTTGTTTACAAAATGTCTAATAACACACATTGTCCTTAAACTGTTTAGTAAAAAAGATTCATGTTTTAGCTTAGATAAAGTAATATTGATAAGTGTTCAACACAGCCTAGAATTGTAAGAAATATTTTAATGAATTTTCTGACACCTTTGGATGTAAAAATTCACCATATTTGCTACACATTATTAATTTAAGTATAGAGAACAACAGTAATGTGTTAACTAAGTCAAGTATAATCAATCTTCCAAAACACCATGAATCACGGCTCCAGTATTAACCATTATTTATAATTTTTAAGTCTTCTGTTTCAGCGCGGATGGTATCAGAATCAATGACTAGAAACTCCAGCACAACATCTGTAGCCAGATGATTCTGGCCCACCTCTCCAGCCTCACGTGAGGCCTATCTGTCACCTCAGTGTTCCCATGCTGTTCCGCCTGCCTCCTGGAGCATCTGGTCCTATCTCCAAGGGGAAACAGGCATGAGTTCATGCTGCCTCCCGAGCCCTGCCACAGCCACTGCCACAGTATCAATTTATATCATATTAACTTTTCCCATGCAGCACCAGGTGCTCAATTAGAGACAGGCCCAGGGCCAACAGCAAGCCAAAGTCATTCAATAAATCACTCTCCATTAGGGGCTTGGTGGCCCCTTCTAGTGCTGTTCTGTGCCATGTCTTCCTGGTGCTGAATGGGCACTCTGAATTGAGCTCTCACACGATATTAAGAGGGGGAAAACAACAAAGAAATAAAATTGTTCAAATATATGATATTTCTAATTTAAACAAAATCTTGCTCATCATGGAAATGCTCGTACTTTCCTAATGACCATTAATCCATTTATGGACTGAATAAACAGTGTAAATCATTTTTAAAAAAGATAGAGAAGGCCAGAAATCATTGTGAAATTAAATTATTCAGTTGAACTATCCATAATTATATACACTGCTGTTCAACATGTTTTTACCTTTCAAAAGATTTTGTGTTAAAGGGGTCATATGATGCGATTACAATTTTTCCTTTCTCTTTGGGGTGTTACAAGCTCTTGGTGCATAAAGAAGATCTGTAAAGTTGCAAAGACTAAAGTCTCAAATCCAAAGAGATATTCTTTATAAATTTAAGAGTTAACCACGTCTACCTAAAACGGCTCGTTCTAACACGTCCCCACATGTCTACCTCACTATGTGGAAAGATTTGCATAATGCCGCCCAAATGTTCACGCAAAGAAAGAAGGCGTAACTTTTATTCTCGCTGTAGTATTGTTGCCGCTGCTGCCATGTCGCGAAGATGCTGTGTGCTTCGTTGTGAAAGCGAAACTACTTTGTTTGGTCTTCCAAAAGAGGACGATATCCGCTTCGTCATGCCTAGAGCTGATCTGTGCTGGTCGCTGAGGAAATACATCAACTTAGTGCTGTGGATCCGACTTTCACTGTGGACGAAGCGGAGTCCAGCCCGGGGTCGTCACATGTGGTTGCCGCTCCTTCGTCGAATCCGCCGGGCGCGCCGTTCTCGACCCCGCCGCCTCTGCTCACTCTAGCCCGGCCTCAGTTCACGCTAGGCCGCGGCTTCCGCTCACGCTAGGCCACCATGTTTTTCGTTGTGAAAGCGAAACTACTTTGTTTGGTCTTCCAAAAGAGGACA
>NW_015505271.1:3768278-3771312 GCF_001515645.1 Sinocyclocheilus grahami | reverse complement strand
TAACGGAGACGTTCTTTTTAGCAGCATCATATGACCCCTTTAAATCCGTTTTGTGACGACACATTTATATGGTCAAGTGTTAAATGGAAACGTTTTAACAAATCAGATAGATATCTGATCAGCGAAAACGCATGAAATTACCAGGTGTAAACAGGCCCAAAGAGGAGAAAATACTGTAGCAGGCAATTGTGCTATTACTTGTAATTTGTTAATTTGTTCTTATTTACTGTCTGTCACTTGTCTTTAATAATCTTTAAACTTTATATTTATGTTTATTTTTGGCTAGTGATTTTTGCTGTGGTATCGAAATTGAAATAGAGAATTGTCCAGTTTAATTGGTAACTAAAATATTGGTGTCATATAACCTTATTTATTAGAATACAAGATAACAGACGGGGCCAGTGAAAATGTTGGCAGGGCAAGTAAAAATTTTAACCACTGGCCCAACCGGCCCAACCGGGCCAGTAGAAAAAATCCTTAGCGTTGATCCCTGCTTACCCCTCTCTTATATCCATTGTAAATTTAAAACAAGAAATATCTAGTTCAATAGAAAAAAATGTAGCATGCAAGCCACATTTACCTTTGTTATGCTGTCTGTCTTTATTTTTCCATATGATTGTTTTGTTTTTAATCTGTTTCTGTTGTTTATTTGTTTTGCTTTGCCACATTGCTCTTTTTAAACCAGGCTGAGGTTATTATGAAACATGCTGCTTCTACTGTTTCTCTCTTTTTCTCTAAAGATTGCTTTGCCTAATTGCATCCATTATTCCAGAATGTGAGTCTCTTTATTATGGATTTCTGTATGTATCTGTCTGAAAATGTTTTTCTGCAATTATTATATTATACTATTAATTGATTATGTTATGGTTTTCATGCCAGTGGTTGCATAATTTTACATTTACACTTTCATGTGTGTTTTGCATTTAATAGTGTAATCATCATTAGGGGAAAATAGCAGTATTGACCACATTACATTATTATACAATTACACTGTGCAAAGATAGCACGCAGATTTAACACAGACTCTGAATAATAGTGCATGGTTATAGGGATATATTTTTCATATATTTTTTCACAGGCTGCAACCTGAGAACCAAATTAATAAGAAATGTGTATGCTCTTGATGTTTTAGATGTAATGTCTACATGCATGGCTGACTAGCTGTATGTTTCAGTCAGTTTTAAATAAGTGCATTAGCTCCAGGGATCCTCTTATAGGTGATTTTATGACCTCTAAGTGCAAAGTGTGTATCTAAGTGCTGAAGAATATAATATGTGTGTGTCTATGTGAGGCTTTTGAGTTAAAAGCTTTCCAAGTGACCCATCCTCTCATAAGTATATGATGGCATAATGTAAACGTGATTCTTGTTTAGACACTATAATGCTGAACCATTTCTAGAAGTGGCTAGATATAATCTAGAAACTAATTCTATAACCTATAATCATAGAAAACTCAACCAAGACATTAGACCTGATCACAGAACAACAGCCAATGCAATATCTTTGTTGGAAAGCAGAATGTGCTGCATTTGATGATTTCTATTTTGTTGATAATGTATGTAAAGTACGCATGTGTGTAGTATAAATGGATGGAATATATCAGCCATGTTGAATTCGGTCATACTACTGATTTGATGTGTAATACTGCTTTTTGCATATATTTTATAGAGAAGTAGGCATATTTGGATGCAGGGATTTGTATGTCAAATGTTTAATGTCAAAGGCTGACTCCTTAATTAAAATATTTAATGAGATACCAAGAAGATAAGATTCCAACCTAGGCTGTAACCATATCTTAAACATTGGAGGAAGATTTTTTTATTTATTTTTTTGGTTGGATTAGGTGATGTTACAAATGTAATGGACCTTTTTATTTATAAATAATATTTTTATTTTAAAATATGCTCGCATTCACTCTTAATCATATGACAAATATACCGAAAATGGCTTTGTTAATGTTTCTTATCTCTCACATTCAATTACAAATTATATTACATGAATTACCTAAATGATATAGCCTAATTTCAATTCCAAACAGCAAAATTTGACAAAAATAGCTTGCATCACTGGATATTACTGTCAATCATAGAACATTTTTATTGTAAAACAGATGTCAAATATAAAATTTTAGCTACTTTACACTCTTTTATTGTTAAATCTGAAGCATGGGCTGGAATCCATGTTTAGCTTCTGTGAACAGTAAAGCCAGTCTTCTTTGATGTGATTGGCCATCTCAATCAATTTGACATTTGCGAATGCTTTCAGACCACTGGCAGGCCACCTAAAAATATCCAATCCATATCCAATGTTTCTAAAGTTCCATCAATCTCTCATCTCTTATGTTTGTTTCATTATATACTGTGCATTGAGGAGCAAGGTCTTGGTTTAGTGAAATTTCACTCTGAGTGGTGCTACCTGGTGGGACACAGCAGAAATGAAACAAATTGGCTGATAAAATATAGTGTCACTAATCACTTATCACTATCAAGGCTGGTTAGGATAAAAACTGGGATCAACATAGAAGAGGTACCTTTCATTGCTTGTTGCATTGAACCTGGTCAGGAATCAGTATATAAAGGAGCATGAGATGGAGTGTTTCAAAGAGAGCAGATGAAAATGCTTTGTCATCATCAAAGCAGCTTCGCTGAAGTCTATGACAGCACTCAGCTGTACTTACTCAGCTGCAGTATGTGAAAGCTGATAACATCAATGATTGAAAAAAACACTGCTGACCCACTGTGCCCACCAATACACAGGCTGAAGACGTGTTGAGAATATTTATAATCCCAACAGAAATCTTGAGGAACAGGAATCTGATATGGAGTGACACAGAACAATGCATCTTTGTCCCTCTTTCATTTCATCACCTTTTATCCAACCAGACACATTTTTGCATGTGCTGTTCTATGCCTCAAATGTCCTCAGTATTCCTCATTCAAAATCTCTGTCTCAGTCTCTCACCATTATATTTCTTACTTTTGTAAGGATTTAAAGAAAGGTTTTCATGAGGATTTTCCCTTTTCTTGGGCTCTGGT
>NW_015505271.1:3767399-3767983 GCF_001515645.1 Sinocyclocheilus grahami | reverse complement strand
ATTACACATAAGTTTATAGTGGCTTGGAATCCAGTCTGAAACCAAGGGGTGCCTTCATACACTGTGTTATGTCATTGAATGGATGTGTAGTGACTGACACCTAGGCAATGGCCCAACCTGTTCTAAGTAAAATATCCAGTGAGTGGCAATAAATGTGTGCTCATTTTATTAGAAACAGATGAACTTGAATCTGGCAACATTTTATTATGCTGGTTGTTGTAATGAGTGGTGCTTATAAGGTTAATGACACTAAACCCTAACCAAAACCTAACCGACAGTGTTAAAAAAAAGCAAGTGTGCAATAAAAACATTTAAACTTGCTTCAACGAGTCTTTGAGCTCTTTTATAGTGACTTGTGTTTCACGGCACTCATATCTGAGTGCTCCGCATCGCAAATGCAGTGCTGTACCAGGTGAGCTACTGAGCAAGTTTACTATGCAGTAAACTAATATAAACTAAGAGTAAAATATATAGTTCACAAATCAGGCAGTAAAAAAGCGATTTGAGGTAATAACGTAGTATTGTGCAAGGAACTGCACAAAATAAGTCTTTATTAATCAATAATCTGCCCCTGTAATCATAAT
>NW_015505271.1:3730284-3767388 GCF_001515645.1 Sinocyclocheilus grahami | reverse complement strand
AAATAAGTCTTTATTAATCAATAATCTGCCCCTGTAATCATAATTACTTTGAAAAGGGATAAAAGTTATTGCCATTTTACTGGCTTTATATAGGTACTTTGAGTTTTGCAAAAAAATGTAGGTAGAGGCACGTTATTCCAATGAGCTTATGTTGCAACAGCTTTATGTTTCAGACACAGCCATCATGTTCTGGTCTGGTGTACAAAAATACTTAAATACTTTCATTTTCAACAAGCACCTTTGGCTGTGGATTCCTGTTGCTTTTGTTCTGCAAAAATAAATAAATATAAATCAAATTAATATAAATATAGGTGGAGTTGGATCTCCACATTTACCTGCAGGTACTGTGCTGTTCAGTAGTTTATAAATACAAGTATGATTTCTGATACTATTTCTTTCTTATAAATACAAATAGCTCTTGAAGATGACTCCTGATTTTTGAGAGGCTACTGTTTGAATTAACTTACATTGATACCAATATAATGACACAGTTGACTGGAGAATTAAACGTATATTGTTGTGAGGGCCTCCCTCTAGCTGTATTAAAAATTCTAATAATGCTGCATGATGACACATACACATCTCCCAGTATGCATCTTCTGCCTCTGACTTATTGCTCTTATTATAATTATTTGATTCTAACCAAGTCCAAACGCCTTCAAACCCCACACACATATGCTGAGCAGAGGGACGGTTGGCTGCAGAGTGACTGCGGTGTGTAAAATTAGCATGTTGGGCTCAGTAGAACATGTTGCCTGCAGCTCTATCATATGAAGCATCAAGAATGACTCACGCTCACTGTGTCCAATGCTGTGGGTGGGTCACTTTCACAAGACTGTTCAAAAGATGGGACACAATTTATTTGTTTACTTATGGAAAGTTATCTGTGAGTTCAGACCACTTGTCAAAGACTTTGTGTGTGATTCTCGTGAGAAATGCCTTGTGTGGGAAAGAACAGCGCACTTATTTAAATCAAGTCAGTATGATTTATTCATTTACAGTATGTGTGGGTGTGTGTTAGAGGGAAATCCTTTGATTTGTTAAATATAACTAAACTAAAACCAGTTTCTCATTCTCCCTCCACTCTCCTTTTTTCCCCACTCATTCTGCAAGAAAATGTTCATTTAGCTTTAGTGGACAAGTTTAAAGGAATGTATGTATTGTGCAAGCAGTGTTGGCTACTTTGAAACTAGCTTGTCAAGCTACAAGCTAATTATACTTAGATATAGTTAAACTAAGGTACTAATAGAAATGCACTGGGGGGGAAAATTACCCCTTTAGGTAACTTCAATAAATAAAAAATAACTTACCAACAATATTATTTACTGTATATCATATATAATAATTCAATCATAAATAAATGAACAAACTCAATTAGGGTGACAGTTTCAAACCTTAACAGGTAAATTTATTCTAAATGAATCAAATACACTCTAATTTACATAACCTTAGTACATTGGTTAATTTATGAGTACCTTTGCCCGTTCAATTTTAGTTAGTTACTCCCCTACACTGGTATTCTGTTTGTGTACTGTATGTGTGTGTTTTAGTGTGTTTTATAGAGAAATGGGTAAAAATGAGATCTGCATTCATCTGTATATCTCTCACAAACACACACACACACACACACACACACACAGAAAAATACATTCACACAAAATGTCACTTGTTTGATGTCACTGCTACAACCTGTGCCCCTTAAACTTTAAAAATAAAGGTCCACCACTCACCAAAAGGGCACATGAAGCAGCTCTTCTGGCATTTATCCATAGCTGCATGTCTGTGTTATAAAGTAACACTGTATAAAAATTAGGGCTGTGTATCACCAGCAAAGTCACGATGTGATACATATCACGATACAGAGGCCACGATACGATACATATCACGATACATGACTGCACTGAATTTCACCTCAGCAGAATTTAGAAAAACAGCTGTTTATTAAACACTGCTTACTATAGTGCCATTTCTAACTATTGGCAGAGCAGGCAGTTGACCTCTGCATTATGAAGGGCCTCCATAACTGTACCACAGTACAATATAGGTAATTGCATATGTTTCATGTTTACATTGTGCACTCCCCACCAGGTACAATATTCTGATTGTTTGCATCTTGTTTTTAAGCCCATAAATAATATTGTACTTGTTCTAATAAATTTATATTGTAATGTACTCATTCTAATATGTTTAAAAAATCATTTACTTTGCTGGTAGGTTATCATTGCACAAATTAGCACACTCTCTACAATAAAAAAAAAAATTAGAAGAGTTCTAAACTAACGCACTGTCTTCATTGTATCTAACGCACACACTCTCAAGGCTGATTTATGGCTGATTTATACTTGAGCGTCAGCAAGTTCGCTTTGAGTGCGCGCGACGTCGTTTCGCGTGGCAGTGTGCACAACATTTTGTGTAACTTTCCGCACAGCTCCGCTTCCGAAGATGCACGAGTTCAAAGCGACTCTAGCCGAACTTGCACGTCTGTGCCAGCATTTGTGTGACACAGAAGCAGTTTGATGTTAAGTTAAGTCACACACACAGATCACGCTGCGGCCGAACTCAGACATTCAGGAACAAACATTTTAGCGCTGCCCCGCAATTTTATAAACTAAATAGCTTAATTGCTCAAGAGCTACATTATCTTTCTCAACAAGGAGCTGGTAACATCATTGTTTCTAAAGGAATTAAAGCCACAGCTCTACTGTTAATAGAGAAACGCGGCAAAACGGTGGTAATTCATACATACACAGCCTCTCTCTCGCTCTCTCTCTCTCTGTCGTAAATGAACAGTTGATGAATCACACTTTTCTGAGAATAGACTTGAAGTGGAGATAGCTAAACTGCAAGCTAAGCGGTGTTTTCAGAAAGCAAGCGCATTTATCCAGTGGAGAGAGAGCGCGTGAGCACATGGTTGTCAGGTTGACAAAGATAAGTAGCACGTTTAGCAGATATTTCTGTATTGCGCAAGTGTAAAGCTCTGTTTTGGGGATTACGTCTCTTTATATCAGGCAACCCCGTTGTGTTCCTCTGCGGCCAGATTATTAACAGATGCTCTATTCATTCTTTTTTAGAAACCTTGCACTTTTCTACTCAATTTTAAACGTTGTAAAATTAAGCGCGGTCCACTGCTGCGCACGTGCCACAGTATCGATACAGGGTCAGCTGTATCGATACTCGTATCGTCAAATCTCTGTGACGATACATCGTCGTATCGATATTTTGAACACAGCACTAATAAAAATATTCCTCAACCCAGGCTCATTGCAAAAATGTGGCTGCAAAATGATATTACATTGCTTCTTGCACATGTCGCGACACTTTCAAAGTGAACTGAATCATATTAATGTTTATTATGTTGCTTGTTGTATGTATGGCGGCAATTCAGAAATTAAATGTCGAATGAGATATATAGGTATATTTTTGGAGTTGTCCAAAAATCTAGGTAGAGGCACGTTTTTTGAATGAGCCAAAGTTGATGTTCTACCTCAGGTTGTGCAAACGGGGTTTATAATTTTCATTTTCATCTGTATGCAATTACATTGTTTAAGTAGCAAAAAAAGTTTAAGTATAGCACAGAACTTGCAGTGATTAATTTCCTGCCCCTTCCAAAAAATGAAAGAGTCTTGTGATAATTTTATGGTAATTAATTGCAGTTGCCTTTGTTTGATGGTCTCATTGTATAAACCTGTTCTGTGTTTCACAGTTCACCCAAAGCTTCATTCCACAGTGTAGACTGATTTAGATTATGGAAACATTTTCTCTCAGACTCAAATGCTTTGCTTTCTCCATTTGTGCTGCTCTCCATATTCTTTCATCATCTCATCTGTCTCTCTGCCTCTCTCTCACTCTATTGTGTGAGGCATGAGAACACAACAGAAGCTCTCTAAAAAGATCAATGTTACATCCCAGTCACAATAGAATTGATTCTCTTGTGCTCTCTCTTTCTTGCTCTCTCTCATGCTTTCTCTCATGCTTCTCTGATGTGTGTGTGTGTGTGAGTGTGTGTGTTTTGAACTTTTGCTTGAGTTTGGTAGACATCCTGTTATTATCCTGCTATCATTAACCTCATGGCATTTATCAAAACACCTTAATAGCACCACAGAATGTCACTGGGCAAACGGGAAAAAAAAGACTATCTTATGAGACATGTAATTGTGTCTCTGTGTGCTTAAAGTAGATTCCTGGGGTGTGCAAGTCCATTAGAGGGGATGTTGTGTATCATAGGCATGTGTCATGGGCAAATGTCAAGTTGTCTCAAGGGTTTTGATCCCCCTGCATCCATTTCGAACATGAAGAAATTTATCCATTTTAATAATTTATCTACCACTGTTTTGCAGTCAGTGTACATTCAATGTAAATTAATACAGGCTTCAATACAATTTTCAACACAACATTATCTTACATTTTGAATAATATATTTTATAGTGTCAATAAAATATATAACAATTAAATGTTTATTGACAAATTATAATATAATACAAATATATACAAATAAAAATATATTAAATATATTTGAAATAATAAACTGACACTATAAACTAAAGTGTTACATATATATTAATAATTACACAATGTCAATGTACACCACAATACCCACCCAATACAAACACCTACACCACCATCCAATACTAATACATATGATTAATCAGAAGAACAGAAGCATCGTGTTCAGATATTTGAAGAAAGTGGATTGTTTGTTTTCTTCACTAACATAGCATACACTTGAAGATCACCTTTATATCTATATATCTCTTTTTTCCATTTTGGTCTTGATTTATCTTAACTAGGATGCCAAATGAGTGCTTATTAAGTGGTTAGTGTGAGTGCAAAAGTCTATCTAAAATCTTCTTCCTGGACTTTTGGCATTCTGAGGCCAAGGCAGACTGTCTGCAACTCTCAAATACATACAACGTCAATCTGACACCCTTACAGCTAGTCTCTCTCTCTAGCTGCAGTGCAGCTGCAGTCTGTTTTTGGCAGTTTGGTCTGCCAGATACAGAGAAGAGGGAAGAGAAAGAGAGGGAGGCAGACCAACAGGTGGAGAAGAAAGGTGGGAGAAATGTGAGGAGGAAAACAGGGTGACTGAAGAAAAAGGAAATGGCAGAGGTTCTGTGTTCTGTTGCCTAGCAACCAACATTGTTCCATCTGGGGGGATGCTGCAATTTTACTGCAAAGACCAGATTACATCTTGTCAGGTGCAAGTGATTGTCTGTGCAGATATACACTTTCAATGAGACTACTTCTCTTACAAATACGTGCTAAAACAGATGAGTGTGTGTGTGTGTGTGTGTGTGTGCATGTTTATGTGGTTTATGAGGACACAAATTTGTATAATAACATGGGTATGACATAGGTATTACAACAAGAAGGTGATTTATGAGGACATTTTCAGTGTCCCCGTAATTCAAAAGGCTTATAAATAATTCAGAATGAGTTTTTTTGAAAATCTAAAAATGCAGAAAGTTTCCTGTGAGGGGTAGGTTTAGGGGTAGGGTTGGTGTAGGGCAATAGAAAATACGCTTTATACAGTATAAAAACCATTACGCCTATGGAGAGTCCCCATAAACCATAAAAACAAACCTGTGTGTGTGTGTGTGTGTGTGTGTCAGTGCACAGATGAAACGATCAATGCTGCACACAGATCAGACACACAGGGATCACTTGCACCTGTAATTAGTCTCTGATTGTATGTGCAGCTGCTTCTGCATTCATATTGAAGGGTTTTCATTTAAACAAAGTCATCTGTGTGTGTCTGTGTTGAGTGTGTCACAGCAGATTAGCTATATGCTGCTATATGATATATATGTATCTCGTGTCTTTTTATGAGCATCTCTTCAGCAGTCTCAGACCTCTTAGACTGTGACTTAACCATTTGTAAAAAAAAATAATAATAATGATAATAATTTCATTTTAGGATTTTGAAAAACTTAAATCAAAGAAACTCTATCCACAATTGAGGCGATCATCAGTTTCAAAATGTTTTAGATGGCTAATTAAATCAAAGTAGTCAGGAATTTCATTTAATAGAAGTGAAAAGGGAATCAGTGGATTATTCCAGCACTACACATCAGCCAGTGGTTTAAGAAGAAGTTTTTTATGGATTTTATGTCTGTTCTGTCAGGACCACTATCGTCAAAGATTATTGACAATTAGCTTACAGTTTGGATTGGCGGTATGGTTCTATTCTGGGCAAGAACTCCCTGCGCATCCATGCAACCTAGCATGGATGAGAGCACCAATAACCCCCCCAGGGTAAACAGAACAGAACCAACAGAAATGTATTGCAGATATCATTAAAGTTCAATAATGTTATGTACACATTTTAGAATTAGTCAGAAGGCTGAATTCTGACTGACAGAGGAGGAGTTGGGGATGGAGGAGGGTAATTAGCTATTGAGCAATGTGAAAACTGCTGATAATACTGAGGGACCTTATATATGAATGCTTAGATAGGTGTTGTATTCCCATAGGTTGATGGGGATCAGCTGAGAGTCAACTGATACGAGCTTGACTAACGTGACCTGCCAGAACTAACGCTATGCTAGATTTTTATGATGAAATAAAACATCATAGGCCATTAAAAAACTACTGTCATGATTTACACACAGTGAATCAGTGATAAAATGGCGTGGACACATTTTTGCAGCTAACCTTGTTGCATATGCATTTGTAGGAGTTTCCCTGTCAGATGCAGAATTTATGGGAGGGGAATATGTAAATTAATCAAGCAAGGTGAATTACTAAGTTTTGCGGTAGTCAGTTTACTGGTATTTGCGCCATAATTTAACACCCAAAAAAGTATGTCTTAACACATTTTGCGCCCATGTTATTAGTATATTACACACACCTGATTATCGGCTCTACATGAATTTGCACTGGTCATTATGAAAATGATCTGACTGTGTCCGTATTCTTTCATTCTTGCATTGTCAGTAGAGCAACCACAGAAATTTCCACTCCCATCAATGTTTTTATAGGATTGCACTCTTACCAATTTGCCCTGTTTAGTATATCTGGTCCATATATTAATTGAAGTTTTCAGGATATCTAAACATTACTATATATGTTATATACACTACCATTCAAAGGTTTGGTATTGCTATGATTTAAATTTTTTTTTAAAGATGTCTCACCAAGGATGTAAATATTTAATCAAAAATACCGTAAAGCAGTAATATTATGCAAATATTTAGTTTTCCTTTTTTTATCTGTATACATTTAAAAATGTAATTTATAGTATTTTATTCCATTACTCCAGTCTTCAGTGTCACACAATCCTTCAGAAATCATTCTACTATACGGATAAACATTTATTATTATTATCAACATAGAAAACAGTTATGCTGCTTAATGTTTTGTGGAAACCTTGATACAAAAGAACAGCATTTATTTGAAATAGAAATATTTTCCCTTACAGAAAAACCACATGAACTTCACATGTGCAAACCCATGTTAAAATCACATGTGAAATATGTGAAACACATTTGAACAAATGTGGACACGTGGACAATATGTATTCATATGTGGAAATGTTCCAAAACCACGTTTCATGTGTGTTTCACATGTGTTTCACATATTTCACATGTGATTTAACATGTGATTGCACATGTAAAGTCCATGTGGTTTTTCTGTAAGGGTTGTAACAGATGTAAAAGTCTTTACTGTCATTTCTGATCAACGTAATGCATCCTTGCTAAATAAAAATAATAAGAAATAAAACAAAATCTTGCTGACCCCAAACTTATGAATGGTAGCAAGCATATTATAATGATATACACCATTGAAACAAAAAGGACAATGCCAGTGCAATTTCTCACTCAAACTGTTATGCTGATAATATAATTAGCAATAATAATTTAGAGAAATGCATTTTACTAGACTTTTGGACCCTGCTGTATAGCTGTACTCTGTAATCTTTTCCACATGATGTTTGACATATCTGTCTTTCTCCTCAGCTCATCTCTAGTGATGCAGATGGGGCCATACAGAGAGCTGGGAGATTCAGAGTGGAGAACGGTTCAATAGATGAGGTAAGATACTTATGAAATATTGTACAGTGTGAAATGTGTGTGCGCACTGTATGTGATGAATTGTAAAGGATCTGAAAGTGTTACAAAACTTGCCAGGCTAGAGGTTAAACAGCTCTACTATTGTTGAAGTTCTCGTGAGCATGGAGAGATTCAACAAGGGTTTGAACTCATCTGCTTGATGGCTGCGGGTTCAAGTCAGTGCAGCACTGCAGGCACGGGGGCGATACAATGTATGTAAATACATGCATAAGATGTGAAGGTGCACAGGAAGAGGAGCACAGATTAAAAGAAGTGAGTGGAAGGATGAAGAAAAGAGAAAGAGAACAGATGTATTCATCTGGCAGTGAGCAACAAATCAAAACTGCCAGCTTTTGGGTTTTGTGAGCGTGTCTGTAGGTGTTTCAATGAAACACACATGCATCAGCAAAAACAAAAAGCAAAAAGCCAAGTGATTCAATCAGTCCCCAATGTTCTTGCTCTCCTATTCTCCCTATTTTTCCCATCTCTCTTTCTTTCCCTCCATCCACTTGTTCTTTTCATTTCAAGCACCAGACTGTAGCTATGACAACCTCCAATGCTGTATCCCACCAAAACAGACCTCTGATTGGTTGTCAATGATTTAGGGTGGACTGTCACCATAGTGATTATGGTTCCTATGAGTATATAGGGAGGCTGTTGTTTACGTTGAGTTATTTACAATTTGTCAGTGTGAAAATATCAATGGAATTTGTGCTGGAACATGATGGGATTGATTATTAGGTGAGCAGAGGTGTACCAGACATGTTTGTGTTTGCATATATGTGTGCGCCCTACAACAAAGCAATAAAAAAGTGAGAGAGTTTCAGGCTAGTTGACAAAACAGTCACTTGCCCTTTCGAGCCAGTGTTGCTTTCGAGCTGAAATTTTACATTTCATCTATTTTTGTGTATTTGGGACATAAAGTTTTGTTTTTTATGACCTATTCTACATTGTTGTTTAGGGCGACTAAACGTCCTCTTTTTCCCGGACACGATTTCTAAATTGCCCAAATGTCTGTGTTTTGTCTTTGTTTTCCTATCGTTTTTATAGTTGCTGAAGGTAATGACTGTAAAGCACAACAGACATTGTACATAACTGACCAATCAAGGTGTGCGAGACAGTGGGATCCACAGAGAACGGTCAAACATTGCGAATATGCATACATAAAATGTATGAGGACTCTAGAGAGCATGTCAATAGGAAAACAAAGCCAAAACCCAGACATTTTAGGCAACTTAGAAATCATGGCCAGAACATATCCAAGAAAAAGAAGATATATGGTCACCTTACTGTTGTTGTTGTTGCAAATTCTGTTGTCTTGAAGATAATATTATTTGGCTGGCTAACAGAGGTTTTCTTGAATTTACAAGAATGATTTGTGATAGTCTTGAGCATTCAAGTAAAAACCGTTAAAAAAAATTAATCAGTAATGTTTTACATCATATGCCATAATTTTTCAGTCAAAATGTGATTGTAAACTAACATTTACAGCTTCGTGCAAATTGCCTTTTTGTAAAGAAAAAAAAAATATCTTTGTGAATAAACAGAAATTGTAAAGAAAACCTATTTTAAATAGTAAATATACATTCCTTTTTTACTCACAATTTGTACAGTGTCCCAACTTTTTTGGAATTGGGTTTGTATATTAAATATAAATATTTCTAGCAAAAATACACAGCTAAAAATAAATATTGATCACTCTTTTTTGATGGGGATAATGGAAATGTTGCAGGGCGAGGAAAAAAAATATAACTCTGATTGGTTAAATTCTTGGTGGGACTTTTCTGTAGACCTCTGACTATACGCCTGGAACATGGAGAAGAACTGATGTCCATCTGGAGAACCCAGAGTATCACACCAGATGGTACTTCAAGTACTTCCTGGGAAAAGGTGGGAATCCAGTGCCAAGTATAGAGTATGCACACATACACAGACACACACATACACACACACACACACACAGATTTGCAAATTCTCTTGTACGCATACTGTACATGCACACATATCCATGTTGGGATTTTATCTCTTTTTACTCAACACAGCATAATGAAGAGCATAACACTGTTTTGAGGAATCCCATTTAATGATATTTTGGCTAGCATATAATGTATGGGAAAGAACAATTTGAATTACATAGGGAATAATTGAACACAGTTTGAGTAGGGTTGGGATTTGAGTTCTTATTCAGAACCAGTTCCATTTAAAAATATCTACTTAAAAATTATTTGAACCGAATCATTTTTATCACATGTGGTACCATTAACAATTTTCCAATGTTTGCATTCTTTTGCTGAGGAGAATTAAGCACCAAATTCTAGTGTTTTAGTATAAAAAGAGTATAAAATGCTTTGACACTGCTTAACATTCTGCGATATGCTTCATCACTTTCGTTTTCTTTTCTCTGTCTTTCTTTCTCTCCCTTCCTCACACAAATATACAAAAACTGTTGTTCCCGCACACATTCTCGAGGCAGCTGCTGCATTATGTCTCTTTAATTGATTTAAATCACTGCAAATACCTTTCATTCAGTGAGAGAGAGATTGAATGAGAGAGAGGGAGAGAGACCGAATACACTATAGAGGAAGGGTGGAGATGCAGAGACAGACCAGATCTTGTCTTCTAATTGGATTTCAGCCTCTTTTCATTTGTGTTCTGTCTGTAAACCTGGTCTGTCTCAGTCCAAAATATTCTCCTCAAACAGCAGGCTTCAATCCCTGCCTCTTATCCCTCTTATTCTGATGCGCCAGGAATAGATCTAAATAAACAGGCATCTTTACAGTCACGTCTCTGAGGACAGTTCACATGGTCACAGCGTGTCGGTGTGGCATCTATCAGCATCATTGCGCAAGCAGCACATCAAGAAGGCACAAGTTACATTATATAGAAAAGAAAATAGCCCAAAAGAGAAAAATGTAAAAGTTTGATTCACTCATTTTCTTTTGACGCATTGATTAAATTCCATCTGATATTTCATATGCATCAGTCATGAAATACTGTATGTTAATCGTTAAACATTTTTGTTGGTCGGTAATCTAAGTACTACACATTTTATAAACGTATAAAATACATGTATAAATTATTACATGTGAATTAATAGCAACATCTTAGTGTGCATCACATACACACAGTCCACTGGCAAGATTATACACACTTTCTCTTCCATCTGCAAAAATACTAAAACTTTTTTTTACTATGCATAAAATGAGCAATTAATAAGTGATGCTTTATTGTACTGTCAATAACACAGCTATTGCTCAATGAGGAAAGCATCATAGCAATTTATTTGTAAACACTACCATTCAAAAGTCAGGGGTCATTAATTGATAAATTTTTTTTCAAGAAATTAATAAATGACATTATATAATATATTAAAATAGAAGACGGTTCTTTTAAAAATGTACTGTATTTTTGATCCAACAAACGCAGCCTTCATGAACATAAGAGACTTCTTTCAAAAATATTCAAACGTTTGTTCGGTAGTGTATATCTGAGATCTGTGAAAGTATTTTAACATTGAGACATTAAATACATCAATCAAATAGCAATGTGCATTTAATAGCTCGTTTTAAAAAATGCAGAGGCATTGCAGGGATTTGCAATGACTTTCCCTTTATTCTGTAGTTCATCAAAACTATGTGGGGACGGATGCTGAGAAGAACCCCTTCTTCCTGTCTGTGGTTCTGTCAGACCAGAACAACCAAAGGGTCCCACAGTATCGAGCCATCCTCTGGCGCAAGACGGTGAGTCAGCCAGTGACAGGTAACAGCATGTGTGTGCGTCACTTTTGCTCTGTGCAGTGACTCACATAACAGATTGACCTCTTCATGAAGTGACTCTACACTGTCTCAAAGGCCAGTATGTGAAGACTAAATACCTAAAAAACCATGAATAGCACACGGTATTAAATGTCACTTTCCAATGAGCAACAAGGTCTCGGTTATAAAACCCTGGGTCATAGCCTCCAGCAATACTGGCTTGTTATGCCGTGTCATATTTCGCTTCATGTTCGTATTAATTTGTGAAATTTGTCCTTCTCCTTCAGGGTACTCTAAAAATCAGCCTTCCATACAGTCCAACAAAAACACTATCAGTCAAATCTATATTAAGGTAAGTCTGTTTGTAACGCATCCTACTTGCCTGTAAACAAATGCACATGAGAAGATTTCATTTGAGTGAAATAGATAAAAATTCATTAATTTGACCTTTTCACCTTCCAGTGCCATGAATGTGGATCGTTTTGAAAAGGGCCCGAGGGAGATCCTTAACCCAGAGATTCAGAAGGTGCCCACCCACACGTGTCAATCAACATCACGTCATCTGCTCTGTTAATTACTGTCTATTTCTGCTCTGGTTTGTTGTTCTGCTTCATAATCACTTTAGGATTCAAACGCAGGCACAATCTGAGCTGCTGTTGCTCCAGAGAGCGTTGCTTTTGTGGAAATGTGTGCCACTAATCAAAGGCGATTGTCAGTGGCACTCAGATATTTGAATCCATGAACACGCTCTCTGTAATGTTTGTGTAACCCACACTATTAGTGCTCCTAACTGGTGTTTAGAAATTTAACCTCGATGGAAACTGAATGTTTTATTGTACGGAGATATAATTGATGTTTTGAACTGTTTTTTCAATTGTTGGCAGGACTTACTGGTGCTGGAGGAGCAAGAGGTGTGTACTGTCATATGTGTGTATGTGTTTGATTTGTGTATGGAATGAAAATAAATGACCTTCTTAATGATTTCTGTATCCATTTTTTAATCAATTCCCCCTGAATGCTCATCACATGTGTTTGTATGTTCTTACAGGGCAGTGTAAATTTTAAATTTGGTGTTCTTTATGCCAAAGATGGACAGCTGACAGATGATGAAATGTTCAGCAATGGTGAGCACAGAACCACTCATAACATGCTCATAATACTAAATATGTATTTCCCTTTCTACTGACAACATTTGTGCTACACACACTGTTGAATAATAATTAGCAACAGCCAAATAGACATCGATTTTTCTAGTTGAATATTGTTTCAATCAGAAATATACCATATTAAGGATGCACAATGCAATTAATTCACATGAATTTTAGAATGTGAGCAGAATAAGGTAGCTACCTTGATGTCATTTCAATTTATTAATGCTCTGTGTTCATGTTGTTGTTGTTGTTGCTTTTTCAGAATCAGGAAGTGAGACTTTTGACAAATTTCTGAATCTCCTTGGCGACACGATCTGTCTGCAGGGCTGGGCAGGGTATCGAGGAGGACTGGACACTAAGAGTAGGGCAAATACACATAAATAAAATACGTCTTTACAGATCAACAGAGGAATTTGTTTTTACCCTTTCAAGTGAATTTTGCACATTCATGTTTTTGTCTCTCTCTGTTTAGACGACACTACAGGAATAAATTCCATCTACACAGTCTATCAGGGTCATGAGCTCATGTTCCATGTTTCCACCATGTTACCTTATTCTAAAGAGAACAAGCAACAAGTAAGTTTTCGACCGATATTGGGGGTTTTTACACTAGCATATAAAAGTTTGGGGTCTGTAAGATTTTAAATGTTTCTGAAAGAAGTCACCAAGGCTGCATTTATTTGATCAAGAACACAGTAAAATATTAATATTGTGAAATATTTGTAGTTTAAAATTACAGTTTTTTTAATTGAATGTGTCCTTGCTGAATAAAAGCATTAATTTCATTAAAAAAATTTATAAAATCTTACTAACCCCAAATTTTCGAACAATCCAGCGGTTTTATACATCAGTCAGTCCTGGATATATATCAGCCAATAATGAATATTTAATTTTTCATGCTTATTACCTTTCCTATTATTTTTACTTTTAGCTTAACTGTCATAATTTAAAGCTCTCTTAGAGTTAACCTTCAAACACACCAATAATTTAATAACACTGTTAAATGTAATTTTAGCAAATTCTAAAATACCCATTTTTCACACTGTACATTATAATTGTGTGGTGTCTAAATTCACTTGTAGCATTTGAAATGACTAATTTAACTTTTTAATAGACGAAATATTATAGAATTTTAATATCTGCCATTATCAACCATAGCATGACAATATTTATCAGATTTTCATATCACCAGTATCATTATTAGCCCGTGTCTGATATGATCACTATCCAAATGGGATTTTCTAAAACTAGTCGTGTCCAAATAGACACGACTATAGACACATTCGGGTTCCAATAACCACCAAAAACAACACATCTATGTAAAACTACAAATAGAATGAGAGAAAGACAAATAGAGAGCAGAGGACACAGACAGAGTGGAGGAGGAATCAAAGCGAAATCTGAATGATAGTGAGATGGAGAGAAGGGAGCTGCATGTGTTTGTTGAGGCACAAAGGAGGCAGTCTGTAGCTCAGTAGGTGGTGAGGGGAAATCAGGCTATATTTAATATCCAAAAGCACTGGACATCACAGCAGTCAGTCTCTCCCTCTCTTTTCTCTGTTGCATTTCCCCCTTCCCCCCTCAGCTCCATATCCTGATTACATCAAGCGTCAATCACTTCACTCTCTCTCACTTCATATCCCTCTCTTCTCTTGATTATATCACACAGTAATCCTTCTTTCTCTCTTTCTATCCTTCTGTTTCTCACTTTTTCTGATCAGATCATATGATTGAGTACAAGTAGTGCTCTTGTGCACTGGATTGCTTGTGGAAGCATTCACAATAGCAGGATTTTCAAAGTATTTCTGTCGGTTCAAGGTCTCGGCACTCTACAGCTGAGAGCCTCTTCAGCCCTTCATGTCAATAACTATCTTTACCATTGCTGAACCGCTCATGAAATGAGCAGGAAAGCTGATGCACTCTAAAAGTCTCTTGCTGACCCCTAAAAGCATGCAGACAAACCAAACAGTCAGAAGACTGTTCACAAGGAAGAGTGAGTCTTTTCTTGAAAGAAAACTCTTCTTAAAGGGAGCGTTGACCAAAAAAAAGAATGAAAATTCAGTCATAATTTTCTCACCCTCACGTCGTTCCAAACGTGAATGAGTTTCTTTCTTCTGTGGAGCTCAAAAGAAGTATTTAAGATCCTTTACAGCTATTTTCCATCAAGGACAGTTCATAGTGAATTCATAGCTCCAAAAAGAATAAAAAACATGTCATACAAGCACCATAAAAGTGACTTGTGTGGTATATTTCAAGTACTTTGAACTCATGCGTTTTGTGTGAGGAATATTTTTGAATCTGTAACCTTTCTGAATCTGCAACACTTTTGAATGTGTAAACAGCTGTAAATAACAACATAAGTCATTATTTACTAATTCAAAAATGTTGAGTTGTTGCATTTCTGTTCACAAACTGCACAAAAAACTATTTGCACACGAAGCAGTGTTTCCATCCCATGTGTTCAAGGGAATGTAATCGTCACTGAATAACCAGAGCAGCATTTGAGGTGCTATGCAATTATATTGGTCTGATGATATTTTCTTCTTCTCTCTCTCCCAATTTTGGAAATTTTATTCATGTTATTCACAAAAATTCTACTGTGGCATGAACACCATACAGGTTTGGAAAAACATGAGGGTGAGCAGATTTTGGGGTTAACTGACTGATCCTAGAAGGCTCAACCCTGCTTGTCAGATGCTAGAAACATGTGGGAGTCAGTCATGAAAACCTGTTGGTATTGTTCAAGTGTTATACAGTATGTCATTGGAAGGATGCTCTTCTGTAAGGAAGAGGGGAAGTGGCAGAGAATCATAATTGAGCTCTCAGTAGAAATGAATATGTCACTGCAATAAGTAAATATTCATTCCTGTCACAGCTCACGGTCACACCCATGTATCTGTGTCTGGATGTGTGTGTTTGTGTGTGTGTGTGTGTGTGTGAGAGAGAGAGAGAGAGAGAGATACTGGTGCAGAGGGCCAGGTGAAAAGCAGCCATGTAGTAATTGAGCTTTAAGGGGATGTTTTGTGTGTGTGTGTGTGTGTGTGTGTGTGTGTGCTCTTGAGATAAAAGATAAAAGCTCCTTTCCGACCATAATGGTCCAGACTCATTAACAAGCTCAATTATGCTCTCTGGCTAACAGGCTTGAGGTGTCAGAGGTAATATAGCAGCTTTTGAATGTCCACACATGCACAAAGGCCAAACGCGCCAACAAACCCACACACATAAGCATGTGCTCTTTTCAAAATGAAACTTTTATCCTTCATTTGTTCATACTGGAGAGAGAAAAAAATTGTTTAATACTTTCAGGAAACCAAAGCAGCCTTTTGAAATGTGCTTCATGAATGCATGATTATAGCTTTCATTCTTGTACTCTGTGCAGGTAGAGAGGAAGAGACACATTGGGAACGACATCGTGACCATTGTGTTTCAGGAGGGAGATGACGCCTCTCCGTCCTTCAAACCCTCTATGATTCGCTCCCATTTCACACGTATCCTTCATCCTCAAGCTGAGTGGAAATGATGCAATGAGTCACTCAATGGCAGTGACATTAGACTATTTATGGGTGATGTTTTTTTTCTTTACAAGACAAAAGTTTAAAAAATTCATATAAATTAATTTAGATTTTTGTGTAAATTAGTTTTTCAAATCAAGCAATTCTATGACTTCCTTTACGTACCCCACAGATATTTTTGCCTTAGTTCGATATAATAGCCAGAATGATAGTTACAGGTAAAAACGTTTATTTGTATATTAAAAGTATGTTAAATGTTGTTTTAATAATATATTAAATATTATTATATTGCATATACACTACTGGTCAAAAGTGTGGGTTAAGTAAGATTTTTAAAATGAAATTAATACTTTTATTCAGCAGGGATGCATTGAATTGATCAAAAATGAAAGTAAAGACATTTAGAATGTTACAAAAGATGTCCCATTTCAAATCATTCTTGTTATTTTGACCTTTCTATTTATCAAAGAATCCTTAAAAAAATATGATGAGCTCTAATATTAAGCAGCACAACTGTTTTCAAAGTCAGCATATTACTATGCTTTCTGAAGGATCATGTGACACGGAAGAAGTAATGGCTTTGTCTTCACAGGAATAAATAATATTTTAAAATATAATACAATAGAAAAGTAATTTTACATTATAATAATATTTTAGACTTCAAAAACATTTTTTAAAAACTATTGAATGGTATTGTATATTATTTGTATCTTAATAATTTTGTTATGTTGCAGGTTGAAGATTTTCTCAGAGGAGAGTGTGCCGTTGTTTGGCCCTCCCCTCCCTTCCCCACCAGTGTTCACAGACCACCAGGAGTTCAGGGACTTTTTATTAGTTAAATGTTAGTAAATTCACCAGTACATAGAGCTATACACAACATGAAATCAGTTGTTTTCATTCATGAAGTCAGCTGTGAACACCAGCCATATCACAGACTATTAATAATAATTCAAGGCATAAAATCTAAGTCTACTAATGTTTCAAGTCACAGTGATTTTTTTCCCAGTCAAAAATAGATTATATTACATAATTTTAAATCCATTCCAAATGCATTCCTGTTGTCTGCAGTACACAGATCTCCTGTTAGAATGTACACCTGTGTTTTTCTCTTGCCAGGTTTAATGATTTGTTTTGGCTCATGAACTCTGTAAAGCAGATGCTTTCATTAAACAGACCTTGTAAAATGTGTCATGCTGTTTCCTAAGGGTAATTCTGTTACATAATACTGCTACCTTTATCCCTCTGTCTCCTATAGTAATAAATGGAGAAAAAGCCACTCTTGAGACCCCCACTTTTGCTCAGAAACGTCAGCGTACGCTGGACATGCTGATCAGATCCCTGTACCAGGATCTCATGCCTGACATGCCCAAGGTATGGACACAGTGTTTCTCAATTAGCGGGCCTCATATATATATAACAAGGAAGCCAAATTTTAAAAGTGTGATTCCTAGACCTGAAAATACAACCTTTTAATTCAAACTTTTTTTTCAAAATGAATGCACATTTTTCTAGTTATGCCAAGCTCTAAAATATTTTTTCGGTTAGAAATTGTAAACAATATATTAAAAAAAAAATCCCTATCCACTGAAATGACAAACAAGAGCCATGGGGCCTTCAAATATTATTGTAGACAATGAGGGGCCTTGGAGTAAAAAATGTTGAGAAGCACTGATTTAGCACAATACTTTTCTGTATTTCACTACGTATATCCTCAAACTTTGACCTCAATTAATTTCTCTGCCATATATTTTCAGATGTTTTGCACTGATGTTTCTTCACACATTTCTCTTTTAGTCTTATATACCACTCTTCCAAACCACTGAGCTTTTAAATGCAATTTTATTCTGTTGCAGTCCCGTTAGCTGGCACTAGAGATGGACTAGAGATTGTCTATTACTGTTTCTATTGTAGAGTTCTTATATTCTTCATTTAATAGGGTTGGGAATCAAGAACCGGTTCCATTTATTTTAATAAAAGAGTAAGACTTTAACTGAATAATACAAAGACTAAACTGACAGTAAACCTTTCTGTTGTTTTTCTCTCATATGCAACAACAACAGTTCAACCGATAAGGTTTTATTTTTTTAACAAATTAGATCTTGAGTCAGATCTTTATCAAAAGGAATCATAAATGAGTATTGTATAGTATACATCTTCTTAAAAAGGGGAAAGGTGCTGCTGAAAGAGTGATTAACAGAATTCACGGAACAAGAATTGTGAAGTAGATTCAGAATTTGAACATTATTTAATTCCTATCTCTATCTACGATGGCTGGTAATGTACAGTGGTGTAAGAACTTGTTAGTTTCTGCTTTGCTCTGTCTTTCTGTCAGTTTCTGGGTCAGTCTCTCAGACCCATCTTTATCTGTACCGCTCCTGCAGGTTCCCTTCTCTCCGCAGAACATGCTGAACCGACGCTCATTCAGCGATGTACTGCCAGAGTCGCCCAAATCCGCCCGTAAAAAAGAGGAGGCACGTCAGGCTGAGTTTGTTCGAGTGGGACAGGTAGGATCTATAACTAAATATATATACAGTATATGTATATATATATATATATATACATATATAAAAAGATATGAATGTATAAAAGTTAATGTCACAATATGAGTAATGTTATTTATAACTATAATATTGTGTCCAGGCCTTGAAGCTGAAAACTATAGTTCGAGGGGATGCGCCCACCAGTCTAGTCACCACTGGCCTTTGCAGGAAAGAGGTGAGAGGGCAAGAGGAAAGTGATGTTATTTTGCTTATGGTTCATCTCTAACTGTGTGTTGCTATGTTCTCTGCAGCCATGGGAGTCACAGTCGTTCTGCAGTAGCTTCCCGTATGATATAGTCTGTGGAGATTCATGGGGACAGTCATTACTGGTCGCCACAGATTCAGCAGGGGTCATGCTGCTGGAGGGTGAGAATGCTTTTTCATGAGAAACAACACAATTGGTCAGTGTAGCAGTTTTCTTAAAAATTACATGTAAAGACAGACTGAATGTAACTTTTAGCTGCTTTTAGATGCATCAAATTAATGGACAAGTTAATGGAAAAATGTGGAACACAAAAAGAAACTTTGATGACACTTTTTTTCCATACAATAAAAGGGAACAGAAAGCAGGGGCTGTCAAATTATAAATTACAGAAAGCAAAAAAATACTAGTGCCAGCCATTTTTTGCACGAGGTTTCAACGTGAACATCCTGCTTAACATTTTTGTGGTCTATGGAAGAAAGAAAATCACACAGGGTTGGAATGTGAGCATGAAAAAAATTTAATATACAGTACCATTCAAAAGGGGGGTCGGTAAAACTTTTAAATGTTTTTGACAGAAGTCTCTTATGCTTACTCAGGCTGAATATCAAAAATCTAGTAAAAACAGGATTATGATTAAATATTTTTACAATTTAAAACAACAGTTTTTTTATTTTAATGTTTTAAAATGTAATTTATTCCTGTGATGGCAAAGCTAAACAGTCTTCATTGTCACATGATCCTTCAGAAATCTTTCTAATATGCTGTTTTGCTGCTCAAGAAACATTTAATTTAATTATCAGCGTTGAAATCTGTTGTGCGCTGATAGCCTCATGGCAGCACGCCAATACGGGCGTTTCGAGTTTGAATCCCCGATCGTGGACCTTTCCCGATCCCGTGCCCTTCTCTCGCTCCCACTTTGCTTCCTCTCAATACTTACTGTCCTATCAAAAATAAAGGCAAAAGGGCAGAAAATAAAATTAAAAGGAAAGAAACAAAACAGTTGTGCTGCTTAATATTCTTATGAAAACAATGCTTTTTCAGGATTATCCCGTGCCCTTCTCTCGCTCCCACTTTGCTTCCTCTCAATACTTACTGTCTTACAAAAATAAAGGCAAAAGGGCAGAAAATAAAATTAAAAGGAAAGAAACAAAACAGTTGTGCTGCTTAATATTCTTATGAAAACAATGCTTTTTCAGGATTTTTTCATGAATAGCCTTCAATGAATAATCCTTTTTTTTGGATTCTTCAAAAGAACATTATTTATAATAGAAACATTATTTAGTAACATTATAGATCTCTTTAATTGCACTCTTGATAAAAGTATTTGACCCCAGACCCTTGAACGGTAGTGTACATAGCACTTTCATGTTTTTTGAAACTAAATAACTGAAATCTGATCACCTCTGTCTTTCCTTTTAGCCTCAGATCCACTCTTCTCAAATGCAGGTATGTAATGCAAAACCACAACACTACAGTAGAAATAAATGCTTATAAATAATATTACAACAAATGTATAAATGTACCCAGTACCCATTTTTGCAGTGATAGTTATCAAATGTGTCTGTTAATCGAAGCAAGTGAATCTCAGTAGGGGATTGAGTTACCATGCAAACCACAAACTATTCTTGTTTTGCATGCTGGTCTAGATTCACCAACCCTGCCTCCGGTGCAGGTATTTGACAAAACCTTGATTGTAAAACAAATGCACGTGCTTGAACCTCAGGACCTCCTCATTGCAAGAGCAGATAAGGGTAAGATATGTGTTTGTTTTTATATTTATATGAGCATATGATTATGGCACTGTTCTTATGTGGGTAGAAGAAAGGGTGTGAAATGATCTGCCAAAAGAGAGAGAGCGTGAGAAAGAAAGAGGTCAAAGCAAAGTGGCAAAGGAAACTCTTGGTATTTGCTCTAATGAGCATCTTTAGCCAAAAGGGCCTAGCACAAAATGGTATCTCCAACACACACACAGGCACTATCTCTGGTTTGAATTGTCTAGACTTAGAGCTCATTATAAAGAGAAGCCCAGAGTAGAGATCCATGTAATTTAGAGTCTACCGCCATCTTCTATTCTGATCATTAGTTCAAGATGGTGTACAGCAAACTCTCACTCTTATTGGAAAGCACAGCTTCTGCGGAGGGAAAATAATGAATCGGTTATCAACTCAGTCACCAAGCAACTTTCATTCACTACGACAGGCATTTGAAAACCAAACATGTTGCATAAGCTGAGATGTCATTCAGTTTGATGAGACGGGTCTCTCGTTTGTTGCTAGCCTATTATCATATAGTAAAGGGCTTTTCACACTGAAAGCCAAAATTTGGAGCGATGACGCTTTTTAATCTAAACAATAGATCCCTATGGGGCTATTCACACCAGGCGCGATTATTCGCGGTGCGAAAAAGCGAGGATTTTTTTTCCGTCCTGTGTGTCGATTTTTTCCCCGTCGCTCCACGATGAAACGGGCCGTCCAATCAGATTTGAGCTTAGATCACGTGCCCAGAGCAGCTTTTGTTGCACGAGTGGTGGCGCTACTTTGTAGCTAGATTTAACGACTTCCCTGCCCCTTTTGAGACTTTTTTCAAAAGTTTAGGAACAAATATAGCAATTTCTTGGACAAACCTTATCTAAGTTCTCATCTTGCCCACTGATCTACGTTCATCTTTATATAGATCAGTGAATTTGCCATTGTTATGTCATCTAGTGACATTTAGCTACCAGTTTTAGCTACTTTCAGTTGAAAGCAGTTGGCAACACTGCTGAGAACAGATTTTATTCTCACATGTTCTTAATGTAATTTCTAAATTCTCCATTGAATTATGTGATCTGGAGTGTCCGTTTTCTTCCACGTGCGCGAGTGTTATGAGTCAGAGCGCGTTAACTTTCTAGATCTTCCGTGTTTAAAAAAACTAGTGAAACATTTTTCTACACATGAAATATGAAAGCAAATAGACATATGATTATGACGATATATTTTCTGTATGTGTTTTGTATGCAGCTCATGGTAATTTTATAACAATAAAGGATGTTTTTGACAATAAGCAGTGTGGCGTTATTAAACAGCCTACAAAGAGTGCATGTCTGCCTATAATAGAATCAAAATCAACTATAGATCACAATCGGAAGTTATTACAAGCACTCGATGATGGTTTATAGTGGGTTTTAAGCAAAACCAATAATCACATAAATTTTCAAATGTGGCTTGATGCTAATTGTACTTATATTTATATTTTAAGATGTTTTCTTGTAAGATCGTTTGTGTTTCTGGCGTAGAACCAAATTTTATTTAGCTATATTCAGTGCTGTATATTGAGCAGTGGACGATGTTAAATCCATATATGAGATACATATTGAAGTAAAAATGCATTGCTAGTTGGCACCACCTAGCGTGCAGGTGTGAATTAGCAGAAGGCGATCAATCGTTTCGTGCTCGGTGTGAAAGCAACGTTCGTCGGCGATTCGCCTCCCTTTTTCGCATCGCGCTCAGTGTGAAACGGCCTTTACGTTACTGAAAGCTGTTGTTTGTAGAATTCACTAAACAGTAAGAACTAATCACACTCATTTGAATATTTAAACTTAACCAGAGTGCTTGAGTCTTTTTACAGTTTTAAGTTCCATTGCTTTATATCCAGTTTCAACTGTGTTGGCAGGGAAAGATGCTCGACTGTATGTTTACAGACTGAGCACGCTCAAACGAGGGATCGAGGAGCGGCAGCTTGTCCGCACCAAGTGTGACAGTCGAGAGAACAAGCTTGAGAAAACCAAAGGTACGAAAGAAAGTCTTCAGTCATCACCCACCCAAATATTTGAAATGATGACAATGTTATTTAAACTCTAAATGAGTCTTTTTGAAATTGGATCTTTTCAATGTACAAGCTTTTTTCTAATTCAAAGTAGTTAAGTCAAGTAAAACCATGCTGTCTATTTGACAAATTTGAAGTTTCTTGACGTTTTTAATAATTAGCTAATAAAATGGTCAAGTAACAGAAATGTGTTTCCTCAGGCTGCCATCTCTACTCCATAAACACGCATCATGGGGTGGAGCTCAGAATCGTTGTGGCGATAAGAAACAAGCTCCTTCTGATCACCAGGAAACAGTCACGCCTCGATTGCCTCAGCTCTGCTACAGTCACAGGGACCACTGACTCACCTGTGGAAGATTTCCAATACATACGGGTAGGACACAGATTCAGCATGGATTCTCAAACGTCATGCATTGAAGTTAATTGCGTTTTACTGTCACTTGCAGCTTATAGGAAGGGTTCTCACAGACATTTAGCTACTTTTCAAAACTCTCAACATTTCGGATGCTTGCTGTCCCCTGTCTTAGGAGATCTGCTTATGTGACTCCCCGGTAGTCATGGCCCTGGTTGATGGCCCAACAGGAGAGAATGATCACATGATCTGTGTGGCCTACAGACATCAGTTTGACTTGATCAATGAGAGTACAGGAGACGCCTACAGGCTACACCATGTAGACTCCAACCGGGTGAGAAACAGCCACTTGAATAAAAACATACACTTCCATTTAAAAGTTTGGTCAGTAAGATTATTCTTTTTTGGAAAAAAATATATATATTTCTATTTAGCAGGGATGTACGTATTTGATCAAAAGTGACTGTAAAAATATTTATAATGTTACAAAAGATTTCTATTTCAAATAAATGCTATACATTTGGACTATTCATCAAAGAATTCGGACAAAAATGTATCACATTTTTCACAAAAATATTAAGCAGCTCAACTGTTTTCAACATTGATAATAGTAAGAAATGTTTCTTGGGCACCAAATCAGCATATAAAATGATTTGTGAAGGATCATGTGATACTGACGACTGGAGTAATGGCTGCTGAAAATTCAGCTTTGCCATCAGGAATAAATTACATTTTAAAATATATTAAAATAGAAAAACATTCAATTGTAATATTTCACAATATTACCGTTTTACTATATTTTGATATAAAAAAAATGCAGCTTAGGTGAGCAGGAGTGTACACATTAATTTACACAATATAACACAATCCAGATATCCTTCCTTTTATCAGTACTATACATCAGTTCTGTGTACAGTTCAACTACTTTCAGTTTTTGATTGGTAACATGAGTGTCTATTACTTTTTTCCAGGTGAACTTTGTTGCTGCCATAGATGTGTATGAAGATGGAGAGGCTGGACTACTTCTTTGCTATAACAGTTAGTGTCTATTAAAATGTCAGTGACTGTATCTGTGTAGTCAGATCCTCTAAAGCTATACTTCTCTTTCAACAGATATTTGCATCTATAAGAAGGTGTGTCCGTTTAATGGTGCAACACCTATGATTCAGCCCAACACTTCAGACTTCCATTTCAGCTGGAACCAAATGCCCAACGCTATTGGTCAGTTCCTTTAGGATCTTGAATATTCTTTTTTTATTATTATAATACATTTTTCTACAATTCAACAATCGTTTTGCATTTGCATTAGTGGAAATAATTCAAAATCTCTCTATTATGTCACTTCCTGTGTCACAGTGTGTGCGTTCCCATATATACTTGCATTCACCACTGACTCCATAGAGATCCGGCTAGTTGTTAATGGCAACCTAGTATATACAGCTGTCGTTCCAGAATTGCAACTGACTGCGTCCAGAGTAAGTGTTCTAGCCATAAGGTCCTACCTATGAATACCATTTTATAGCAGTGCATATATATTTGGTGTAAATTACATGTTTATTTGGAGTTTTCAAACTAAAACTGGGTCTGCAGCATTTTCGAATGTCAATGTTCGAATGTGGGTAGTGTAAAAGACAGTTGTAACCGTGGCAAAAGTGTTAAAACGAAAACGCACTAGTGTAAACGTAGCCTAAATCTACTATAATACTACAACACTCTTTATAGAGTACTTTTCAAAAGATAGGGGTCGGTATGATTTTGTGTTTTTGAAAGACGTCTCTTATGCTCACCAAGACTGCATTTATTTAATTGAAAATGCAGTAAAAACAGTAATATTATTATAATTTAAAATAACCATTTTCTATTTTAATATATTTTAAAATGTAATTAATTCTTGTGACGGCAAATTTGTCATTATCAATTTTGAAAAACTAAATTTTTTTGTGGAAACCATGAAACTTTCAAGATTCTTTGATGAATAGTTAGTTTTTATAGTAAGTAGTTTTTTTTTTTGATAACGATACAATAGTCTTTACTGGCACTCTCAATTTAATGCATCTTTTCTGAAAAAAATTATTATAATTATAAATGTTTTGATGACAGTATCATCTCTTTTATATGATGCATTCTTCTGTATGACAATAAATTATCAATTTCCATCCCAAACATTTATCAGTCATGTCACATTTCTCATTGTTTTTATCTTATTTCTTCCTCTCTTTTTTTCTGTAGTCTGATATCTATTTCATCTCGTCAGCACCTATAAACTCTGCCTCTAACTGTAGCTCCAGAGACACTAGTTCCCAGAGTTCCCCTCAGACTCCCACCGGCTACGAGATGCCCGTCTTCCCTTCACCGCTTGGAGATGGTAGGCTTCTGCTCTTGATAGAACATGTACACATTCTACCTTACTGATTAAACTGAATTCCCATGCTATTGAACTTAATATAGAAGTTAAACTTGGGTATTTGTGTTCGGGATTTGAGAGTGTGTGATATTGGGTGATTTTGCCTAAGTATATGATGTTGTATTTCTTCTGTTTAAGGGTAGCGAGTTTCGTATGCGAGTCATCAACCTGTGTTTGTGTATTGTCTTACAATGCATTGGTCTTTTAATCTGTGTGTGGGTTGGGTTGATATATTGCTCTTTTCCATCCCTGGTCCAGATTGTATTCGGATCCCCTACGGCACCAAGCTATCCCTCTACATGTCTAAAGACTCTGAAGGTACTGCAGGCACTTCTGTTGCCTATATTTCCCATGCTGCCTCACTAATGCACGTTACCACGGAGACTCACCCTGTCTATTATTCAATTAACAGACGCATGTAGACGGTGTAGAGTGAAATATGCAGCTAACATAATGTGTCCCTTCCTTCTTGCAGTCTCACAGAAAGAATGACAAAAATCAGACAGCGAGAAATGGTGGCATGAGGAGTCTATGGGAAAAAGATGAACAGTGGAGAGAAACAGAAGTGAATGAGATAGAGAGGTGGGAGAGGAAATCAATAGACAGACTGAGACAGATACATAGAGACAGAGACGACTGAACAGACGCTTTAGGGAAATGGGACACATTTGCTGGCGCATGAGTTACAGATCACTGTATCACCATGGATACTTTTGTCTGAGCCCCTCTTCCTACATAAACACACAGTCTGGCCGGCCCTCCAGAGCTTAGCACTTTTGTCTACACACGAGGCTTGAAGAGGGCCGTCAAGGGGCTGTGACAAAATCCACATCCTGGTGTTTTAAAACATCCAGCCAACTGTCTGTGGCTGCCATTTTTGCACCATGGGAAATAACATACCATTACTCATCTCAACATAATATTCACAATGCAACAAGACTGTGTTATACACTAATTTGTAACACTTTACTATAAGGCTCAATTTGTTAACCTTAGTTAATTCATTTGGTATCGTGAACTACAAATGAACAGTACTTTTACAGAATTTATTAATCTGTTCTTTCTACATATGCATTCCTAACATTTCAAGGTGTGTTTTCCATAAACATGAATTAATAATTTACAATGTTATATTTATAAATTAACATTAACCTGGATTAATAAATGCTGTAAATGCATAATGCATTAGCTAAATTTAGCTAATTTCACCTTATTGTAAAGTGTTACCATTTCTTGTCGTATATTTTTATTTTATTTCAATCTGTATTTAACAAACTTAATTATTATAATTTTTTTTTTAATTAATATTACATTTTTATATTATTATTTTACATATACTACCGTTTGGGGTTTGGTAAGATAAGGTGTATATATATATATTAAAATGTCATTTATTCCTGTGATGACAGAGTGTCACATGATCCATCAGAGATTATTTTAATAGGATGATTTAGTGCTAAAGAAATGTTTTTTGTTTGTTTTTTCCAGTGATGAAAACAGCTGAGCTACTTTTGTGTAAATCGTAATGTATTTTTTCAAGTATTCATTGATGAATAGAAAGTTCAAAAGAGCAGCATTTATTTGAAACAGCAATTATTTTGAAATCTCTTGTAACACTCTAAATCTCTTGTAACACTAAATCTAAATCGTAACTTATTGTGCTCTAATGATTATTAAACAAAAGTGCATGTGTGTTGCGGAAGAACACTGTGAATGGACCTACTTTGTTTATGTATATGACGAGTCACGCAGGTACTGGGCTTCACCTCAGCAGTTGGCATCCCACTTTGTCTAAAATAGTCTGAATATAAACAATTATAGGCACACCATAGTGATTCAGGTTAAGGCAAAAACATGTTTAGAAAGATGGATTCATGATGTACTCACTTATTAAATCAATTTTGTACATTAAAAAGTTACATAGTGTACCTTTACCTTCTTACTGACCCTGAATTTGAACAGTAATATATATATATATATATACACACACACACACACACACACACATTTTTGTGTATCTTGCTGTCCTATGGTACAAAAATGACTCTGGAATACTTTCAGTGTATTCCAGACACAATCATGTATTTATAATTAAATAGTCCTGTGTTTGATTATGGCTCTCTAATTGTTTGAAATGAACTTAAAAGGGGAAGCATCCTTCCTCGCCTGGAAATTTGTGTATGCTGTTGGACACTGCCATGTCTCAGATCCTTGCTCTTTTATCTAACATGACTACAGTTTTCAAGATTCTTGTTTGTTGATACTAAAAATATGTGTGAATTATTTGCTCTGAATCAACATTTTTAAAAAATGTTAAGAAAAAATGTCAATACTGCTTCCACAGTATTCAAGATACTGTAGCAAATATAGTATCACTAGTACTAGTAACACTATCTCATATGCATATCCAGTAACACAGCATGTGCATATTGAAGCATCTCACCCAGATAAAAGCAGCATTTCTTATGGTATATATAGTGTTTTTATTATTATTATTATTATTATTATTATTGTGTTGTTTCTTTATTATGACGCTTCATCTGGCGGCTTATATATTTATGTTGTTTGTTTGTTTTTGTTTTGTTTTTTGAGATACCGGTGAAGGCAACTCTTCAACACTTAATTTATAACCCCATTTTGGTCCAATACCCTAGCAGTTTCCATAATTTCCTGCTCTAGCTCTACCCAAAAAGTGACATTAACAGGCAGACAGCCAGCACTGATTATGTGATTTCCCCTTTAAACACCTGTCATTCCCATGTGATTGCCCTTTCCCTTTCAGTCGGTCACTCTTGACGTCACGTTGGATGACCGAAGAATTGGGATCTCGCTTAGAGAGACCTGTCCACTTCGAGTGTAAACTAAACAAGCCAATGCACATTGGCATGCGATGATTGCATCCAGCTGATCGCAGTGCGAGTATAACTAGGCAGCAGGTGCAACGCATACTCAGCTTTTCATAGCTGAGTAAAAATCTTGACAAGAGAGCGGTTTCCTCTGTTTCTGGGTCCCAAGAGGGCATGGAGAGTCGCGGTCAGACCAAAACCGGGCCACACTCATCCTCCTCTCTCGCCAGCAGGCAGCAGCAGACGGTTCGAGAGCATCATCAAAGGCCCTACTCACGTACCCTCTGCCAAACCATGGAACCAGGTAAATGTTGCACCGCACACTCAGACCCCTCTTCGGTCCGCCCACGGACCGGGTCCCTGCGTTCCATCTCGCTGCCCCACTGCGGGTACGTTGGTGGTCCCGCTGGTCCAGCTTGTACGGTGTCTGGGTGCCTGGCTACCCAAACCGTCCTGCTGGCTTCTGCGGACCATCAGACTCGGCTATGCGATTCAGTTCACCCGATGTCCCCCCAAGTTCAGCGGCATCCATTTCACATCAGTGAAGGTGGCCGATGCTCCTGTCTTGCATGCGGAGATCGCAGTCCTACTGGCAAAGGACGCAATAGACCCGGAGCTCCTGGGGCATATGGCAGCTGTAGCGGCAGTCACGCCGCTGGGGCTGCTTCATATGAGACCTCTTCAACATTGGCTCCATGGCCGAGTCCCGAGGTAGGCACTCACTGGGTCCAAGTCACACCGGGCTGCTACCAAACCCTCACCCCGTGGTCAGACCTTGCGTTTCTCCGGGCAGGAGTGGCCCTGGAACAGGTCTCCAGGCATGCAGTGGTTTACACGGATGCCTCTACCACCGGCTGGGGGGCCACGTACAATGGGTATGCAGTGTCGGCGGTTTGGACGGGCCCCCAACTGCACTGGCACGTCAGCTGCCTAGAGTTGTTAGCAGTACGCCTTGCCGTGAACAGTCTCAGAAGGCGCATATACGAGGGAAGCATGTGCTGGTCCGAACGGACAACACTGTGACTGTTGCGTACATCAACCGACAAGGTGGTCTACGCTCCCGTCGCATATCACAACTCGCCCGCCACCTCCTTCTCTGGAGTCAGAAGCATCTGTGGTCGCTTCGTGCCATTCACATAACTCTGCCTCCAACTGTAGCTCCAGAGACACTAGTTCCCAGAGTTCCCCTCAGACTCCAACTGGCTACGAGATGCCTGTCTTCCCTTCCCCGCTTGGAGATGGTAGGCTTCTTCTCTTGATGGAACAATTCAACTGAATTCCCATGCTATTAAACTTAATATAGAGGTTAAACATGGGTATTTGCGTTCAGGAGTCCTGCATTTCTTCTGGTAGCGAGTTTTGTATGCGAGTTGTGAGTCTGTGTTTGTGTATTGTCTTACGATGCATTTGTCTTTTAATCTGTGCGTGGGTTGGGTTGATATATTGCTCTTTTCCATCCCTGGTCCAGATTGTATTCGGATCCCCTACGGCACCAAGCTATCCCTCTACATGTCTAAAGACTCTGAAGGTACTGCAGGCACTTCTGTTGCCTATATTTCCCATGCTGCCTCACTAATGCACGTTACCACGGAGACTCACCCTGTCTATTATTCAATTAACAGACGCATGTAGACGGTGTAGAGTGAAATATGCAGCTAACATAATGTGTCCCTTCCTTCTTGCAGTCTCACAGAAAGAATGACAAAAATCAGACAGCGAGAAATGGTGGCATGAGGAGTCTATGGGAAAAAGATGAACAGTGGAGAGAAACAGAAGTGAATGAGATAGAGAGGTGGGAGAGGAAATCAATAGACAGACTGAGACAGATACATAGAGACAGAGACGACTGAACAGACGCTTTAGGGAAATGGGACACATTTGCTGGCGCATGAGTTACAGATCACTGTATCACCATGGATACTTTTGTCTGAGCCCCTCTTCCTACATAAACACACAGTCTGGCCGGCCCTCCAGAGCTTAGCACTTTTGTCTACACACGAGGCTTGAAGAGGGCCGTCAAGGGGCTGTGACAAAATCCACATCCTGGTGTTTTAAAACATCCAGCCAACTGTCTGTGGCTGCCATTTTTGCACCATGGGAAATAACATACCATTACTCATCTCAACATAATATTCACAATGCAACAAGACTGTGTTATACACTAATTTGTAACACTTTACTATAAGGCTCAATTTGTTAACCTTAGTTAATTCATTTGGTATCGTGAACTACAAATGAACAGTACTTTTACAGAATTTATTAATCTGTTCTTTCTACATATGCATTCCTAACATTTCAAGGTGTGTTTTCCATAAACATGAATTAATAATTTACAATGTTATATTTATAAATTAACATTAACCTGGATTAATAAATGCTGTAAATGCATAATGCATTAGCTAAATTTAGCTAATTTCACCTTATTGTAAAGTGTTACCATTTCTTGTCGTATATTTTTATTTTATTTCAATCTGTATTTAACAAACTTAATTATTATAATTTTTTTTTTAATTAATATTACATTTTTATATTATTATTTTACATATACTACCGTTTGGGGTTTGGTAAGATAAGGTGTATATATATATATTAAAATGTCATTTATTCCTGTGATGACAGAGTGTCACATGATCCATCAGAGATTATTTTAATAGGATGATTTAGTGCTAAAGAAATGTTTTTTGTTTGTTTTTTCCAGTGATGAAAACAGCTGAGCTACTTTTGTGTAAATCGTAATGTATTTTTTCAAGTATTCATTGATGAATAGAAAGTTCAAAAGAGCAGCATTTATTTGAAACAGCAATTATTTTGAAATCTCTTGTAACACTCTAAATCTCTTGTAACACTAAATCTAAATCGTAACTTATTGTGCTCTAATGATTATTAAACAAAAGTGCATGTGTGTTGCGGAAGAACACTGTGAATGGACCTACTTTGTTTATGTATATGACGAGTCACGCAGGTACTGGGCTTCACCTCAGCAGTTGGCATCCCACTTTGTCTAAAATAGTCTGAATATAAACAATTATAGGCACACCATAGTGATTCAGGTTAAGGCAAAAACATGTTTAGAAAGATGGATTCATGATGTACTCACTTATTAAATCAATTTTGTACATTAAAAAGTTACATAGTGTACCTTTACCTTCTTACTGACCCTGAATTTGAACAGTAATATATATATATATATATACACACACACACACACACACACACATTTTTGTGTATCTTGCTGTCCTATGGTACAAAAATGACTCTGGAATACTTTCAGTGTATTCCAGACACAATCATGTATTTATAATTAAATAGTCCTGTGTTTGATTATGGCTCTCTAATTGTTTGAAATGAACTTAAAAGGGGAAGCATCCTTCCTCGCCTGGAAATTTGTGTATGCTGTTGGACACTGCCATGTCTCAGATCCTTGCTCTTTTATCTAACATGACTACAGTTTTCAAGATTCTTGTTTGTTGATACTAAAAATATGTGTGAATTATTTGCTCTGAATCAACATTTTTAAAAAATGTTAAGAAAAAATGTCAATACTGCTTCCACAGTATTCAAGATACTGTAGCAAATATAGTATCACTAGTACTAGTAACACTATCTCATATGCATATCCAGTAACACAGCATGTGCATATTGAAGCATCTCACCCAGATAAAAGCAGCATTTCTTATGGTTTGTCAAGTGTTTTTATTATTATTATTATTATTATTATTATTGTGTTGTTTCTTTATTATGACGCTTCATCTGGCGGCTTATATATTTATGTTGTTTGTTTGTTTTTGTTTTGTTTTTTGAGATACCGGTGAAGGCAACTCTTCAACACTTAATTTATAACCCCATTTTGGTCCAATACCCTAGCAGTTTCCATAATTTCCTGCTCTAGCTCTACCCAAAAAGTGACATTAACAGGCAGACAGCCAGCACTGATTATGTGATTTCCCCTTTAAACACCTGTCATTCCCATGTGATTGCCCTTTCCCTTTCAGTCGGTCACTCTTGACGTCACGTTGGATGACCGAAGAATTGGGATCTCGCTTAGAGAGACCTGTCCACTTCGAGTGTAAACTAAACAAGCCAATGCACATTGGCATGCGATGATTGCATCCAGCTGATCGCAGTGCGAGTATAACTAGGCAGCAGGTGCAACGCATACTCAGCTTTTCATAGCTGAGTAAAAATCTTGACAAGAGAGCGGTTTCCTCTGTTTCTGGGTCCCAAGAGGGCATGGAGAGTCGCGGTCAGACCAAAACCGGGCCACACTCATCCTCCTCTCTCGCCAGCAGGCAGCAGCAGACGGTTCGAGAGCATCATCAAAGGCCCTACTCACGTACCCTCTGCCAAACCATGGAACCAGGTAAATGTTGCACCGCACACTCAGACCCCTCTTCGGTCCGCCCACGGACCGGGTCCCTGCGTTCCATCTCGCTGCCCCACTGCGGGTACGTTGGTGGTCCCGCTGGTCCAGCTTGTACGGTGTCTGGGTGCCTGGCTACCCAAACCGTCCTGCTGGCTTCTGCGGACCATCAGACTCGGCTATGCGATTCAGTTCACCCGATGTCCCCCCAAGTTCAGCGGCATCCATTTCACATCAGTGAAGGTGGCCGATGCTCCTGTCTTGCATGCGGAGATCGCAGTCCTACTGGCAAAGGACGCAATAGACCCGGAGCTCCTGGGGCATATGGCAGCTGTAGCGGCAGTCACGCCGCTGGGGCTGCTTCATATGAGACCTCTTCAACATTGGCTCCATGGCCGAGTCCCGAGGTAGGCACTCACTGGGTCCAAGTCACACCGGGCTGCTACCAAACCCTCACCCCGTGGTCAGACCTTGCGTTTCTCCGGGCAGGAGTGGCCCTGGAACAGGTCTCCAGGCATGCAGTGGTTTACACGGATGCCTCTACCACCGGCTGGGGGGCCACGTACAATGGGTATGCAGTGTCGGCGGTTTGGACGGGCCCCCAACTGCACTGGCACGTCAGCTGCCTAGAGTTGTTAGCAGTACGCCTTGCCGTGAACAGTCTCAGAAGGCGCATATACGAGGGAAGCATGTGCTGGTCCGAACGGACAACACTGTGACTGTTGCGTACATCAACCGACAAGGTGGTCTACGCTCCCGTCGCATATCACAACTCGCCCGCCACCTCCTTCTCTGGAGTCAGAAGCATCTGTGGTCGCTTCGTGCCATTCACATTCCGGGTCTACTCAACCGTGCAGCCGACGAGCTGTCACGAGCTGCGCTCCACGGAGAGTGGAGACTCCATCCCCAGATGGTCCAGCCTCTCACTGCCAGTTGTTTTACTCCCTGACCGAGGGAACAGTCAGCACAGATGCACTGGCACACAGCTAGCCAAGGGGCCTGCGCAAGTATGCGCATCCCCCAGTGAGCCTTCTCGCACAGACACTGTGCAAGATCAGGGAGGACGAGGAGCAGGTCCTGCTTGTGGAGCCCTACTGGCCCACTCGGACCTGGTTCCCGGAACTAATGTTCCTTATGGCAGCCCCTCCCTGGCAGATTCCTCTGAGGAAGGATCTACTGACTCCGAGACGGGGCACCCGCGTCCAGACCTCTGGAAACTTGACGTCTGGTCTCGGGACGTGGAGGTTCTAGGTGGCCTACCCCAAAAGGTAGTAGACACCATCACTTTGGCAAGAGCACCGTCTACGAGACACGCTTATGCCTTGAAGTGGAGCCTGTTCGTCGAGTGATGTTCTTCTCACCGAGAGGACCCCCGAAGATGCCTGATCAGGCACAGACACTGTGCAAGATCAGGGAGGACGAGGAGCAGGTCCTGCTTGTGGAGCCCTACTGGCCCACTCGGACCTGGTTCCCGGAACTAATGTTCCTTATGGCAGCCCCTCCCTGGCAGATTCCTCTGAGGAAGGATCTACTGACTCCGAGACGGGGCACCCGCGTCCAGACCTCTGGAAACTTGACGTCTGGTCTCGGGACGTGGAGGTTCTAGGTGGCCTACCCCAAAAGGTAGTAGACACCATCACTTTGGCAAGAGCACCGTCTACGAGACACGCTTATGCCTTGAAGTGGAACCTGTTCGTCGAGTGATGTTCTTCTCACCGAGAGGACCCCCGAAGATGCCTGATCAGAGTCGTGCTGTCCTTTTTGCAGCAAGGGTTGGAGCAAAGGCTGTCTCCCTGCACCCTTAAAGTCTGTGTGGCTGCGATTGCTGCAAACCATGACCCCATGGAAGGGAAGTCAGTAGCGAGGCATAACTTGGTCGTCAGGTTCCTTAGGGGGGCGAGAAGGTTAAATCTTCCCCGGCCCCCCTCTATACCCTCTTGGGACCTGACAGCAGGGCCCATTTGAGCAGTCAGTCAAGGTAAAGTTTCTTTCTATGAAAACTCTGCTCCTGACTGCATTGGCCTCCATCAAGAGGGTAGGGGACCTGCACACATTTTTGGTCAACGAATCGTGCCTAGAATTTGGGCCGGCTGACTCCCAGGAGATCCTGAGGCCCCGGCCCGGCTACGTGCCCAAGGTTCCTACTACCCCCTTAAGGGACCAGGTAGTGAACCTGCAAGCACTGCCCCCGGAGGAGGCAGACCCAGCCCTAGCTTTCCTTTGTCCCGTCCAAGCCTTGAGATGGTACGTAGACTGGACACAAAGCTTCAGGACCTCCGATCAGCTATTTGTCTGTTACGGAGGCCGGCAGAAGGGGAATGCCGTCTCTAAGCAGAGGATGGCCCATTGGATAGTGAATGCCATCACCCTAACTTATCAGGCACAGGGTGCCCTGCCCGCTCACTCTACTAGAAGTGTTGCATCCTCCTGGGCGCTGGCTCGTGGTGCCTCACTGACAGATATTTGTAGAGCTGCGGGCTGGGCGACCCCCAACACATTTGCTAGATTCTGTAGCCTTTGTGTGGAGCTGGTATTCTGCTGTGTTCTCACCTCAAACAGGTAGAGGCACTGAGAGGCCTCGGTTTAGTGTCAGCTTGCTAAGTGGATCCCATATTTGTAAAGTCCATGGTATAGCCTCAGAGCCCGTGTTTCCCGGGCAGACTTCTGCTATTTCCAAGAGGGTTATAATCACCTCTAATCTTCCATATGCACCTAAATGGAAGATTAGAGTTTGTTGTTCAAAGGTTGTTCATATGTGTAAGTGCTTCTGAAACCTCCTTCGGGAAGGATGGGGCTTCTGCAACATTCCTGTTCCAAGTGGTACGGGTAAGTTTTCCCAGTGTTATCCAATCTCACTAAGTGGGTAGTGCTACGACAACAGTGACTGGCCTTCTTGTTGCGAGCCCCGGCCTATGCCGAAAAGGGGGCGCAGGAGGCTCGCACGGGACCTTAGAAGGGGCAGCATCCATGGCGTTTTGGTAGGGATCCCAATTCGTCGGTCATTACTGACGTGACGTCGAGAGTGACCGACTGAAAGGGAACATCTCGGTTACGTATGTAACCCTCGTTCCCTGAAGGAGGTAACGGAGATGTCACGTCCCGTCGCCACAGCTGCTGTACCACCACTGAGCGGCCTGGTCACCGGCTTGGCTCCTCAGCGAAAAACTGAGTATGCGTTGCACCTGCTGCCTAGTTATACTCGCGCTGCGATCAGCGGCAGCTGGATGCAATCATCGCATGCCAATGTGCATTGGCTCGTTTAGATTACACTCGAAGTGGATTTGTCTCTCTAAGCGAGATCCCAATTCTTTGGTCATTACCGACGTGACATCTCCATTCACCCTCTGTAATGAGGGTTACATACGTAACCGAGACGATCTGTTCTTTTAGTTGTCTACATAATGTCAAGTCATTGTTTTACAAGTCTAAGTCAAGAGTCAGGTCTTAAGTCAAGCGGATAGAAAATATGAGTCAACTGTGATAAATTTGTGGTGCTGTACATTTACCTTATAGATGTCTACTGTAAAAACCTAATTTTAAAGTTTCTTTTGTTTGTTTGTTTTGTATGTTTTCATGCACTAAGCAAAGAGTCTAAATTAATTTCTGTGGTAAGTGACAGAATTTAAAACAAAAATCAATAACGTTCTAACCAATCAGACTTAACTGGTAGTGGACCATCAGATTTCCCAAAAATCCCATTCGTGTTCCAGTTTAATGGGCTTTAATTTTGTCTATCGGGTTGAACTTACTGTTTTACCTAATCTGGCTCAAAATGTTTCCGACAGTTGACAAATGTAAACACATATAAGTTTAGGCTCACTGCACCTAAAAAGCAGGCAATGTCAGTCTGTGAATAAATAACTCAACTGGAGTCATCAGATCAAGTGTGAATTGAGTCACAAGTAATTGCAATGAAGTCTAAAAACAGACTCCAGTCTGACTCAAGTCCAAGTCATGAGTCTGAAGCCCACACTTTGGAGAGGGAAAAAATAAGCTATAAAAAACAGACATGCTCTAACCAGATGTGATGTGATAGGTTTCCTGATCCAAACAATTTGTCTGTCTGAATATGAAAAAGCATCGTGACACAGTCAAAGCCAATCAGAACATACCTGAAGTTCAATTTG
>NW_015505271.1:3712692-3730274 GCF_001515645.1 Sinocyclocheilus grahami | reverse complement strand
AGATTTCCCAAAAATCCCATTCGTGTTCCAGTTTAATGGGCTTTATTTTGTCTATCGGGTTGAACTTACTGTTTTACCTAATCTGGCTCAAAATGTTTCCGACAGTTGACAAATGTAAACACATATAAGTTTAGGCTCACTGCACCTAAAAAGCAGGCAATGTCAATCTGTGAATAAATAACTCAACTGGAGTCATCAGATCAAGTGTGAATTGAGTCACAAGTAATTGCAATGAAGTCTAAAAACAGACTCCAGTCTGACTCAAGTCAAAGTCATGAGTCTGAAGCCCACACTTTGGAGAGGGAAAAAATAAGCTATAAAAAACAGACATGCTCTAACCAGATGTGATGTGATAGGTTTCCTGATCCAAACAATTTGTCTGTCTGAATATGAAAAAGCATTGTGACACAGTCAAAGCCAATCAGAACATACCTGAAGTTCAATTTGTAGCGATTTGGAGTGGGATTTTGGAACAATGTCACTTCACATTGGGCCAGACTACACAACACTCTTGACACAAACACAGAAAACAAATGATAAGAAAACTCAAGTTAACATGGCCGAGATGGGTAGCAATGTTGCAATACATATGGGTCTTGTATATATGAAACATCGTAGAGTAGTGCATTAGATTATTACTTACACTACCAATCAGTGGTTTGGTGTCAGAATGGTTTTTTTTTTTAGCAAGGGTGCATTTAATTGGTCAAAAGTGACAGTAAAAACATTTATAATTGGCTATTTTGAATCATATTTCAAATAAGATTTTTATTCCAAATTAATGCTGTTCCTTTCTATTGCTGTAGCCTTTTTAGAATACTGTAGAAAAAAATATATATCATGGTTTTCACAAAAATATTAAGCAACACAACTAATTTCAACATTTCAACAAAAAAAAGAAAGAAGGAAGAAGAAGAAAACAAAATGTTTCTTAAGCATCAAAAATAAAAATAAACATATTAGAATTATTTCTAAGTGATCAAGTAACACTGAAGAGTAATGGCTGCTGAAAATGTAGCTTTGCCATCACAGGAATAAGCTACATTTTAAAATGTATTCAAATAGAACAGTTTTTTTTTATTGTAATACTATTTCTTAATATTGCTATTTTTACTGAGTTTTTGATCAAGTAAATGTAGCCTTGGTGAGCTTAAGGGGCTTAACAAATCAAAACATTGAAACAAAAATTACTGACCTCAAACTTTTGAATGGTAGCGTTTGTTTACTAATAGACTGTTGCTTCAGAATTATATTAAACTGTGTTTTAGTTATTCCACAAATGCACACTTAACGTAGGCTTACATATGCATAGATACAACACAGTTGTTTTCATTTGAGCTAATTAGGCTAATTACAGTATCATGGATCCAGCAGTGACTCTGTGTGTGAGTGCATTTCACTCTGTGTGTGTTTTTACAAAAGAAGGCTGTGTGTGTTCTCACCTCATTCTGTGCAGAGTAGATATTAACATGCCTAGCAGTAGTTCTGCACCTACACAGACTATTAACACTGTACCAGTTACACCTTTTATTCTAACTTCTCATTCTTTAGTTTTTTCTCTTCTTTTTTGTCCCTTTCCAACCATCCCTTTCTCTCTTCAAGGTGAAGCTCCCTCAAAACACATCTATAAGATCCCGTTGAGCAATCTAGTTGGACGGAGCATAGAGAGGCCCCTCAAGTCTCCATTGGTCAATAAAGTGCTCACGGCACCTGTCCCCAGTGTGATCGGACCCACTCCCATGATCGCAAGCACAACCTCCCTCTCACTGTCTCGCATGGAGATCAAAGAGATCGCCAGCCGCACACGGAAAGAACTGCTGGGTGAGTGTCTCTGTTTGTGCGCTCTTGAACTGAAAGCTATCATTATGTTTGTGTGGCACAGTGGGAAGCTGGCAAGAAATGTACCGAAAGAATTCTGCTGCAGCATAAGTGCTGCTGGAGACGTGTTTTTAGGGTTGGACATTAAAGCTCCAAGTGGTGCAGCTCAGTACCATTTATTATTAACCTTTCAATTATGGGTGATAAAAAAAAACTGTACTGATACTTGCATAATTGATCTGTTGTAATGCTTGTTCTGCAGTCAAACTGAGATGAGACATTTTTCATTATGAAGTGTTGGAGTAAGACATCCTGATCACACATTAGATAAGCTGCTAGATTTACTAGACTGCTACACTTCACACCCCACGTACACACACACACACACACACACACACACACAAGCAAGAATGGCTGAGTGGGCTATTGGAAGTACTATTGCACCTGCTGGAGGAATCTTATAATTTCAGCCAAACATGTTGAATTTGATCAGAAGTCTATGAATTCTTGTGTGTCTGAGTTTGTCTATGTCCTCTGTACCTGTTGTAGGTTTGACTGAGGAACCCAGCAGTAAGGCAGATGGTAACTCAGTGAAACAGAGAAGAATGAGCAAGAAAACCAAGGAGGAAGAAGAGAGGAAAACAGCAGAGATCAGCACCACTGAGCAGTAAGTGTGTCTCTGTGTGTTTGTTTGTGTGTGTGTGTGTGTGTGTGTGTGTGTGTTTGCGTGTGTGGTAGGGCTGGGCAATACATATTGAATATTCATTATATATTCAAAAAGGGTTAGTAAGTTTGATTTATTTTCATAAATCATTCATTTTCATAAACTTTTGTTTCAATGAATTGGTTCATAAAAAGTTTCAATGAATTGGTGCAATGTTGCAAATTGTTTTATCAGTTTGTTGAATTGTCAATTAAAAATGTTCACAGAAAAACAAATGTATTAAAATATTACACTACTGATTTTTACAATATTTATATTCTTAAGTGAAAAATAGTGAAAATATGCTTTAATAATTTAAATAATTTTACAGCTTTTTACAGTTACTGAAAATATAGACCCACACTAAGGTTTGGAGTCATTATTTGATTTTAAAAAATACAGTAATATTGTAAAATATTATTACACTCTAAAAAATTTTTTTTAATGAATTTTATTCCTGTGATGTCAAAGCTGAATTTTCAGCAGTCATTACTCGAGTCTTCATTGTCACATGATCCTTCACAAATCATTCTAATATGCTGATTTGGTGCTCAAGAATCATTTATTCTTCTTCTCATTATTATTATTATTAAAACTGTTAAAACTGTAATACATTTTTCAGGATTCTTTGATCAATAGATAGTTATTGAAATATAATTTAATTATAATTTTATAATAACATTATCAATGTCTTTAGTGTCCCTTTTGATCAATTTAGTGTGTCCTTACTTAAAAACATTAATTTCTTTTTAAAAAAAAAAGAAAAGTACTTTACTGTTTTCTGTTAATCGGCTGAAAATACAATGCTATAATTTAAGCTATATATGACCCAGTCCAGTCAAGAAAATGAAAGGTTATTTCTGCATGTTAGACGTGAATATACCAGTGATGTATACTGACTATAAGATATCTCCAATCAGAGTGGGAATGGAGTCTGTAGATGGAGAAACTAAAAAAAAAAAAGAAAAGTACTTTACTGTTTTCTGTTAATCGGCTGAAAATATAATGCTATAATTTAAGCTATATATGACCCAGTCCAGTCAAGAAAATGAAAGGTTATTTCTGCATGTTAGACGTGAATATACCAGTGATGTATACTGACTATAAGATATCTCCAATCAGAGTGGGAATGGAGTCTGTAGATGGAGAAACTGATGTCCAGCAGCTTTGCTCATCTGGCTCTGAGGTGGAGCCTCGAGATGATAGCCCACCCACGGCCAGCCCTTTTACCTTCTCCACATCTTTTGAGGAGGATATTTTGGACCTTAAGTGATGACAATCACAGTCTGTGGATCACAGTGCACCTCTCACCTCCTATTAACTTTTACTTTAAATAATTCTTTTTACCATGTTACGTTGAATTTTGTGTTTTCCTCAGTCTGCCCATTCATCTGTTTGTGCAAATGAATCCCCAGAGCTTTAAACTTGAAGGAGTTTACAGTGTGGCAATGTCAAAATTTACTCCTGGTGGATGTATGCATGTGTGTGTGTGTGTATGATCCTGTGTTTACTTTATAAGAAAGATAGAAATACAACTAGAAAATCAGATTTCCATTTCCAAATTCAGTTTGAAGAAGAAAAACAACTGACCAAAAATGTCCAAAACCCCCCCTAGAATCTAAATTAGTCAAGGCTTGATTTAGTTTCTGTGATTGATGAGACACATTCTCCATCAGCGTTGGGACAAATTTGTAGCAAACTTGTAGCCATATATAAGATATTTTAAAAATGGCGTGAAAGGTTTCAGCCACAATTTAAGGTCAAGGCAAAATATTTATTTTCACTCCAAGGCTTGAATGTAAGATTGACACTCCTAAAAACAATGAAACAGATTTTTAAACTACTTATTTTGTGTTTTTAAATGTTTTCTATGTTTGTGATTTGTACATTGTGTGATTATTTCAAAGTCGTAAAAAACTCTATATGCATCTCGAACCAGATGCACATGAGCATATAAATGTAAACATACACATATAATTATATGTATATACATACGTACATGCATACGTACATACATACATATATATATATATATATATACACACACACACACACACACACACCTTTCTAGTTCTATTGTATTATGGAGAAATAAAACTCACTTCTTGTGTATATCAATGTTATGGTCTAACCTGCCTTCAACCCTCACCATGCTTTTAAACCCTGACATGCAAACCTTCTGCAGAAAGGGCAGGAGACTCCCACAAGTGCCATTTTCTACTGCAGCCGTCAACTACTAGCGCCCTCTATCAGACTGACCATGGATTGCATATGTCATGAGGCAGAAGCGAACAAAAACCATAACAATACACAATTTGGTCACTACATCTGGTAAATCTGCAGCTGTTTACTATGCTAACAGTATGAGCTTTGATCCATGAACATCCGCATTTACAGGCACACAGTCAAACGCATTCTTTAAGTGCTGTTGTTTCTTGAAAAGGGCTCTGGATCACCTGCATGCCTCCATTCAATCCCACTACCAAATAAAAGGGATTTGATGTATTAATGGATTAGAATTAGGATGTATATTATCTTTCCTCTTCTCATGTATTTGGTACAAATTGAAAGAAAAAAAAAAGATTTAAAAAATATAAAAATCACCCATCTTTGTCTTGTTTTCTAGTAGAATCTAAACAATCTTAAAACAAGATGAATTTATTTGAGAAGCAAAGAGATGAAGACCTTTTCTATATTTTTACCCCATTTTTTTTCTTGATTTAAGCATAACCCTATATATATATATATATATATATATATATATTTAAAAAAATTATTTTTTTCTTAGAAAAAAAAGTCTTAACAGGGATTATTTAAGAATGTTTAGATATTTTGTCTGGAAAACAACACAAAAATACAGAGAAATTATTTTTGCTGTGTAATTAGAAAATGAGAATATTGATTCTGCTGTTTACAATTCAAACTCAGAGATGTTTAAAGAATGTCATCAAAGTGACACCAGAACACAAGAGCCTCAGGAACAGCACAAGAGGTGTAAGTATTAAACTGCTTAGCTGAACCCCATTCTCATCCTTTCTCCATATGAACGTGAACCACTCAACACTAGTAGCAGCCTGGAATAAAAAGGGAAAACGGGAATATTTTTGTAAATTAAAAGTTTTACATATTATTTATTTGCTATTTGTTGTCTTTGAAGAGAATGGGTGAGCCAGAGACTGATGGTATAGATTTTTCTTTCTTTTTTTCCCTTTGGCATTCTGTCCGTTGTCTTCCCCATCCTCCTGTTTCCGCAGTGGTTTTGTATCTATATCAATATTAACTGTTTAGACTGTTTCAGAATCTCTGTGATATCGGAAATTAAACAAAAATGAATAAAAAAACACCAAGTGTCTTAAAACATTGTATTGCCATTGTTTTTAATGCCAAGTACTACTTGTAAATGTTTGTGTTTCAGATGTGGCCTCAAAAATATTACTATTATTATTATAACATTTATTTGAAAAAGTGCTGTAGCCCACTGCTGTAGTTAATATTGTTCATTGATATGAAATAAATATTTATGAAATGTACCATGCAGTTTGTGTTTTAACGGGTGTAAGTAGACTACAGACATGCTTGATTATTAACTAGCATTGTTGTGTGGTCTATTGAACGGTTTTTCGAGACAGCAAGTTCTTATTTGCTGTCAACATGAAAGGACAACGAAGTTTTATAATTACCTATAGGTGGTAGTGTTGTTCAATCAAACTGTTCAGCTCATTCAGCGATTTGGTCAACATCACACATTTACGCGGAGTTCTATCAGTGTGAGAGCAATCCTCGCCCAGAAGTGTGCGCGTGGCTGTCCTCGGGGACGCCGAAGCTACGATTTTCCGAAAGCTGCAACCTGATTGGTCCCTGTCTCTAAAGCCCATCCCTAGCCCTAACAGGACCTTAAAGGGTTAGTTCACCCAAAAATAAAAATTAGGCTGTGTTTTACTTACCCCTGATGCATCCTAGGTGTATATGACTTTCTTCTTTCAGACGAATCCAGTTATATTAAAAATTGTCTTTTAATATTCGTTATATTAAAAATTGTCTTTGATCTTTCAAGCTCTATCGTTGTACTGCAGCGGATGTTGCATTGCTTCTGTCCAAAAGACGTGAAATAAAAAGCACCCTTCCACAAAAAAAAAGTGTCTCACACGGCTCCATAATAATCACTTGAATCTAGCTTGCGCTCACTGTTGTAAACAGAAGCAGTTCAGGGGGAATTACGTAGGAGGTCAGCGTTGCATGCGCCGCTCAGAAGTGACGCACGTGGAAGTACTAATTAGAAGTACAAAATGAGGATTTGTAAAGAAGAATGTCGGAGGATTTCGATATAAGCCAAGAAGAGACTTGTTTTCCTTTGCTAAAGCAAGGAAACTTTGCTTCTTTTGATCCTGTAAACAAACGTTGGTTTTCACAAGACTCACCGGCGCATGCGCAACGCTGAACTCATACGTCATCCACCCGGCTGCTTTCATGTACAACTGTTGGCACAAGCTAGTCTTGTCTTACAAAAACGCATCGATTCACTACAGGAGGCCTTTGTAACAGGAAGTAAGTGCAAAAGACTGTCCCAGGTCTTAAAGGGGTCATATGATGAGATTTCAAATTTTCCTTTCTCTTTGGATCCGACCAAAATTGTGTTTTAGATTCTTCCCATTCTCCCAACTCTCCTGCAATACTGCCTTAATGGGATGTGAATTATTATGCCCTTGTAACCCTGCCCAATAGTTAGCCATCAACTGCTTCCTTCTTAACTCTAGTGGCAATTCCCCCATTTCTACCTGTATGGCTGACACTGGTGTTGTTTTAAAAGCTCCACAACATACTCTCAGTGCCTGTGCCTGGACTACATCTAACTTTTTTAACTGCGATTTAGCTGCCGACCCAAATACTACACTTCCATAATCTAAGACTGACCGTATTAGAGCCACATATGAGGACACTTCGTATATGCATCCTACGTATGCAGCCTTCTCCAGAGGATTCGACCTCCGGAGGGTGCAGCCTTCTAAATGAGACACACAGTGGCTTAGTGTATCCCATTATGCATCATGTTCTGAAAATAAATCGTGAGACTTTTTGCCAAGATCTCGCGAGAGGTCACGGAAACCTTTCCAATGTAAGTTAAAAAATAATAATTGGATATTACATATAATTTGGTAGTAAAACAAAATGCTACACGTTTTATTGGTGCAAAGGTGAGTATATTTATTTTGTACATCATTTGCAACTGTTTTTTATCACTTAATTAGAAGCACCAGAAATTAAAGTGTGACATTTCTGTTATAGGGACTACTGAACAGACATTTAGAAGTTTATTTTAAAATGCAAAGTATTGAAAATAAAAATTAAAACTCTTTAAACACTTGCGTTTTTACAACACTATAAGTGTGTCCCATCAGGTAATGAAAAGTTGTACACACACTTGTGGTCTTCATCCTCACTTGAACACTTGGGCCAGATTCAGGAAAAACGTCATATAAATAGTCAAGTGATCAAGTGCAAAGACCCCAAGTGTGGGTATTTAGCCAAGGCAAATCTCTCACTCACGACGACCTTCGACTTGGTGTGTCCCGGCCTTCAAGGTCCTTTCACAACTCACAACTTTTACAACTGTTTTATGTTTTTTGTTTTCTGCTGATTTATTTAATTATTTTTTATATTACGGTATATTATTAATATAATAATTTTATCGTAAGCTAAACAATCGGTATGTTGTTAAACCGTAGAATCCATTGAACGCACTGTACTTCTATCTCTCACGCTCACAGCATCGTTTTCATCCCTGTCAACAACTAAATGTGGTGCAACCCTGAGTCTGGTCTGCTGGTCTGCTAGTGCTGTTTGATGACATAGTGTTTCATGACAAACTAGGTAGAGCTTTCACTGTGAATATTATTTTTGGAAATTCGCCCACTGCTAAACTTTCTATTTATATTGCTTTTGCCAGATTGAGTATGATCACTTCAAACTTCTAAAAATAATTTTGCATACTTTTGAATTGTGGCTTGTCTAATAATGAGCCATAAATCACAAGTCAATGTTAATTTACCTTTTTTTTAATTGGCATTATTTAAAATATATATATTTTAAATAATTTAGAGTGGCTGCTCTCAAAACAGTTCATCAACAGGCAGTACCCTTAAAGGAACACCTTTGTACCTTATTTACCCCCAAAAGGTTCATAGTAGTGCCTTAAGTGTAGGCTACATATTACCACTCTAATGCCAAATTTATAGAAAGGTGGCATGAAAGTGCTTCTGAAGTGGCATTTAGGTGTCTTTAAACAGACTCTTTGATGCTGCTCAGTGGTGGCGTAAATGCATTTACACAGAGATTACAAATGTGCAAAGTTGTCCCTTTAAGAATACAGCTCCACTCACAAGCTGTTTTATTTTTGCCCTTTTATTTTATAACTGGATATGACATAGTTTATCACCATGTTTTTGCTTCTCATTTTTTTGTTGAAGACTTTCTTATGAACATCTCTGTAGGCCTAATTTCTGAGCACACATGTATGTATGCAGACATTTAGGCATACTGCCAGGGGAAATGACAAGCAAGGGCATGTTTCAGATCACTATGTATCATTATAGATTCAAATGCAAACTCAAACACCCGCTTCCCTTCATGCTCTCCAGCAAGATCACTTTTCTGCTGCCCTTTCACATATGTATCCTGATTTACTTCCACCATTGGTGGCAGTGGAGTTTTCATCAAACCAGTTAAGATTGAGTCGGGACATTTATGGTATCCGTGATAGTGCTGGAGGTCTGGTTTATTTTAATGTGAAGCAAAAACATGCCTTTCTCACAAATTTCCTGAACCTGTCTATCTTTTCCTGTCAGCCTTTTTCCTGCCCTTTTTGTTCTGAGAAGTAACAGTGCAGTCTGCCATGTTATAATTGCCTATTTGGCAGCTATTCTTATCCATCTCCTTTGATTTCTCTCTCTCTCTTTGTCCCTTTCTCTCCGAGCTCTTGTTTTTAACATATGCAGTCCACTGTCTCTCAATAAAGTATCACAATTACCCATGAACACACAAAGCCTTTCATTATTCCTTTATTATAAAAACTATTGATTTTCTCATCATCACTTTAGAAACTTTAACATCACTACACAAATTATATAATATTATTAAAAAATTAAATAAGTTATGAAAACAGAAAATATTTATATATCAAAAGTGCTGTGTGGTGAATTAATACAACCATAACATTATACCAAAACTAGCATTCTTGAGGACAAAAACCAAAGTGAAAGCACCCAGCTGTTCTCGAAATGCTGAAAACCCAAAGCCTGGTGGACAAAGAGGATTTAGAGTGGCTGCTCTCAAAACAGTTCAACAACAGGCAGTACCCTTAAAGGAACACCTTTGTACCTTATTTACCCCCAAAAGGTTCATAGTAGTGCCTTAAGTGTAGGCTACATATTACCACTCTAATGCCAAATTTATAGAAAGGTGGCATGAAAGTGCTTCTGAAGTGGCATTTAGGTGTCTTTAAACAGACTCTTTGATGCTGCTCAGTGGTGGCGTAAATGCATTTACACAGAGATTACAAATGTGCAAAGTTGTCCCTTTAAGAATACAGCTCCACTCACAAGCTGTTTTATTTTTGCCCTTTTATTTTATAACTGGATATGACATAGTTTATCACCATGTTTTTGCTTCTCATTTTTTTGTTGAAGACTTTCTTATGAACATCTCTGTAGGTTTAATTTCTGAGCACACATGTATGTATGCAGACATTTAGGCATACTGCCAGGGGAAATGACAAGCAAGGGCATGGTTCAGATCACTATGTATCATTATAGATTCAAATGCAAACTCAAACACCCGCTTCCCTTCATGCTCTCCAGCAAGATCACTTTTCTGCTGCCCTTTCACATATGTATCCTGATTTACTTCCACCATTGGTGGCAGTGGAGTTTTCATCAAACCAGTTAAGATTGAGTCGGGACATTTATGGTATCCGTGATAGTGCTGGAGGTCTGGTTTATTTTAATGTGAAGCAAAAACATGCCTTTCTCACAAATTTCCTGAACCTGTCTATCTTTTCCTGTCAGCCTTTTTCCTGCCCTTTTTGTTCTGAGAAGTAACAGTGCAGTCTGCCATGTTATAATTGCCTATTTGGCAGCTATTCTTATCCATCTCCTTTGATTTCTCTCTCTCTCTTTGTCCCTTTCTCTCCGAGCTCTTGTTTTTAACATATGCAGTCCACTGTCTCTCAATAAAGTATCACAATTACCCATGAACACACAAAGCCTTTCATTATTCCTTTATTATAAAAACTATTGATTTTCTCATCATCACTTTAGAAACTTTAACATCACTACACAAATTATATAATATTATTAAAAAATTAAATAAGTTATGAAAACAGAAAATATTTATATATCAAAAGTGCTGTGTGGTGAATTAATACAACCATAACATTATACCAAAACTAGCATTCTTGAGGACAAAAACCAAAGTGAAAGCACCCAGCTGTTCTCGAAATGCTGAAAACCCAAAGCCTGGTGGACAAAGAGGAAGGACAGTCTTTGTGCAACGGCGTATGTTTAACGCTACAATAAATTTGAAAGGCCTGGGCTCTGCAGGGCTCATGGTCTAATAACAGAGGAATTTTTACAAGTGTGGAACAGTCACATGGACTCTGAACTGTCCTCAGCAGTTATTGGTTATATAAGCTTTGCAGTATGAAAGTGAAAAACTGGTGGTCACTGAACCAAAATTCTTGCAAGTAACGGCTGCGCTATAGACTTGAGGTCCATTCAAAGAGAATAAGGCCTGTTGTATCAAATATATAAATATGCTGAGTATATGCAAAACTGATTGTGAAAATAAATCACATTAAATAACCTTCATTTGAATGCTAATACGACCATACACATAGCAAACCACAATACAAACCGTAGTGTCCAGTAAAAAAAAAAAAAAACGGCAATGATCGTTGAGATTTAAAAACAGAGCTATTAAGTCTGATGTTAAAGTGAAATTTGAATTGTATTACTGTTGAGATGCTGTAAGTCCGTAAAGCAGCATTCTGCATCACATTTGTAACCATAAGTCTTGATCAATCACAGAAGTCATTATTGAGAGGGTCATGCGAATGAGGCTACTTCCATGAGAATCTGTATCGCCATGGAAACGCAAGGCACCTGAGCAATGACATAGGCGAATGAACGTGTCGGTGCTTTGAGTGCCAACAGGTATGCAACGCTGTGAAGAACTCGACTCAGGGAAAAGACCAGAAAATGAAGTTGTGCTACTGCATAAGAGGGGCCTGTCATGGAGTAGATGGCTCCAAGAAATAAAAAGGGAAGAATGTTCTCCATGTCATTGAGGTGTGCTCTGAAAAAAAAAACACACACACACAAACAGTTAAAAAATGAATGCAGGTAAACCACAAATAAAGGCATTTTATTTTAAAAAAGTGTGTATTAGTGTAAAGAGAAGGAGAACTGCTAGAAGCTGTCGAAAACATAAATAGGATGTGTATAGCAAACAAATAGTTTTGGTGCCATTTATGAATGGTGTTATAGTTCTGCATAGCATGACCATGCTTGTTTAATCATAGCTCAACTCATGATGAGTAAGTTCTTTTTCAGTTTTGACCACATCCCTCACACATTCCCACATTATTGTCCTTTCAGCCTCTCTTTCAGCTACGTTTTGCTAATATTAAACTCTAAACACTGTATTTGATTTAATAGCTCTTTAAGGTATTTTGAATGCTCGAGACTGTGGAAATACATATGGAAAACTGCTTTTCCACACACACACACAAACAGTTAAAAAATTAATGCAGGTAAACCACAAATAAAGGCATTTTATTTGAAAAAAAGTGTGTATTAGTGTAAAGAGAAGGAGAACTGCTAGAAGCTGTCGAAAACATAAATAGGATGTGTATAGCAAACAAATAGTTTTGGTGCCATTTATGAATGGTGTTATAGTTCTGCATAGCATGACCATGCTTGTTTAATCATAGCTCAACTCATGATGAGTAAGTTCTTTTTCAGTTTTGACCACATCCCTCACGCATTCCCACATTATTGTCCTTTCAGCCTCTCTTTCAGCTACGTTTTGCTAATATTAAACTCTAAACACTGTATTTGATTTAATAGCTCTTTAAGGTATTTTGAATGCTCGAGACTGTGGAAATACATATGGAAAACTGCTTTTCTCAGAACCCGAGAGCTGAGGAATGTACGCTCAACATCTGGTTTTGATCAGGACTTCAGCTGTAAACTGTCTGGCTCTGTCTAATGGCAGCATGCCTGGACAGTAAACGTTGCCAACTTCGCACGATCTTGCGATGTAAATTTACTTTCACTCCGAATCACTCTCAAAGTGGGTCATGGCAGTGGCTGTCCCATGAACAAGTCACAGCAATAGGAAGTTGTAAGTGTTTCCTGTACCTGCTTAAAGGAAATTAATCATACTATGTTGACATTCATTACGCCATGAATACATTATGGTCGCATTTCCCATTATTAACTCAGCACAGCAGCTACGTAGCAGTGCTTGGTCATCATTGTGAAATCCTGCATTACACAGATTCTTCCTCATCTCTTTGACGCAACGAGGACTTTCCATTATACTTCAACTTCAACTTTATTTATTTATTTATAGCACATTTAATAGCAACTAAGTTGCCCAAAGTGCATTATAAGTAATTTCCTGCTGGGATTCAATTTCAAAAGAGGAAATGACTTTCACTTGTGTGTTAATCACCATTTTCCACATCCATTATTAGAAAATGTTTTAGTTTTAGATCCTGATAAATAATCTTGATTGTATGCAACAGGTTTAAAGTGATAGCTAAATAGCTGATATACGCACCCAGTGACCACACATCTTTTCCATTCTATATTAATCTGCCAAATTGTTTTGCAACTAAATAATATTAATAATTATTTTAATAAAATATAATAATCATATTAATAAAGATTATGGTGATTTATAATAATATAATATGAATATAAGATAATAATCTAACAGGTTATTGAAATGTCTTGTTTTTCCTTCTGTAGGCTTCTCTGTTTGTCACTGAAACCATTTTTGGTTTCAAACAAAGTTGTTGATCCAAACAAGAATTTTCAACCATTAGTTCTATTTAACACTGTCTTCCTGCTTCTGTTCGCTTGTAGATATTTGTTAGCCACAGGGTTGTAGTGAAATACCTTTGTGAATGCATTGCAATTAAGGTCAAATAACGGTCTTGTCAGGACTTTCTCTTACCAATCTGGCAACTACAAGCTATTCTCAGGACACATCAATACAGTAAATACCCTTCTTTATTTATTTACTGGAAACAAGAATTTCCAGTGCCAACATATAAATTGAGTGATTTCAGAGCAGTCTACTGAAATAACATCTTCGTCATTTTCAGATTGTGCAGATGTAGAGTGGAGTGGGCTGTGACTGGGCAGAGCAGGCAAGTTTCTTAAGATAAGTTAGAAACTGCCAAACAAGCAATGAAGTACCCTGCAGTGGCCTGCAGCTTAAAGTAATGAATGTTTCCTAACAGGCAGCCAAGTCTATGATTGTTTTAAAGTGTGTAGTCTCATAATCCATTGTCTCTCTTTCTCTCATGCGCTCACATACATAAATATAGATACTGAGAAGAGTCTGCTGTGGAAACAAATTTGAGCTAACTGGCATGGAGACTGTGTACCTTTATAACTTTTGACAAAAAATAATACAACTGGGAAAATAAAGATATCTGAGCTACATGTAGTCTATTATGGATTATAATGTACTTCCTATTGTGGACCTGTGAACTTTCACACATATCTGTCATACCCGTATTCTTTTTATGAAGATTTTGACACTACAGAAAATAACTAAAGGACATCTGCCAGACATCCTGCAGTTTTTCCAACTATATGGGCCCACTGGGGAAAAGACTGAAGCTTAACTTTCCCAAATAGACACGCAATGTTTTTACAGACAAGAAACACTAACTTTAAAATATTCCAGTCAGAAAATTGAAACCATGTGAATAGAAAAAAATGAAAACTAATTTTTGAAGATATTTGAAGTAAATACCTTACAAAGTATAAAAAATCGGATTATATTTATATTAAAAAATGCCAGAAATTCACTGTACAAAATTACAGTGAGAGTGTACCAAAACTATATGTTAAATAAAAATGCAACATAAACCCCCTAATAAACATTCCCCTAATGTACATATTATCAAATGTTTCTCACAGGAACTTGATGACATCACAAGCAAATCCTTTATATATATATATATATATATATATATATATATATATATATATATATATATATATATATATATATATATATATACATTTCTTGTATTAAATGTCGTATTGTTTTTATGCTATTTTGTTACCGTTGTTATTCTTTAAAGCTGTTTCATTTATATTGCTGATGTTAGTAATTCATTAATACTGGCATGCAATAGGTTTAAAAATAATAATAATTTAGTGTAGCCTATATCCATGTTTGTGGAGTTGCACTCTAATTAGTAGCATAGTATTGTGCTCTTACCTCCTACAGCGTTCCACATATGGATCAGTGCGGCAGAACTGCACACCTCCGTGTCTCTCAGCGTCCTCTGGATTAGCAAACGCCTGTCAAATACACATCTGTTTTACTACACATAAATCTAGATGTCAAGTCATTCTATTAAAACACATATCTGACCAACTATACCTGCATTGATTTCAGAAGTTAATCCAGACAGCTGCAGTATGCAGACTATACGGATTTCTATTCAAACAAAAACACTCCACACGCTCGACGCGACAAATAAACGCTTCCATAAGGAACGCGACTGTGTAGCAGTGATTCTGTCGCGTCGGTGTGTCTGATGCAGTAGCATGAAAACTACTTTTATAAGTATGAATAAAAGTTCCACAACTTACCTTTTTCCTAAGTCTCACTTGGCCCGTGATGATGGCAATGATGTACATCTTTAAGATTAGGAGCGTGCTGTAGAAGATGAAGCACAACAGCACATCGCTTCCGAGCATTTTGACTTCGACAGACTGAGTCTGTGTGTGTCTGTATATATACGCTATGATGGAGTTTTTATATGCGACCTCCAGACCGTTTAGCCCAACCTATTCCCAAATCACTACCTGACAAAAACTTTCACTGAACGTGCGGACTTCCGTTTTTCCCTGCCAGTGACACACTGTCCCATATGAGGTCAGACAAATGGACAACTCCAGTCTTACTTACATTCATGTTAACAGTTGAACTTCCTCTACATTTCAGTTGGAATACATTTTAAATAGCAGAAAGAATTACCTCTGTTTTTTATGTTTGGGTATTCCGGAGTTACTATGCTGGAAAATGTATGGTAGGCTTTAGCTGTAGGCTTTTTATTAGTAACGCTGAAAAACACATTGTAGAAAAATATAATCGAAGAAATTATAATAAACAACTAATGTTTATTCATTTTGTATGTCTGGGTCTTGACCCCAGTCAAATGTAGGCTAATGTAAAAAAATTACAGAACAGCGTGTTAACAAGTTGAAATTGTTTGCAATCAGTTCTTATATAGCCTAGCTACTAAGAAAATCTCCAAAATACCAATATGTTACTTCATTGTTAAATATGTATTTTTCAAGCTGTTACAGTGGCTTTGAAAGCCTCTATAAATACAGGAATTGAAGGTTAAAAGAAAACGCTGAAATAAATGGGAAGAAAACGCAGGCAATGGAATGAAAAAATTGGTCACGAGACGCATAAGCTATTTTCAATTTGACGATCACTCACACGCAGTGGTCAAACATGTCGGTCTAGCTATGTACATTAGAAATATATATATATATATATGGAAAGCAGCGCAGTGGAATACAAAACGCGTTCTATGTGTGCAGAATTCTTTAAGGGTTTGTTCACATATAGCTTGTTTGCATTCCACTGTTTGTTTGTTTGTTTGTTTTGTAAACGTTCACTAGTCATCAAATTTTTCATCTTTAGACCTTGCAAAACGCCCTTGTTCCACTACCATACATCTCCCGCTTTTAAAAGCATGAGGTGAAAAAGCATTATCCTTTTTTTTCATACAATGCAAGTTACCAACATTCTGTAGAATATCTTCTGTTATGTTCTGCAGGAGAAAGAGAAAGACATACAAGTTTGGAACATGACCTTGAGTAAATTATAACAGTAATTTCATTTTTGGGTGAACTATCCGTTTAAGTGCAGCAACACAGCAAGCAATTAATTACTATTAAAGGGGTCATATGATGCAATTTCAAGTTTTCCTTTCTCTTTGGAGTGTTACAAGCTGTTTGTGAATAGATAAGATCCCTTATCTTGCAAAGACTAAAGTCTCAAACCCAAAGAGATATTCTTTATAAAAGTTAAGACTTGTCCACGCCCTCCTAAAACGCCTCGTTCAAACACGCCCCCACATGTCTACGTCACTGTGTGGGAAGATTTGCATAACGCCGCCCAAATGTTTACGCAAAGAAAGAAGGCGTAACTTTATTGTTGCTGCCACCACCGCTGCCATGTCGTGGCGACGCTGTGTGTTTCGCCTTCCTACTTTGTTTGGCCTTCCAAAAGAGGACACGACTAGAAATCAGTGGTTAAGTTGTATTTACAACACTGCTCCAGAACACTTCAACCCAAATATTCAGATGTGTGCAGCACATTTTATGGAGGACTGTTTCCTGATCCTGGTAGAGTAGACTACAATGCCGGCTGTTCTAACTCACAGCCTGTAAGTACGTTTTCATATTTAAAGAATTTGCCACTGATGATTCAAACGTGAGTTTTGAGCAGTGTAGAGTAGCGCTTGTTGCTTGTCATTTCTCCGATCACAAATGCAGACATGGTTTTATGTTTACGCGGCGCGATGCAACGCAACGCGTAAAAAGACAGTATAAGTCATTATAATCCATAATTATGTCCCCACTGGATGCAACAAATGCCTCGTTTATAATGGGTTTTAATGTTTTTGTCTTGTCACTCCGGGACACAGCATCACAGTATGGTAAGGGGTGCAACATTTCCGTCACACGCTTGAGGTATTCGGCCAATCACAACGCACTGGATAGCTGGCCAATCA
>NW_015505271.1:3707245-3711053 GCF_001515645.1 Sinocyclocheilus grahami | reverse complement strand
GATCACAAATGCAGACATGGTTTTATGTTTACGCGGCGCGATGCAACGCAACGCGTAAAAAGACAGTATAAGTCATTATAATCCATAATTATGTCCCCACTGGATGCAACAAATGCCTCGTTTATAATGGGTTTTAATGTTTTTGTCTTGTCACTCCGGGACACAGCATCACAGTATGGTAAGGGGTGCAACATTTCCGTCACACGCTTGAGGTATTCGGCCAATCACAACGCACTGGAAAGCTGGCCAATCAGAGCACACCTCGCTTTTCAGAACAATGAGCTTTGTAAAAATCAACGCATGTCAGAAAGGCGGGGCATAGAGCAGAAACAATAATGTACAGTATGTGGAAAATAATGTGTTTTTTTAACCTTAAACAGCATAAACACATTTCATTACACCAAATACACAAAATAATGTTCTTTTTAGCAACATCATATGACCCCTTTAAACCCTTCTGATTAGATTCAACTCTATAATGGCTTTAACAATACTGTTTAATCAGATCTTAAAAACATAATAAAGAGATCAATAGGAAAAAAGCAGAGGAGCCACGTATATACTTTTTTTAGGCTTAAAACAACAGCATAATTTTATCACAATGTTCATTTTGAAGGTTTTTGTTCCTCAGAGGAGAAACCATTAAAGTCTTTACATCATAGAATGTGCATTCCAATTTCCAAACCAGTGTTCTTTTATCCAGAATGATAAAAGAAAAGGTGATTCTAAATGAATAAGCTCCAATTTCAGCATCCATAACAGCTAGACCCGTCGCTTTTCCCTGACAATAATGGGTTTGTTGCTCAAATTGAGCAGGAACTGAACTGCGGAACATTGTGGATGAGAGAACAATCCCTTTCCACACAGTCAAGACAAGGACCTCATTAGTTTAATTTGGGCAGACTACGCATATTTCATTGTCACACTGTCACATTGTGAGTGACAGAATTTGGAGCCAAAAAGAATGGCAATATTCAGCACAAGGTGTGAGTAACCTGCAAAAGTCTGAAACCACAAGTGTCAACAGTCTATTCTGAGATTGTCCGAAGAGGAGGAGGAGATTGTGCTTGTGATGTCATCACAACAGTCCTCCGCATCAGAGAAAGAGGAAGTATAGTGGAGGCCTGAGAGTCTGTGGTAGTCCTGCTGAGTGACCTCTGGCAAATGAGACATGTCCACTGATGTCTGGCCTCTTCGTGAGCCAGACACACTCCACATATCAATCAACTGCGTGCAAATGGCACAACCCATTGCTGTATGTTATTTCCAGAATGTGGTCAGATGCTAACTGCTTTCAAGAACAGAAAACTATATGACATTATATATGACACCCTATATAACATCAACTTTTAAAAGGTACACACTGAAACATGTTTGCAGTATAGAGGCATTTACTCATTCAAGCACTGGCTGTCACACAATCGCTGATTAACAGCAGCTTGGACTCGTCATATGGTTGGATGCAACATAAGATGGTAAACAATGAATGTGTCTGTGTGAAAAGAGCTATATGAAAGGAAAAGAGAGCGTGAGAAAGCAACTATGTCTAAGTAGGTCTTTCCTAGGAATGCTTTGTTCAAACCCTCGCCTGGAGGTAGTGACAATTACAAGGTGGAGTACAAGATGAAAATTGAAAAGGATGCATTGAGACAAAAAAAGACAGAATCGTTGTAGCGTGTGCACTACAGACCACAAACGTATCGGCTAGACTGAAGACTGCCAGGGAATTACTGAAAGGTCATAAGTTTACATGGTCAGTGTGCAAATATTGGAACATAGTAATATTTCAGTCTCTTATTGTCGGTTAGAAACATGACAAACTGGAATACGATATCGCAGATGAGTGTTTATCTCAAAAATGCAGTACCACACCTCTGTTTTTAGTTTGAAATCACATTACTTTCTGAACATATAGAATATCGGGAGCTAATGCAGTCCCTATTTTGCCATAGTCAAAGATCAGTGAAGCTGTATCCTCCCACCCTGAGAATCCTGGGTGTTACATTGATCATTGTCGCTACTGTTGCTAAAGTCTCTGTGGTGTTTTCAGTCCATGCACATCACTCGGACCACCGTCCAGCCTGGAGAAAGAAACATAGCACATTCAACTAATGGCATCAGAGATGTATCTCATAACAATTAGCTTTCGACTAAACCTAACATGGATGGCCATTTACAAGAACTCTGGGTAAAAGACTTAAAATACCAGCCTAGGTATTCAGTCAGATGATGCTGATTACTATACTAAAAACAATAGTTTTTCATGCTACAAATAAATTTGAAATAGTGCAATAGTGAAATAGTGAAGTGACGTGTGGCCAAGTATAGTGACCCATAATCAGAATTTGTGCTCTGCATTTAACCCATCCAAGTGCACACACACAGAAGTGAACACACACCCTGAGCAGTGGGCAGCCATATTGCTGTGGCGCCCGGGGAGCAGTTGGGGGTTCAGTGCCTCGCTCAAGGGTCTCACCTCAGTCGTGGTACTGAAGGTGGAAGAGAACGCTGTACAGTCACTCCCCCCACCGACAATCCCTGCCGGACCTGGGAATCGAACCCGCAACCTTCGGGTTACAAGTCCGACTCTATAACCATTAGGCAAATCTGTACAGTATGTACAGTATGAAAAATTGACTTGCTAAAGATTACATTTAACATTAAGTTATTAATGTTTTTGAAGATCCCCTGTGGTGAAAATAAGGTTTAAAACATTGTTTATATATCTATCTGGTGTTTTTAATATACTTAATGTCACGAATCCGGTCCATGAACTTCCGTCTGCTCGCCACCAGAGGTCACCCTTCCACTACTATGGACTCTTGCGCCACACCACTGTTGCACTTCACTCGGACTACAGTTCCCATCATCCATTGCACTGATTACACACAGCTGTCATCAATCACACCTTCCCTATATACACTCACTCTTATTCCAGTCAAGCTGCCGAGTATTATTTAGCACTTATCATTTGATAGCTACTCTACGGAGCCTGTTTAGTTTATCCAGCCTTAATTTACCCAGCCTCGTCTGTTTTCTCGTATCCTGATCTTTGCCTGTGTACCTCGGATTCTCCCTCTCATCTTGCCCTATTCAGATTCTGTTTGCCCCTGCCTGGACCTTTGCATTGTTCTTGGATTTACCCCTCTAGTCTCGCCTTGTTAATTCTGTTCGCCGATCGTAGACCCACGCTAGCCCTAGGTATATTCTTGTGTCTTGCCCTCTATATACCCGTTGCCATTATCTGACCCTTGCCTGTCTCTAACCATGTCTATGAATAAAGCCTTGCATTTGGATCCGCATGTCTCATGTCTCGTCAGCCCCGTAACAGAATACTCGGCCCCACAAGGATCCAGCAGCTTTTCGGATGGACATTGGATGAGTATGGATACAGGAAGAATATTGTTAGCCCTTAGACAGGGCACACGATCGCTGGAGGGCTATATTCAAAAATATTTAGCCATCGCTCATTATTCAGATCTGCCGGTCTATGTTTTGATAGACTTTTTCTATGAGGGCATTAATCAACCGCTAAAGTCCAAACTCATTCACGAGGGTCCGCGTTCATCTTTAAGTCAGTGTATGGATAATGCTTTGCTGACGGTTGGTTCAGCGTTCACTGTGGGTATCGTGGAGGAACGCGGCCCCGCACTCACTCGTGTAATGGCGGCCGCACTAAAGCACGCTCACAAAATGCCGGCGACAGCAGAGCCTGATCACAAAATGGCGGACACAACAGCGCCCCGTTATGTCACCGATGTCAATCCTGAGTCAAGTCAAGTCACAGCTTATCTTCATGAACCAAGTC
>NW_015505271.1:3652037-3706993 GCF_001515645.1 Sinocyclocheilus grahami | reverse complement strand
GTCCAAACTCATTCACGAGGGTCCGCGTTCATCTTTAAGTCAGTGTATGGATAATGCTTTGCTGACGGTTGGTTCAGCGTTCACTGTGGGTATCGTGGAGGAACGCGGCCCCGCACTCACTCGTGTAATGGCGGCCGCACTAAAGCACGCTCACAAAATGCCGGCGACAGCAGAGCCTGATCACAAAATGGCGGACACAACAGCGCCCCGTTATGTCACCGATGTCAATCCTGAGTCAAGTCAAGTCACAGCTTATCTTCATGAACCAAGTCAAGTCACAGCTTATCTTCATGAACCAAGTCAAGTCACAGCTTATCTTCATGAACCAAGTCGAGTCACAGTTTATCATAAGCCAATTCGAGTCACAACAGATCTTCATGAGTCAAGTCACAACAGATCTTCATGAGTCAAGTCAAGTCACAACAGATCTTCATGAATCAAGCCAAGTCACAACAGATCTTCATGAATCAAGCCAAGTCACAATTGATCGTCATGAGTCAAGTCACAGTCGATTCCCCTGAGTCAAGTCAACTCACAGCAGATCGTCATGAGGCAAGTCAACTCACAGCCATGTCTGTTCACTCAGAGTCCTGTCACTTCCTGTCTGTGGCACCCAGACCCTCAAGGACTGTTCATCAGTATCCCAGACTGGCATCCAGCGTGGAGGACCCACCATTGGTGGCTGCACGCACAGCCGGTATCCCCAAACCCACTCACTCTAGCCCTCCTGTTCCTGAACCTATTCCCCCGTCTGTATTGCTTCCCATAATGGGGATCGCTTTATGGAGTGTATGGGCTGCATACACCACCACTGAGACTCTTGAAATAGCGGCGCCTACTATGATGTTTCCAGAGGTGGCGGCTGATGCTGCAGAACCTCCCGAGGTGGCGGCGCTCGCTTCAACTCCTTGTACAGTGGTGGCGCCCAGCAAGGCACTCACAGCCTGTCATGTCGTAGTCGAAGGAACCGTTAATGAATTCTCCCTATTTTCTGATGGTGCTACTGTAGAACCTCCAGAGGTGCTGGCATTCGCTGCAGAACCTCCAGAGGTGTCAGTGGTATCCACTTATGAACTCTCTACCCACCCTGTCACGGCTATGGAGGCCGTCTGTGAATTCTCGTCCAGCCCTGTCACGGCTATGGAGGCCGTCTGTGAACCCTCTGCCCATCCTGTCATGGCTATGGAGGCCGTCTGTGAACTCTTTGCCTGTTCTGTTCCGGCCAGGGAAGCCGTCTGTGAACTCTCTACCTGTTTTGTTCCGGCCAAGGAGGTCGTCTGTGAACTCTTTGAACTGAGTATTGTTTAGCGCTTATCATTTGATAGCTACTCTACGGAGCCTGTTAGTTTACCCAGCCTTAGCTTAGTCTGCCTCGTCTGTTTTCTCGTATCCTGATCTTTGCCTGTGTACCTCAGATTCTCCCTCTCGCCTTGCCCTATTCAGATTCTGTTTGCCCCTGCCTGGACATTTGCATTGTTCTTGGATTTACCCCTCTAGTCTCGCCTTGTTAATTTTGTTCGCCGATCGTAGACCCACGCTAGCCCTAGGTATATTCTTGTGTCTTGCCCTCTATATACCCGTTGCCATTATCTGACCCTTGCCTGTCTCTAACCATGTCTATGAATAAAGCCTTGCATTTGGATCCGCACGTCTCATGTCTCGTCAGCCCCGTAACACTTAAAGACAAACCATGTGCAAATTCATCAGTCAACACCACTGCTTCGCATTTTTCACTTAAAACTGCAGTGTAGGCCTACCAAAGTCTCAAAAATTGTGGTTTGAAATAGCCCCATCTTCACAAACATGTAACTAATCCTATCAACTTGCAGCAAAGTGTTTCTACCAAAGGATGTTGATTTTTAGAAGGTAACTGTCTGAGATGGTGAACAGGAACATGGTTTGTGTAACATTAACAACACATTATTAGCTGTTCGATAAGGTAGTCAAGCCAAAGAAGTCCAACAGAGCATTACATAAAGAAACATTTTGAAAAAAACATTTAAGTAGGTCATCAAGGTTATCAAAGATGAGTTTTAAGGGATCAAATTAGTAACTGCAGGGGGACTTTAAAGATAATTTTAAATGACACAAAGGTGATGTAAATGGGAAAATGAGCATGAACAATTAAATGCTCTATATCGACCGATGCAAACCCTAATATCAATACCTCATGCAATTGCTCATTCATTTAAAAAATATTTATTTCTATCAAATAATTATATTAGAGTGTGATTACAGCATCAAGTGTTGTATCTGTTAATAAGACTACATCTGAAAAACAGGTCTTAGCTTTGAACATTTTGAGCAATCAAGCTGTGAAGGGCTGACAGAGATGTAGCTCTGCACTCACCGAAGTGTTAATAACAAGGTCTATTAAAAATTCATTTCACAGCCATGAGGTTATTACCTCATGCCTGAACTGGTTGACAACATTGCTCTGAGCTCATCATTAACACCTCTTGCCAGCTGCCTTTGTGTCTGAAATTACTGGACGGAATCACTTTTATAGAGACATCTAAACATTTGAATTTTGGTGATTTACTGGTTGCCGACCGCATAATCTCCTCCAAATCACATGGATATGTTGATTCATGTAATTTTCAGAGCATTTTTTAAATTAGCAATTATATGAAATGAAATATTGGGGTATGTTATATTAAAAAGGCCATTTCAATACACTTCAAAACATGAAACTTTCAAAAACAGCAAGACAAAGAGGGTGTGTTCACATTAGCAATGAGTCTGAGCAGAAGGTGCAGCTACCAAACCTCATCTGCATAAAACAGGTTGTTTAGTCATTAGTGAGGATTTCCACCATTTAAAAAACTTTTCTGAACCTTCTGGATAGATTTTATACCACTGTAATTGTTAATAAAGCAGGAAGGTTTTTTTGTAATTAACTTCTGCAATGTTGACAGTGAAAATAGTGATTTTGCACCTATGTGTACAGTAATGTTACTGTTATTCATACCATAAATACAATATCATTAATTTTTTTTAAAGGAATTAAATTTAAAAGTTATAAACTGATGTTTTATGAAAAAAAGGGTGTTAATTTATTCACATGGTACTATCAGTTAATATAAACAGTTAATGTAAACAGAATCTTGACTAACAATAGCCTGATCATTTAGACTCAGAAATGCAATGTTTATCTGTTGTGTTAAACAAAAGAGCTGCCAGATGTTTCTGTAGCCCAGCTAGTACCACACATGCTAATGTTTAGACACAGTAGACCAGCAAGATGTTATTGTCCACGTGATACACAAAACATGTTGATTTCCAGAAATGACCCTTTAGATAATGAAAGCCAGATGCTGCAATTGCGCAAAAAGAGAGGAATGACGACTCACATCGGGAAGAAAATTACAATCCTTTTTCCAGCAGACAAGACTGGTGCTCAGTTGGGTGGTCTGCAGCTCTCTGCATCCTTCTCTCCTCCTCCTTCTGCGCTCTCCTTTCATCAGCCTGCAGACAGAAAGAGGACTTACAATGACATCAGCATTGATAGCAAGCCCTGTCATATAAATATTCACCTTCCCTGTCAGATTATTTGGTTTATACAGGGTAGCTGATTGAAGCAATATTCCAGAGGCTGTCTGAGGACAAAGGGAGGATGGAGACGAAGGGTGGGGGCACGTAGGGAGTGGTGATTAAGATAAATGAGATGAACAGAGCTCAGAGCATGAAGGTAACATTGAGTAGCTGTTCCTCAGCATGCTTAAAGAATGCCTGGGGCTCTGGGAGCTAAATATGGATCCATATAAATTTAATAACGCAGTTTTTATCCGTGATAGACCCATGGAAATTGCTCAGCTTGAGAACTACGCTTTCGTGTGTGTTTATATATACAGGTGCATCTCAATAAATTAGAATGTCATGGAAAAGTTCATTTATTTCAGTAATTCAACTCAAATTATGAAACTTGTGTATTAAATAAATTCAGTGCACACAGACTGAAGTAGTTTAAGTCTTTGGTTCTTTTAATTGTGAGGATTCTGGCTCACATTTAACAAAAACCCACCAATTCACTATCTCAACAAATTAGAATATGGTGACATGCCAATCAGCTAATCGACTCAAAACACCTGCAACAGTTTCCTGAGCCTTCAAAATTGTCTCTCAGTTTGGTTCACTAGGCTACACAATCATGGGGAAGACTGCTGATCTGACAGTTGTCCAGAAGACAATCATTGACACCCTTCACAAGGAGGGTAAGCCACAAACATTCATTGCCAAAGAAGCTGGCTGTTCACAGAGTGCTGTATCCAAGTATGTTAACAGAAAGTTGAGTGGAAGGAAAAAGTGTGGAAGAAAAAGATGCACAACCAACCGAGAGAACCACAGCCTTATGAGGATTGTCAAGCAAAATCGATTCAAGAATTTGAGTGAACTTCACAAGGAATGGACTGAGGCTGGGGTCAAGGCATCAAGAGCCACCACACACAGACGAGTCAAGGAATTTGGCTACAGTTGTCGTATTCCTCTTGTTAAGCCACTCCTGAACCACAAACAACGTCAGAGGCGTCTTACCTGGGCTAAGGAAAAGAAGAACTGGACTGTTGCCCAGTGGTCCAAAGTCCTCTTTTCAGATGAGAGCAAGTTTTGTATTTCATTTGGAAACCAAGGTCCTAGAGTCTGGAGGAAGGGTGGAGAAGCTCATAGCCCAAGTTGCTTGAAGTCCAGTGTTAAGTTTCCACAGTCTGTGATGATTTGGGGTGCAATGTCATCTGCTGGTGTTGGTCCATTGTGTTTTTTGAAAACCAACGTCACTGCACCCGTTTACCAAGAAATTTTGGAGCACTTCATGCTTATATATATATATATATATATATATATATAAACGTTGTAATAGCAAATAAGTAATTTTAGGTAGGTAGATAGATAGTATGCAGAGAATAAGAGGCATTAAGAAACAGACAAAATAAATTAAAAAAAGCTGAAGAGTTGAGCTATGTATTTTTAGATTTAGTTGTTATTGTTGACTAAAACTAATCAAAACTTTTCGTTAATTGAAATTAGGATAAATATATAAATAAACAAATATAAAAAATAAATATATATTGCCTTGGCAACTAAATGACACAAAATAAGTTTAAGCACTAAAATGACTAAAGCTGAAATAAAAATAAAGTTAAATAAAAATATAAAATAAACTAACAAAATAAGCTAATTATAAATATTATTAAATATTATAGTATATAAATAAACAAGAATAACACTGGGTAAACTGTCAATGTCCAGTGCAATTTATTACAACATTTAAAAAAATGTATTTTAAAGAAATTATTTAAAATAATCAGATAAAAAAAAGAACAGAGACAATTAGAATGCTAGTTAAATAACTATTTCCATTTCAGTGTGAGCATGGGTTTAGGCTTTGCAAAACAGATCTGAAGTTTATAAATGGATCAAACTAGTTATGAGTGTAATCCCATCACAGCCATTGCTCATCGATCAGGAAGACAATTCTGGGAACAACAATATTGTCATTTGTCATTGTATATATCAACTAATAAAAGAAAAGAAAAAGACACTGTGGAGAAAGAACAGGCTTTATTTTTCCATTTGTCAAATCAAACAGATCTTAACATTTAAATCGCTTAAGTTAAAAAGACATTACATCAGAAGTTACCTATAGGAATTTTAAGTTCCTGCAACAAAATATGTAACAGACTATGTAGTCCTATACACAACTCAGCAATTCTGCACAATTCTGACCTGCTCATGAGAAAAGATGACATTTCTTAAATAAAAACTGTTACATTTTATTATGTACAAAGAATACATTTGAAAAGACATACTTAAACTAGTATAACAGCATTCTATTAACATTTTGTAACACATCTGATACGCCTCATTGCACGTTCCCTTAGTGAAATGTAGTTTAGTTAAGTTAGTTTCATTTGGGGCTGTGGTGCTGCATCATTAAAACATTGGAACATATACATGATGCAGCTTTTAACAGACAGCACATCAAGCATTTGAGTAAGTAGTTATGTTTTTGCCAGTCTGAGGAAATAAGAGAACATTTTGAGGACCATTTAATACTGAACAAATATAGTAGCTTGCGCAACCCTGCGTCAGAGTTGGGGCATTAAAGATTCACTTCCTTTGATTGGGACAGAGCATGGAGCTATTCCAAAACAGAGGATTGTAAAGTGCATTAAAACAAAATGTAATATTTAATGGCAGAAGAAAAGAAAAAAGCATCCTGAGCTTATAATATTAAATATGATCTTATATTGTATGATGATAGTCACAATTTCAGTAGCATTTGAGTAAACCGTCCTAGATTAAAGAAAACTTTTATCATCAACATGAAAAGGGAAAGTCACCTATGACATCACAGCCTGTTGCTACTTAAGATGAATCAGAAATCGGAAATAGTTTTCATAAATCACGGAGGTATAGGAAGTGAGCTGGAACGTAAACAGAACTCACTTTGATGTGAAATAGTGAAACAGTTTAATCCTTCACCACCATTATGATTCATTGCAAAAAACTCAAAGTGTCAACATGCTTGATTTCATAGTGATATAATGGATTTGGGTGGCAGGGAAAGCTTCTTTGAACATGCAGGTACTACGTTCAAGTCTTGTTTTGCCTAGGTAGACGTCAGCAAAGAGCTCTTACAAAGATTTGAATGTGTCCTGCGTGATGCATTATGTATTTACCTCTGCACTACTGAGAAAGGCTTACATCACCGCCCTTAGTCCCACTGACGACAGCAACAAGCATATCACCAGCACGCATGAATGAAGCTTGTTCATGAATGTTAAATATGTTTTATGTGCGTGTCTGATAACGGATTTACTCACTTAATAAATAAGACCCTTTTCTACACTAGGGGAGCTCTGTTAGAGTTAGCAGATCCACAGAAAAGCTCACAAAGTGCTTGTGAGACAGAAATGTAAGCGCAGTGTGTAACGGTCATCCACACATGGGTCTTCATTACCTACAGCAAAGAAACAAAGAAAACATATCAATAACAACTGAAGGTTTATCATATTTAAAATAATATGATTATTTTATTATTGGGAACTTTTCTGTCCCCTAGGATGATTTTACAGGAAAAAAGTAACATTATTTATATTTTTTCCTGTCAAAATCATCCTTGGGGACATTTTTTTTTTAAACTCACGTAAAAATTTGTATTAAACAAAATCATAATTTTAAAGTAGTATATAAAATAGTATATAACTAGTAGTATATGTCAGGAGTTTTTCTAAGTCAAAGACAGTGGGCCTCCCTTTTGACACAATGTTAATTTTAGATTTTTCACACTATGATGATCTGAGAGAGTCATTAAAGGTGCTGTATGTAATTTTTTGGTCTGTAGCAAAGCATAAGAACACCATAATGCATTCGCAGATATTTAGGAAGCATGCTAAGTTCACATAATCGTTTCTCCGAAAAACAATGCTAAAGCCAGTTATTCTACTTTGAAAATGTGCATGCCTGTTTTTGTTTTGGTCTGTGGTGTCTGAGGAGGAGAGGTGGGAGAAACAATATTTTGAATTTGCACTGCAGTACCCCTTTAAACCGCTAGCTGTCAATATTATTATTGTTATATACAATATTGTGCCAAAAATCTTGGTGTTCTTTTTGATTGTAGCCTGAGTTTTGAAAAGCAAATTAGTGCATGATTAAATCAAGTATTTTTCCACTTACGGCGTTCTAAATTCAAATCTCTACTCTCTTTAAAACAGTTTGAACAGATTATTCACTTGTTTATTTTATCTAGCCTAGACTACTATAATTCCATATATTATGGTATAAGTCAGTCCTCTGTAATGTGCCTACAGCTGGTTCAGAATGCTGCTGCAAGGATGTTGACAGGCAGACGGAGGTTCGATCACATCACTCCCATACTTATTTCGTTAAACTGGCTACCAATCAAATTTAGAATTGTTTTTAAAATTGTAACGTTTGTTTTTAAATCTCTACACAACCAAGCACCATCATATCTTTCAGAAGCAATCTTCATTCACAAACCAAATCGGTCCCTAAAATCTAGTAATCTTGGTCTCCTCTCTGTTCCTAGAACGAGGTTCCACTGCAGACGTGATCGAGACTTCGCTGTTGCTGGTCCTAGTCTATGGAACAAACTACCAATTTCTGTTAGAACTGCGTCCTCTTTACCAATTTTTAAGTCCCTGCTTAAAAAACATCTATTGTCAATACCTTTTATCTAGTTATATAATTGTGTTTGTGTTTTCTTGTGCTCCCTTATATTGTTTTCAAATTTCTCTGATTCTAGTTGTATTGTACAGCACTTTGGATCAACCGTGAGTTGTGATGAAAGTGCTTTATAAATACAGAAGAGAAAAGAAAGAAATATTACATACTGCACCTTTAAGTTTTGTTATTTTTTTAGTTCAAGTTAACGTCAAGTCCATAGCTTACTCAACACATTTTTCAAAATGTGAATTAAGTCATTATAATCATGTTACCATCTCTCACACACACACACACACACACACACTATCAAAAAATACATTACACATTATACCAAAATCCACCTGAAAGTTAATCAAGATCTTTATCAGATCTAGTGACAAATGTTTTAAATGAAGACGAAACAAAGTTGAAGATCTTTAATTTTTCAGGATTTCAAGTAGTAGAAGTGCCCCTATAATTGAAGAATCACTGTAACTCTCTTATGACACACACACACACACACATACATACATACACAAGGGTGATGTATTTCTTTAGTGATGAATCAGCCAGTCTGCACCATACGCTGATGAAACATGTCTAGTATTAATGGTTCTAGAACTTTTCTCAGACCTAACTTCACTTTCTCAGACTAGAGCATTGTTTCCCAACCTTTCTTTAGTCGTGGCACCCTTTGGAAATTTTAACAAACTTGTGGCACCCTACAAAATTAATTGTCACAATATTTTAATTTCTAACTTCGATATGATCATTTGAAAAGTATAGATATTCGGTACAACAGGGAAGCACTGCAGAATATAATGTCATACAGATATTTTTAATATTATTAAAAAAATTTGTCCATCAATGGGGATAATCAGTAGGCTAATTTCTAATGAAGAGACCAATTTATATGACAGATTTTCATGTAGGCTTTTACACATATGTAAACATTATTTAATTACCATTATAACTAGCTATCTCACAAATTTTTGCTCACTCAGTGTTTTTTTTTTTCAATTTTACTGGGGGGTAATTTTGGTGCAGTAGCACGAGATAGCTTGATTACAAACTTTGAATTGAATAAAAAAATGACAAGTAAGCAGTCAGTAATAAAATAAGAACAAATAAAGAAATTACTAATGATAGCACAAATAAAAAAAAATAATGACAGGCCTTCGAATTAAATAAATTGCTTTTAGTTTTTCAGGTAGGTCTAACAGTAGGGTTAAGATATTTCACCTTTTTTTTTTACACCAATTATCCAAATAATGTTTAGTCCTAGAAAGCTATTATTATCAGAACACGTGAGCATAACATAGCGGTTAGCAGATCAATGAATGAGAGGGCAGCGTTACCAGAGTTGTCGATATACCAAAACATTTTACAACACAGTAGGGCTATTGCAGACAGAAACAATACTGTACTACATCGATGTTTCCTGTCGGCTCAATTTTTGAGTGGACTTTGCTGTTCCGATTCGCATGAACGGTATACGAGTGGAGCGACTGAACGGAGCACACTCACGCATAGAGTGGGATAATACGCAGAGCGTCACACCACGTGAAAGTGAATCCTGAGCGGTGAACTCATTTTCGGCAGCCGGAATTTTGGTGTATCTCTAATTATTGGCGACATCAGAAATAGATATTATATAATAGATGCTCTTTTGAAAATTTTTGCAATTTAAAAACAATTTTTTTTTGTTTTTTTTTTTACACTGCACCCCTGCTCTCGACAGACGGCACCCCGGTTGGGAAACACTGGACTAGAGGATGTATAAAGGGTTCCCCTCAAGTTCACACAGGTAAACCAGAAGAGTAGACACTGCTTCAGCTACACACACACACGTTCTGTAACATTTGAAAACCAAAAAGTGGCTAAATTAATAAGTGGCTGAAATTATTTTGTTTGAAAAGAATGTTTGTGCTATTTGTTTCAAATAAATTATCCTTTATTTTATAGAATGCGAAGAAATTCACTACCGTTCATTCAAATAATTCTAATATGCTGATTTAGGGATCAAGAAACATTTATTGTCATTATCAATGTTGAAAACAGTTGTGCTGCCTAATATTTTTGTGGAAACAATTATCAAGATTCTTTGATGAAAGTTAAAAAGAAAACAAATGATTTAAAATGGAAATAATTTGTAACATTATAAACGTCTTTACTGTCACTTTTGGCAAATTTAATACAAGTATATACAGTATATATATGACATAATTTGCGGAATTCTTAAAAAAAAAAATTGTTACTTTCCCTAAACTTTTGGACAGCAGTACACATACACGTGTGGCTTAGTGTTTAAATACTTTTTTGTGGTTACTCTGTGTCTTACCCTTTCAGAGGGCTCTGGTCTCTGCCTCTATCTTCCTTTCACCATGTGTGTCATTGTCTGGGGGGCTGATGGTTTGGCGCACTGCAATCTCTGGCCCACCGCCATAAATACTTAACAAGTACTGCCACGTTTCTTCAGATATCTGCCCATAGTCTGCGCCTGCAAACCAAGCCATAGATAATGAAGAATATACAAACACACATATGCGAGTCAGACAAGGTTTTGAAACACAAGATGAGTCACAGACATGTTAGTTTGACGCATACACACACAGTCCATACCTTGTTTAAGCTGGATATGTCCGCCTTTCATTACTGCAATCTTACTGTTGTCAATGGGGCCTGGTGGCTCTAAACCAGCAGAGAGAGAGAGAGAGAGAGAGAGAGAGAGAGAGAGGAGAAACAGAGATTAAAAAGTCCTGACCTTTAGGTCCTGACCAAAGTATGACCTTTACAGTGCATAAGCATATATTTTCTTGAAAATACAGAGGGTGGTCTTGGCAGAGCTAGAAGTCTCGCCATTGGTTGAGTCGATGTTGCCATGTCAGGCTGGTCAAAACACTCAAACAAACAGAGCAATGTTTTAAATGTGTTTCAGAGTCACAGTGTTTACAATTTTTGGGGAGTACTATTACATCAGAAAAATGTACCTAAATGTGACATGGACTTTTGCAATGCTTTTTACACAAAGCCTTAAAGGGTCAGTTCACCAAAAAATGAAAACACTATCATCATTTACTCATTCTTCAGTAATTTTTCTTTTCTCAATGGAACACATGTTAAATATATCAATAAGATATTTTGAAAAAATGTTGCAGGGATTTTTGGCCAAATAGTGAAAGTCAATGGAATATTTTATTCAAAATATCTTTGTGTAAAGAAAAAAGAAAGAAAGTCATACAGGTTTGGAATGACATGAGGCTGAGTAAAGCCCGGTTCAGATGACACAATTATTTTGTTGGTTAGGACAGTCACTGTGCCAGATCACACAATTTTGACTCCTAAAATCTTGTCGTATCATGAACAAGAAACATGTCAGACTACACGTTTCTACCCGAACATTCTTCATTTGCCGTCTTTAACGATGTGCGTGCTTGTCATTGATAGTGCGGGACTAGACAGATGGTGACATGAGTGTAAACAAACAATGGCTAGCAAACAGCGTGTTCTGTCCTGTCTTGTCGTCAGAAAAGCCCAAAAAGAAAGAAAACCTAACAGGGACTCAAATCTGGATTGCATGAAGAGGACTCTCAAAGAGAACTGAGGTAAAATAGTTTTTAACTGGCCTTTTCCACTCTGTCGCGGTAATCCCTCGAGAAAACATCATAAATGCAGGAGTATTGTAGCCATAGCTCCACGAACATTTCCTCCATTGTGAAAATTACACCTAGCAGGACCGATACCGTTGTCTCTCTTTCGTTTCGGCATGTTTGAAAGCATGTACGAAGGCACTTCTCTGCTCCTATTGGTCTGTGTCTGTGACGGAACTCGTCGTGGACGACAGGAAAAAAATTAAACATGCTAGACTTTCTGTGTTGATGTCGTGAAGCATCGCAGACATGGCATTGGTTGTCGTGCACTATGACACACTACACGAGACGAAACGATTGAATCTTGCATCCCGACAGCCATCGTCATATACGAATCCCCACGACACCCTACGTCAAGCAAATCATGCCAAAATCGTGTAGTCTGAACGGGGCTTAACTGATGACAGAATTTTTATTTTCAGGTAACCTATGAAGTCAGCATTTATTGGAGATTGTGATTGACTGTTCCTCCCTATTATGACATAAAATGCGAGTGAAGGGCATCTCAAACAAGACCAAAAAAATTAGTGTGGGACTTTTGTCTATTGGGAACTGATTGGATTGTTGATCATTTCATGTGAGTGACAAGTTGTTGGAGGAAAGGGATTGCAACACATCTGGCCATTGGACAAACTAATTACCCAGCCCTCACACTCACACATCATCAGAGATGAGACGTCATTGTAAGGGGGAGGGGATAATAATGCTTTTGATTAAAGTTTGTAAGGGCACACAAATAACAAAATGTGCAAGGATAAATTATTTGTAATAAATACTGCAATTTTCCATTAAAGGAGACATATTATGCCCCTTTTTACAATATGTAATATACGTCTCTGGTGTCCCCAGAATGTGTCCGTGAAGTTTCAGCTCAAAATACTCCACAGATAATTTATTATAACATTAAAATGCCTATTTTGAGTGGAAGCAGAAACACGCCGTTTTGCAGGCCTATCTCTTTAAATGCAAATGAGCTACTGCTCCCCATCCCTTTTCCAGAATAGAGCTGCGCCATTACAGCTCGGACCTACTAAAAAAAAAACATCTGTTTTGGTTCTGATTATCATGTTTATCACACTGAAATCATGCTTTTTAAACCATATGAGTTTAAACTTCTGATATACGGTTTTCTGAGTGCACACATTTGAAGCACACGGACAGAAAGCGGCTGTCACAGCATGTGAGTACTAAACTAAGTTCTCATTCACACACAAGTTTACGTTAAAAACACACATGAGCTACAAAAACAGTCGGTTATGTCTGTGAAGGTAAACAGCTGGGAAATAAATTGCATGTTTATTTTAGATCTAAATAGTGTTCTGTGCTCATCTGTGCAGACAAAGGCAGAACAGTTAGCATGTTTTGCTCAAACTTTCGCCATGGCATTAGAGCTGGTACACCGTTGTCGCTTGCGAAATGAAAGTGGTGGTAATATTATAATGAGATCCCTTTGCAACGTCACCAAGGGAGCGAAATCAGACGCGCTCGTTTTCTCAGACGCTTTCAGAAAAAGGCTTACCAAAACAAAGTTACTGGGTTAATCTTTTTCACGTTTCCTTGGTTGGTAGATGCTTCGGGGACCTGATTATAGCACTTAAAAACTTTGATTTTTACATTCAACGTTACATATACGTCAATTGTTCAAATACAAATAGAACACGTCACAATGGTCGCACAATATATGCAGACACTTACATACCTCCCGCAGGCCAGTGAACTAAATGCCACAGATTAAATTTTTTATTTTGCTGCATATTCTCTCCGATAAAAAACATAAACAGTATTAGGGCTGATTACAGATTACAGAACCAGCTTTACTGACGAGATGCGCATTAAATATCGTGCGATATTTATCGTGCAGCCCTCAACAGTATCATATATTTGTTGAGATATGCATTACTCTGTTTGTATGAGACTGTACCATTGTCTTTGCCCTTGACAAAGTTCTCCCATTCTCTAAACCACTGCATGCTGATACACAGGATGACTGTAGGCGCTTCTTCAGCTTGAAACTCCTTGTTTAACTGTAGACGGAGAGAGAAAGAGAAACAGAGAGCGAAATATGAGGATTATCAAACGCTCTCTAACCAATCTGAGCATTTCAGCATTTTACCATATTGTATTATACAGCAATTATGTTTTATTTCATTCTGAGGTGCCCCTTGCAAACCTGCTGAGTTTCAAACATGACCTTCAGATTTTTCCAAAGCTTTAAAACATGTCTGATTCAAAGCTAGTGATGGATCTCACAGATGCTGTACTTCTGGTAAGATTGCAGTGCAGATTGCACCCTTGATCTGTCCAGCATGCAGTCTGTGTTTCATCAGTTCTCTGGCTTTTACGAGCACCAAACACTTCCAAGAACATCATGCTCCTTCCAAGAGGAATTTCCACACCATGTTACATAAAAATGCTGCAGATCTGAGGACATAACCTAGAGGAACAATTTTCAAGTACGCTTCCTCCCAGTCTTATGGTGGTGGGTAGCATCTCATTCTATACTTTTAAGTGGGCTACAAAAGTCGGCAACACTCAAGCAGGCACTAATTTGTCTGTACTTGGATGTCACTTGAAGTAATATGTCCACCTTGATGAAGGTGTCTATCTCCAGTTTCCGGCGTTTGGCTAAAGTCTCGATCTCTACTTGGCAGATGGCACACACGTATAAGTGATTCACAGCCGGGCCTCCCCCAAACCTGTGAAAAATGTTTCAAAACATGAAGAAACTTTCAAAGTATGGCCAGTGAAAAGAGCAAACACATAACTCAACAATGTTTACATTGCACTGCTGGTGGAGTGCCTTACACATGACATCAGATGTCTTGAACCGACAGAACTCCATAGTTCAGGGTTGGACTGAGGTTTTGTCGACTTCACCAGATCAAAAGCTCAAAAGTCATCCCATATTCCACTAAGCTGGTAAACGTCCTGAGGACTTTCTAAACGTCAGAAATGTGCATTGCTATGCATGACTCACCTGTTGTAGAGATATTCCCACACATTTTGGGGAAGGATCACAACCAGATCGTCCACATAATGGTACTTAGTAGGAGGGATTCCTGTATAAAATCACACCTGAGTCAAGTTTTTACTGCTTATAGTAAGTGAAAAAGTTTAAGTAAAAGATAAAATAATATGATTCATTATTTAATTATTTTGCACCAAATGGTGGAGTTTACTGTGTCACTTAATACAATCTCAGTGGTTATTTATTTCAAAAGAAGGGCCCTCGGAAGTTTTTTAAAATACTTACATTTAGTTATATTAACATAACCTTAATTAAAATACTGAAAATGAAGATGTATAACATTAAACTGACATCATATTTTTGAGTTTATTTGTTTTTATTACAGCAGAAGTACCAGAGGTATATTTTAGCTTCAGATAGGATGGCCTTTGAATACTGTCTCAGAAGAAGCCTTCGAGTCAAAAAGGTTGAGAACCACTGCTCTATGTGAAAAACTGTCTCACATAAAAACATTTACACACTAAATTTGGTGGCTTAATATAATTAATAGTTCACATATGAGTCATCACATGGAGCTCTAGAGGAGGGGAAAAAAAAAAAAAACTTCAAGGATCCGAGATAAACTTCAGATGGTAAATTTTCCACTGAGGGGAAAAAAAGCTGCAAGAAGATGTGACAGGCTAAAATCTTTACATGCAGACAGAGAAGACGAAACACAAACATTTACAGTAGAAGACTGTTTGTCTCTTTAAAAAAAAAAACCGGATGCCAACCTATCGTTCTTGCAATTTAAACCATCCATTATGCTGCAGTTTACATCAAAGTCATCAACCACATACTGTAGCCAGTAAATCCATTAAAGGGGTCATATGATGCGATTTCAATTTTTCCTTTCTCTTTGAAGTGTTACAAGCTCTTGGTGCATAAAGAAGATTTGTAAAGTTGCAAAGACTAAAGTCTCAAATCCAAAGAGATATTCTTTATAAAAGTTAAGCGTCAACCACGCCTACCTAAAACGGCTTGTTCTAACACGCCCCCACATGTCTATGTCACTATGTGGGAAGATTTGCATAATGCCGGCCAAATATTCACGCAAAGAAAGAAAGGCGTAACTTTTATTCTTGCTGTAGTATTGTTGCCGCCGCCGCCATGTCGTGAAGGCGCTGTGTGTTTCGTTGTGAAAGCGAAACTACTTTGTTTGGTCTTCCAAAAGCGGATGATATCCGCTTCGTCATGCCTAGAGCTGATCCGTGCTGGTCGCTGAGGAAATACATCAACTTCGTGCTGTGGATCGCCGGATTTTACACGGCGCGATGCAACGCAATGTGAAAAAAGACTGTATAAGTCATTATAATCCGTAATTATGTCCCCACTGGATGCAACAAATGCCTTGTTTATAATGGGTTTTAATGTTTTTGTCTCTTCACTATGGCCGGGACACGCCATCACAGTATGGTAAGGGGCGTAACATTTCCGTCACACGCTTGAGGTATGCGGCCAATCACAACGCACTGGATAGCTGGCCAATCAGAGCCCACCTCGCTTTTCAGACCGATGAGCTTTGTAAAAATCGATGTGTTTCAGAAAGGCGGGGCATAGAGGAGAAACAATAATGTACAGTATGTGGAAAATGTGTTTTTTAACCTTAAACCACATAAACACATTTCATTACACCAAATAATGTTCTTTTTAGCAACATCATATGACCCCTTTAACTTACTCACTAAAGTCAATTTGTTCTCGCATTCAGCGCTTCATACTGAACACAATGAAAAATGTGTGATTGTCATTATAGTGGCAAAGTTAATTAATATTTCAGTTATTTACCTAAATTCATTTGAAATGGACCAGTGTGGAGGAGTTTTAGATATACATGAGAGTATTTGTGTGTGATTGTACCTCCATGTTGACAGAGGAAATTTTGGTTGGTGATGGGTCCGGGCTCAGTGAATGTGTTGAACTTGTTGAGCCATTCTCTGGATATGTAGAACTGCAGTAAACTGGGCTCCTTTAAATTAGCCAGAGCGACAACCTTCTGTCTCTCTCTCACAGATTCGTCACTGCTCTTCCTGAAAGAGAAATTGACAAAATCCCCATCATAAGAATAATATCAATATAATAGACATTCTTGTTGGAATCAATCCCAATGAGTTTCTGTGTTTTGCTGGTGGTTTGTTATGATGCACAGGTAGTCATGTCATGCTTCCATGAAGGGGCAACCCACTTCATGTTGAATAAAAAAAGTTTTTTATTAGGCTACTGATATAACTGATATCTTTGTTCATGTGAGTGTACATCGTTTTACTCATACTTTTCAAAATAACTATTCATTTCATTATGGGTAAAACAGTTTAAAGGTGTGACAGATCTTTTCTTCTGTATTATGATGTATATCTGAGTGCATGTAGGGTGGAACTTAATTCCATCTATTGATTGTTGATTGGACTGAGGCACATCTGATTGAAAGCTTGGGATTGTAAGAAAAGGGGCAGGGTTTAATCAGACTAAATGACCGGGAAGAATGATGGGAAAAATTAGTTTTAACATCTTCATCATAAAAGCATGAATTACCATTTCACCATAACTTTAATAAGGAAAAACATTACTGAGTGCACTATTAAAGGGGTTATGAACTGCCTTTGTTTTTTATTTTGTACTGTTCTCTGAGGTCCACTTATAATTTTATCAAGAGTTTTACATCAAAATACATCATAATTTAGAAGCAATAGGCCATTTTCTGTCGTGTTTTGACACCCCCCCCCCCCCCCCCCCCCCCCCATTCTGTCCTAATTCCCTTACATATTAATGGTGGAGTTCCCTTTGAAATCTTAAATGATTCCCTTTGAGCTAAATTATTGACCTGTTTCCCTTACACTAACATTGGGAAAGACTGAGTTTTTCCACAGCTTGGCACTACACAGCATCTTGTTGTCTTCGGAGCCATCTTTATCTTTTGGTTTCTGCATAGACCTGTGTTTGCCTCTCGTTATACACTACATATGTGAATCGGTGGGCGGGGCTAAACAGACAGTGATGTAGAAGTGGGCATTGATCCTCTTCTGCGGAGACGGAGTTTAGCCACACTATTACATCATAGAGCGGCACATTCCACAATGTCGTTTTGGCAGACTGGCTTCAATATAAGCAGGGGGTTTTTTACGCAATATAAGCAGTTCTGAAACTTTCAGGATGTTTTTATAGTACAGTGACCTCTTATATGTCAAAACATCAATGATATTTTGATTTCTCAGTTCATGACCCCTGTAACAACCATTACAAAGTCAAAAAATTAAGTGTACCTGTAGAAGAGAACATACGCTTCAGCGTTCTGCACTACCGTCTCATGAACTTCTGTTACATACTGATCGTCAAATTCGTACCACTGTCCATTGATCACATTCTGACAGTACGCAATGTAGTGACCACCTGTCCAACAGGGGGGAAAAACACAATTTCACTCAATTAAAACTATACACAAAATAATGTCTTAATTGTCATCTGGGAAAAGCGATAGTGATTAATAAATGCAAGTTCACATTTCAAAATCTCAAAGCTCCTAATTTCGCAATATTACACAGAAGTAACTTACTCCCAGCAGTGCCGTGATGACAGATGACAGACAGTAGGTCATAGGTAGTAATCTGAGATGGGCTCTCCTTAGCCAAGAAGGGCTTAAGAGCCAAACCCTCCAATGGGAATGACACATGGCTATTTATCTTGAACGAGTACATGACTTCATGCCTGAAACGCTTCAGGTGAATGCACAATATCTGAAAAGGACATTACACGCAAACTCAACAGGAATACAAATTCTGTTGAAAAGTAAATGTAGCAATCCAGTAAATGAGCAGATTGAAATGGAGGGGGTTACTTACTTCTGGCAAACGCAGAACTTTACAATATTTCACACCATTTCTCAATCTGGGAAACAGGTAGATTAAATGAGCTTGTTTCATCATTTAAACATTTAAACCTAACAGCTACAGTATGATTTTGGCTGTAAAACCCTAAATACGATTTAGATTAGACTACAAAGTATTTAAACAGCATAGTAACCACTACATTATTACATCTTGATCACACACATTTCAGTCATTTTTTTCCACCAAGAAATCTTACTTTTTACATCGTTCACAGCTGTACATGTTGTCTCCTGTTTGGTGGAAAGAAAATAAATATCAACCAAGGGTTGACAAGCAGTACAACAATGTTGAAAAGGCAATATAAGTTTTCCCCCTCTTATCTCATTCATAATTGCAATTGCACATTCAGAAATGAGAAACATGATGTCCTAACCTTTCAGCTCATCAGCAGCAAAGAAGGCTGCCAGGCAGTCCTCCAGCGTTACCATTGGGCCCCAAAACCAACTCGGAATACAGGACACAACAAACCTGCATAAACACGTACGTTTACATTAAAAGATCAGTGCTTGTTTTCATGGCAATTACATTCTTACATTCAGCTTTTTCACATTACTGTTCAAAAGTGACAGTAAAGACTAAAGTAAAAAAAGTTATTTTAAAGGGGTCATATAATGCGATTTCAATTTTTCCTTTCTCTTTGGAGTGTTACAAGCTCTTGGTGCATAAAGAAGATCTGTAAAGTTGCAAAGACTAAAGTCTCAAATCCAAAGAGATATTCTTTATAAAAGTTCAGAGTCAGCCACGCCTACCTAAAACGCCTCGTTCTAACACGCCCCCACATATGTACCTCACTATGTGGAAAGATTTGCATAACGCCACCCAAATGTTCACGCAAAGAAAGAAGGTGTAACTTTTATTCTCGCTGTAGTATTGTTGCTGCCGCCATGTCCAGCCCGGGGCAACATGTGGTTGCCGCTCATTCATCGCATCCGCCGGGCGCACCGTTCTCGACCCCGCCGCCTCAGCTCACTCTATCCCGGCCTCAGCGCACGCTAAGGTGCCCTCTAGAGACAGAAAAACTCATTGCATCCTTTCCTCACCCGGTCACATGTCAAACACTGAACAAGACTCAGAATGGATCCATCAAAGATATCTGAAATAACACTGCGGAAACGGGACTGCTTCTTCTTCTTGGTGCTCAGGAGCATCTGAGCTAAAGGACAAACAATCATGACGTTTATTTAGTGCAAAGCAAAATACAAATAAAAACTAGTTTTTTTTTTTTTTTTACAACTATGCTGTATTTATTTGTATTTATATGAGAGAAGCAAACCTCTCTTGAATGTATAAGTGGGTCCAGTTCTGAGGGGGCTGGATCTAGGTGGGCTGCTGGAGAGTCTGGAGTGGAGTTCTTGCACACTGCGAGTGGGGCTACAGGGACGAGAGGACGGACAATGCATGGAAGCTTCATTATCAGGTTCTGCAAGAAAAGTGGGATCAGGAAGTGAGAAGGTTCATATATATTTTTTAAGAATTATATTCATATTCAAAAACTACTAAACATACACTACCGTTCAAAAGTTTGGAGTGAGTAAGATTAACACTTTCATGCAGCAAAGATGGACAAAAAAAGGTTATTACATTATTAAATTTCTATTTTAAATAATAGCTGTTCTTTTCATTAAAGAATCCTAAAAAAAAAAAAAAAAAAAAGGATAATGGTTTCCACAAAAATATTAAACAGCACAACTGAAGGCATTTTTCATTTCTGAAGGATCATGTGATTGTGACACTAAAGACTGGAGTAACAGCAGCTGAAAATGCAGCTTCTCCATCACATGAATATATATTTTTTTATTTAAATAGAAAACAGCTATTTTAAATTGTAATAATATTTCATAATATTACTGTTTTTACTGTATTTTTCAGAATTGGAGAATTTTTTCAAAAAAACACACACACACACATAAAAAAATCTTGGAGACCCCAAACTTTATGATTATAAGAACCTCATACCTGTATTTCCTGGTGCCGGCACAGTTGTGGTTACAGTTGTTGCCTCTGTTTCTCTCTCTGCCTGTCCCTCTTGTGCAGCCGTGTCCACATCTGCATCCTCATCCATTTCCCGTGTCTTCTCTTCTCCTCTTCTCTCCTTCAGCCTCTCTTTCTCTGAGATTCCTCCATTTCCTCTCACTCCCACACATTCGTCTTGGATGAGCAGCTCTGCTTCTCCTCCTGCCCTCTCTCCATCTCCTCTCTCGCTTCCTGATCCAGAGTCACACGACAGGAACTCATCCTCAGAGGGGCTTCGGTCTCCATCGACATGATTACGGTTGTCGAGGTTGTGGTCAGGCAGGACATCTGAGATTGCACCGCTGCAGTCGTTCAAAGGCTCCTTCAGCTCTTCATGAAGTTGGTCCATCAGACATCGCAAAAACTCCTGAGTGTCCTAAAAAAGACGGCAAGGAAGCAAGGAGTGTGTACATAGTCTTTACAAAAATACTATGGGGCTTATATGATAATATTACAGTCTTGAAATGCTGCATTGTAATCTTCATATCAGTGTTGTTATTGTTAACTAAATCTAAACCAATTAAAAATTGCTTTTGTCATTTGAAATAAAGCTGAAATAAAACATAAATGTTAGACAAAAAAACATCTATAACAAACTGTTTATAACAAAATCTTATGTTTATGTCAAAGTAAAATTATTAAAACTCAAATTTAAATATTAAAAAACAAAAACTATTAAAAATGACAAAAGCACCTAACAAGATTACTAAAACTTATATGTAAAATTAAAAACTATTTTAAAATATGAATAATTACTATAATAGTATATAAATAATACTAAAATAACTCATATACCTGTTGAGCATAGCCACGAAACATGGGATTCACCAGTTTGATTCCATGAAACAGACTAGTGGGCACAACATAACTTGGCCTTGACAGAGCCAAAAAGAAACCAACAGAAAACAATAAGATGCATATAATTAGTACCAAGTTCAATATATTAAAGCCACAATTGAAGTCCATCATATGGAGAAAAATCCTGGAATGTTTTCCTCAAAAACCTTAATTTCTTTGCGACTGAAAACAGAAAGACATGAATATCTTGGATGACATGGGGGTGAGTAAATTATCAGGAAACTTTTATTCTGGAAGTGAACTACTCCTTTAAGGCCGGGACACACCAAGCCGACGGTCAGCCGTTGGCCAATGTCGGGCCAACAGCAAGCGACGGTCGGCCTAGTTTGTTGGGTGTGTTCCACTCGTCGGGCTCACGTCGGCGGCAGTTTAGTCGCCGCTAGTTCTTTGAAGTCGGCTTGGTGTGTCCCGACCTTTAAGATTAAGTTTGCTAGTTTTCCAGGTCTAGGTTAACGGTTTGGCAAGTCAGTGCTTGTTACCGTTTCTTGTGCCAGAGCTCAGAGATAAGCTTCTGATAGCTTTTACACAACGCCGGCTTCTTATCCGTACGGACCAACCCACTGCAATCCAGGAAAAACTGAGTCAAAGAAGGACTTGAGAGAAAAAGACAAAGAAACAGGAAAACCAATATCAATTTCAGAAGCAGGATGCACAGACCTAAAAAATAAATCAGTGGAATCAGTCACGCTTCCAATTTGTGTTGTCTGAATTATGCTTATTTATGCTTCACAAGTTGTGAGCTCACCAATTGGACAGGGCCTGCAGTGCAGCATTCATGTAACAGGAGTTCCCAATGTTCTTCATCCCTGTGAGACCTGAGAAAATGTAGAGTATTAAGCAGAATAAAGAGTATAATGAGAAATGCCAACACTCGCCTACAACTTTGGAGTGTGGAACAGAATCTTAGTCATTACGCATAACTAATGTCAATAAGATCCAATTTAATTCGGCTTACATACTTCCATTACGCCTTCTCATATTAAGAAAACAGAAAAAGTAATTGACTGGTTATTCATTCATATAGACATTATTCAATCCACTCCTTTAAAATGTTGTACAAGCAGGACATGATAGCCATCTGTTAGTAAATATACAAGTTACTGAAAAGGTCATTTAAAAAATCCATACTGACTGACAACTACTGTGAATATTTGGGGTCAGTTAATTTTTTTTAAGAAATCAATACTTCTACTCAGCAAGGATGCATAAATGCTGTTCTTCTGAACTTTATATTCATCAAAAACATCCTGAGAAAGTATCATGGTTTCCACAAAATTTTTCAACATTGACAATAGTAAGAAATGTTTCTTAAGAGCCAAATCTGTTTCTTGAGTTTCAAATGTTTCTTGAACACCAAATCAGAAAATTCAGCTTTGCCATCACAGAAATAAACTGCATTTTACAATATATTAAAACAGAAAATGGTCATTTGGATTGTAATAATATTTCAAAATATTGCTGTTTTTACTTAAATTTGTTTTTCAATCAAATAAATGCAGTCTTGGTGAGCACAAGAGACTTCTTTTGAAATCTTAATATTTTGAACGGTAGTGTATGTTTCCCTCTCAATGTCTAGGTGGGTGTCATAGCTATTTTGAGGATTTGAAATGCCATGCAATGTGTACTAGCTTCCTGTTAACAAAATTATACCTCTAGGTTTGAGCTCATCCTCCTCAGATTCTGAGCCTTCCTCATCTGCCACTGCGATAGGCACTGCTTTTAACGGGTAACATGTTGTCTGGGGAAGAGGATCCTTTGGGGATGAAAAACAATAGAATGAACTATCTTTCTTGTATCATTCATGTACTTTATTAATTATTGTGCCTAAATGAGATCTTCAGACTGGTATTAATAATGCAGGAGACACAGCCAACCTCAAACAAGAAGTACCATATATTAATCATGTTTACACAATCTTAAAAAGCTAAAAGTGCACATTTCTGTGAGGTGTTTCAAACAGTCCAGGGGCGCGGGAAGATGTTTTTGGTTGGGGGTGCTGTGTGTGTCCGTGTTGGGTGAAAGGGAGGGGGGGTGGTGGTTCACTTACGTCGGTGCTCGTTCTGGGGCTGGTGTTGTTTGGATGCCGATTTTGGAAAGTTTTTGCTGGGATGACCATTTAAAAAAAATCTGAAATTTGCTTTTGCGCCATTATCTCCTTGTATTAAAGTTAATCTTGTTCGCATTCTGTACAGTTCATGTCTGATACCACTCGCCAGCATCACGTGTTCATGAGGATTAGGCTAATCATCCCATATAGAAAACATCACAAGTAAAATGAATCATGTTTATAAAGATAAACATGGGTTTATTATAGCCCACTTACAATTTACATTTCAGAGATCATTACAAATAAATTATTAAATACTAAAACTGAATCAATTTAAATGAACAAACTTGGCGTTGCATTTGCAACCATGTGAAAACAGGGGGTGGTACACCCCTACTTCTCGCGTCCCTGAAACAGTCTGATGACTTTACCTGTTCATGTGGTTTGCAGCAGTGAGCTAACGATACAGGAATAACAGGCTTTGGTTCCAGAAACACCTCCCTCTCACATACATAACACCACACCCTGAATGTGGTCAAGTTTACTGTCAGATTGTGTTTTTTGGCCTGGAAAAAAAATTAAAAAAGATGCACACATGTATAAAAGAATAAGAGAAACTGATATGCATAATAACTGAGCAGAACGAATGCCAGAGAATGGACTGAATACTGAATGAATAAGAATGTCACCTGTGCATGTATAGTACTGTGATCAGAATATGATTCTCCGCAGCCTACATAAGGACAGTCACACTGTGGGGAAAGCAGGACAAAGAGAGTAATGATTATGAATGTAAATGTTCTGGGCCTAAAAATGCATTCTACTTATCTAACATGTTTGCTAGGGAAAAGGCTCCCCACCTGTAGACATGCCCAGAGGTTGGGTCCACCAACTCCACATGACTGACATGTGCCCTTGAGTAAATACAATGTGATCAAATTCAACACACAGCACTCATAACACATTTAAGACTTATATACCGGGTATTAGCAACAGCGATTCTAACCGTTGATTTCTGAATCAGTTCCTCCTTAGTAACTTCACCAATAGAGTCCAAGTGAGGACAAAGATCCCCATTGTCAGTCATCTTGATTTTCACCTCACTCTATTACAATACACAAAGAAACTACTACTAGTACAGCTCTACACAGCATCAATACAATAAACACTGGAAAAAAATGCTGGTTTAAAAATCCTATGACTTTCTTATTTCCGTGGTGAACAAAAATAAATATTAACTCAGTCACCACCATTCACTTTCATTCTATGCGAAAAATAATCTTTTTTTTTTTATAACTCGTCCTTTAAGTATAACCTTCTAACGTACTTACAGACTCAGTATCAGCGTAAAGCAGGAAAAATTGCCATCATTGAATGCATTATTTAAAAATATAATAATAATAATAATAATAAATGAAAGAAGAAGAAAGAATAAAACTAAGGGTGATATATCTAGATGTGAGTAGCTGTGAGTCCGTGCCTGAAACTCTCAGGAGCCCAAAAATGCTGTTTCATGCGCCTAACACGACTGAGAAGGATGCATTCACCCAATTTCACCTCGTCTATTGTTACAATGAAGAAATGCACAATAATGCATCATAAAGATGTATTCATTTGTTTTTTCCATACGAAAAGTAGCTCTAACAGAAATCCTAAAAGAAAGGGGAAAACAATTATATTATGAATTGGACTCACTATTCCTCTGAATTGAAAAACAATATCTCAAAACGAAACAATCAGTCTTTCTGCATCTCCGGTGTTTTTCTTGTTTATCATCACACAACAGTTCCTCTACATGTCATCGTCAACCACCCAAAAGCTGGGGTTTTCAAGATGCCATATTTCCACTCGGGCTGCAAGACACTATTCAGACGCTGAGTCGACATGGTGGTATCTTAGCAAATAAATAGTGACACTCCGCTTCAGCCGAAGGAAAGATAAGAACAAACATTTACCTGTCACACAGAAACAAAAATAACGCTCATAGATGATCATTTTAGGCCAATCGGTGGTATTTGTAACAGTGGTGGGTAGCAGTGTACTAAACAGCACGCATACTGAATACAGCATGAGTGTGCGTCACAGCTTTGACCAGAGCCAATGGCTGCTTTCAGCTTTTTTCATCTGATCAAAAACGATTTTTAATTCACTTAAACTAATACAGTTTACATGCTATTTGTTTTAGGAGTTGTTGTTTTTAATTGTTTTGTTATTATTTTTACTTCGGTTTTTTTTTCATTGTCATAGCAGTAGCTGATCTTGAACCAGCCTCTTCATTCCCAATTAGTCGCTTTGCACCGTTAAACGTTCGTATGGAAAAAAGACGAGCTGATCTCAGATCAGCTGTTAATGCCGAGATTGTGACGTCAGCGGAAGTTTCGGGAAATGTGAGGAAAGCGGTCCGTCGCTGAACATTAAACAATTCGGCGTTTTTTTAAATCATGCCCCCAGGTAAAAATTTTAGGAGGAGGAAGGAGGATTCATCTGACGAGGAAGATGCTGAGACAAAAGCCGTGGTCAGGTAGATATGTTTATCAAATTAAGGCCAAATAGAGTAACTGAACATGACTGTAGAAAAAATATTTATGTAAGGTTTAAGTGTCAAATTCATTCAGAAGCCACATGCAGACGCCTGTTCATGTGTGAGAATATATTTAAAAATGTTAAATGTAAACATGTTTTCTAAGGTCCAAACTGGATGAAGCCAAGGAGCTTCAAAGTTTACGAAAAAGGCAGCATGGAGTAAGGTTGGTAACACGTCTATTTGCAATGCTATTTATTTTTGTACCAATATGACAGTCTTACACGTTTGCACAAGTCTTATTTTTTTGCATTGTTTAATTTCCAAGTTTTAATTAACTATTTAAAATAATTTGTCCATTCAATTATGTTTGATTAAAAGTCGAAATAATATATGCTGCTTTCCATTGTGTTCCTCCAGCATTGCAACGTTACTTGTAGGAGAGAAGCTTCCTTTGGAGTCTGAGCTTGAGGCAGGTTTTTTGTTGTTGTTGTTGTTTTTTTTAACGCAAACTACATTTTGTATTACAATGAAGGTCTTGCACTGTTACAGTAAATGTATGATTTAATGGGTACAATATTGCCACTCCGTTGTGTGCATTAGGATGACCCATTTAAACTGAAGACTGGAGGTGTTGTTGACATGAAGAAAGTGAAAGATAGAAATCGAGACATGTTAGTGGTATTATGGAGTCATGTTTGCTGTTCATTTAAAGTTGATGTTTCTGTATTTTATAAGTGAAATAATTAACATTTTCTCTCCACTACAGGACAGCAGATGAAAATGACCTGAATCTCGGTACCTCTTTTTCTGCTGAGACTAACAGACGAGATGAAGATGCAGACATGTAAGTGCATATGTGTACGCGCAAACCATCTGTATTCTTTGTCTTTCTACATGATGGTTTTGTTTTTGTTTGCCTCCATTCTTTATATTATTTCTCTCTCTCTCTCCTTATATGCTATTTCATTCAGGATGAAGTACATTGAGACCGAATTAAAGAAAAAGAAAGGGATGGTGGAGGCGGAAGAGCAGAAAGTGAAGGTGAAGAATCCAGAGGACCTCCTGTACGAGCTTCCAGAGAGCATCCGTGTCAATTCTGCCAAAAAGACAGAGGAGATGTTGTCCAATCAAATGCTGAGTGGAATTCCAGAGGTGGATCTGGGGATAGAGTAAGTAAAGACCAGAACTAATTCAAAGACATTTTCCTTTGATCACATCTGAGAATTTTCTCTAGTCCACCTAGCTATGGATGTCAGCATCAAAACCTTTTTTTCTACTTTCTTATCAGTGCAAAGATAAAGAACATCATCAGCACAGAAGAAGCCAAAGCAAAGCTGCTTGCTGAGCAGAGGAATAAAAAGAAGGACAGCAGGACCTCCTTTGTTCCCACTAACATTGCAGTAAATTACGTCCAGCATAATCGCTGTAAGTGCACACAAATATCTGACCAACCAGCTTTTTGTATTTTAAGGTCATGTGCTTAGTGCTCGTACATCGATACGCTTGTCTTCACACAATTATTTATTTTCTTATCTTTCTAAAGAATCAGTAACCTCTATGTATTTTATATTCAGAAGTAGTATTTGTTTTTCATCAAGGTTATCATTTACATCTGCATTTAATCCAAACATTTTATGAGTTACAGCTCTATCTCTGCATAACCTTTAGGTTTGGAGATTACTAACCAAGGATTATTCATATTCAGTTGCTTACTCATTACAAGTGAAATGATTTCAATATTTGAAATATTTGCTATCCTTCCCTAAAGGACAACGATTAAGTCATTTTCTGTATTTGTTCCTTCAAGTCTATCATGAGGATGTAAACGCTCCCCAGAGACGGCACAGAGAAGAACCCAAAGCCAGGCCACTACGAGTAGGAGACACTGAGAACCCTGCGCCTGAGGGTAAGATCATAACAATATCATGTTTTGCTTAAATAACACATAGATCTGCATTTGTTGGATTTATATTGTGTTTTGTGTTTACATCTCTTCTCGTTCTCCAGCTTCACCACCCAATTACCGCAAGAGGCCTAATAATGAGAAGGCCACAGATGACTACCACTATGAGAAATTCAAGAAGATGAACCGACGATACTAATCCTCCACCTTTGCTACAGTCCCCTGAATGGACCATTTTTTTCTGTAAAATGAGAAATGTAAATATTTTTTACTGTATTTAAAAATGTCTTCATAGCTTGCATATAGTCATAAACATCTTACAAGAAATCTTCCCCCAAAACATTGGTTATCTTTGCAAACTTTATAAAGCAGAAGAACATGTTGGTTTCATTTTAATGTACCGTGCAGCATGTTAATGCATTATAACGTGTTTCAGTTTCCTTGGCTGAAAATTAGTCTTTGGTCTCGCTTAACATTCAACAATAACAATACAATTAACATATCACATCAAATAAATACTTAATACATTTATCCCTCCTAAAAACAATGCAGTCCTACCCTTTGTTCAAGAGACTTATTGCACTTGGCACAAACGTTTGTTTATATATTGCTTTAGTTGCCTTCAGTGTCCTATAACGGCGCCCAGATGGTAACAGTTCAAAGGCATAGTTCAGAGGGTGTGTTATATCTCCACTTAGGGCCAAAGCTTTCCTCCTAACTGCTATATCATACAGCTGATCAATTGACTTTATATTAATCAAACTTCATTGTTTTAGTAAAGGCTATTTTTTATTCTACAGACTTTGCTAATGAAATAAAAATAATATTATAACCTCTATTAGAGTTACAATGTTACCTTCCCTTAAGTTTTCGCTTGGATGTCTTTTACCAATATAAAATGGTAAGGTTGTGCTAAGGTAGCACAGCAATAAAATAGGCTGTTCGGAAAGTATCCAGCCATGTAAAATGAAAAATACGAGATGAGAGATGTAATATGATGAAAACGGCCATAGCTATGGGCAACCGGTGATTGGCAATTCCATCATGACAATGTGCCCACCTGTGCGTCACATCTCGTGTAGTTTTTTGGCGAAACATCAGATCACCCAGGTGACTCGGCCCCCTACAGCACAGATTTAGCACCTTGTGACTTTTCCCAAAACTAAAATCACCTTTGAAGGGGACTAAGGCATCATTGTCCTGTGTACAATGTTTCTTGTATCTTCTTCGATAAATGTGACCCTGGACCACAAAACCAATCATAAGGATACATTTTTTTCAAAGCTGAATAAATAAGCTTTCCATTGATGTATGGTTTGTTATGATGGGACAATATTTGGCCGAGATACAACTATTTGAAAATCTGGAATCTTGAGGGTGCAAAAAAAAAAATCTAAATATTGAGAAAATCTCCTTTAAAGTTGTTCAAAAGAAGTTCTTAGCAATGCATAATACTAATCAAAAATTACGTTTTGATATATTTACAGTAGGAAATTTACAAAATATCTTTATGGAACATGATCGTTACTTAATGTCCTAATGATTTTTGGCATAAAAGAAAAATCAATAATTTTGACCCATACAATGTATTTTCGCCTATTGCTGCAAATATACCCCAGCGACTTAAGACTGGTTTTGTGCTCCAGGGTCACAAATGTCTTATTTGGCCGAGATACAACTATTTGAAAATCTGGAATCTTGAGGGTGCAAAAAAAAATATCTAAATATTGAGAAAATCTCCTTTAAAGTTGTCCAAAAGAAGTTCTTAGCAATGCATATTACTAATCAAAAATTACGTTTTGATATATTTACAGTAGGAAATTTACAAAATATCTTTATGGAACATGATCGTTACTTAATGTCCTAATGATTTTTGGCATAAAAGAAAAATCAATAATTTTGACCCATACAATGTATTTTCGCCTATTGCTGCAAATATACCCCAGCGACTTAAGACTGGTTTTGTGCTCCAGGGTCACAAATGTCTATTTTACATGTATCACAAGTATCTGACTGGATGTGTGTGTGTGTGTGTGTGTGTATATATATATATATATATATATATAAAGACAAAAATAGAACACTTCCTTGGCAGTCACATTTTGAAAAAGTGAAGAGCATTACAGTGCACATATACTATGTAACACAATAAAATGTCAGTGTAACAGCTAAATTTACTCCGAAATGTATGCAGCATGTTTACAGAGAGGTTTTCTTTTAGCATCCAAAACACCACTTGCCTAAACAAGTTGTAGTTTTTTGAAGAACAATAATGAAAATAAAGTGTAGCATAGTTGTAATATCACTCAGAGACATTAAACTTAGTTGTATACAGATAGAAAGGCAAACACTTCATTATACCAATGTAGCATGTTACCCAACTACAGTAGTTCTCAGCATTAATTCAGTGTCATATTTGCAGGACAAAATCACATTATCAATTCAAGTAATTGTTTAGATTTGCAGTCTGCAGCTGGTGGTTTAAGATGGGGCTTATTATGATGGTAAATTGCTTAGCTGTGTAATCTAACTGGACTATGAAGGAAGCCACCAGTATTTCATGACTGCTCACTAGTGCTGCTGCCGTGGCTGTTGAGGTGACGCTGCATGGACTCCTGCGACCCCAAGTTGTCTGAATCCTCTGGGTTGGCACGTGAGGGGTCAGAGGTCATCTCAGGGGACCCCCAACTGTCCTGCCGATGAAAGGCCTCACAAAGTGGCAACTCAACACCATCCCACTGTCCACAGCTAGAAACGTTATACACACACACACACACGTTACACACAAACTAACATTTCTTCTGTCCACTTCTGCCTAAAACACCCAAAAAGCCATTAGGAGTATGAATGAATGACGTTGCACATTCATTCACTCATTACAGAAACAAACTCACACAACATATGAATGAACAGGGAAAGAAAGCACAAGCAAGGAAAGAAGCTGTGAAAAGCATTATTTCAGGATTGCTACTGACATGAATGGAACCGTGTGGTCACGTGGCATTATTCTTCTGTTTGCTGTCTGTCTTTGCACTGAACAGATGTGTGTAGTCTCTAATAATATAATTGCTCAACAGATGAAAAGCAAAAGGCTGTAAGCAGCAGAGAATTTAGATTATGCACTCAGCAGAGGCAGAAAATAAAAATTCCAAATCAGAGGTGAGCAAATAATAGATCAGACACTAAATGTGCTCTAGTTTCTCTCGGGTTTATTTATGAAATTTGAAATCAGTTGATTTGTGAAAAAACTGACAAATATTCTTACACGTTTTCAACAGGTACTAATGTGACCAACACTGTGTCTGCTAAATATGTCACCACAAAGAAACAAAGCGTAGTGCAATTTCCAACCACTGAGAAAATCAAAAACTCCAAAAATGATCAATATTAAATTTTGAACATGACACATATGGCCTCTGAAAGCTAAAATATTTTCCCAGTTTTCACAAACTTCAATTAGTTTAAGAGAAAAAAAAATCACTGCATTTATGAATAAACAGTGAAAATCTCAGTTTCATCTTTACATATTTCTTCCAGTAAGCTAATTAATGATTCTTAAAGTAATTTTTACCATACGTACAGCACCATATATTACTTTTTACAAATTCTAAAGTGCTTTGAATTTTGCAGCCCAACATTGATTATAGGCATCCAAAATTAATGTGCCCAATCCAATTTCAAATTTAAATTCACATGTACATTTTTCTTAAAAACTGTAAAAATGTATACAATTATTTCCATAATTATTTCCAAAATGTCTCTTCACATATAACTATTCACGTTTAAACCGGTGTGCTTTTAAAATCTCTGCATAGCACTAAAGATCCAGATTTATCATCCTATACTAATCTCTATAAAAATTCACTCTAAACAGCACCACTAATGAGACTAAATACACATCCTGATTCTTGATTGCAAGTAAATCTTCTAAAACATAATCGTTTGAGGCACCTGGGGAGAAATATTTACATGCACTTCAATTTGTATAACAGATGGGTTTTCTTGTGCAAAACCAGTTATACTGAAAGTGCTTGATATCGTCTTTGGCATGACTACAATATGGATGGATATGACTATATGGATTTTGCTATATATTTGCCATATTAGAAGCATTGCAGAAAAAGATATGATGTCTGGCTTGTTATAAATATGACAGGTGGAATAAAACCCAAGGGCCTACTGTATCTAATTTGTAATTGAGTCTTACTACGTGACTGAGCTGGGTCAAAAGAGAATGTACTCTTTCATTAGTTACAGTCTTACCTGCAAGAATGAACACTCTTATTAAAGGGTTAGTTCACCCAAAAATGAAAATTAGCCCATAAATTACTCACCCTCAAGTCATCCTAGGTGTATATGACTTTCTTCTTTCAGACGAATCCAGTCGGAGTTCAATTAAAAATGGTCTTTGATCTTTCATGCTGTTTCTTGGCACTCAGCGGGTGTTGCAGTGCTTCAGTTCAAAAGCACTTAATTAAAATGCACCCATCCATAAAAAACACACGGCTCCGGGGGGTGAACAAAGACCTTCTGTAGCGAATCGATGCGTTTTTGTAAGAAAAATATCCATATTCAAAATGTAATAATCAACAATAATAGCCAACAGTTGTACACGGAAGCAGCTCCGGGAGCATGACGTATGAGGTCAGTGCTGCGTATGCGCCGGTGAGTCTCGTGAAAACCAACGTTTGTTAACAGGAGCAACGGAAGCAAAGTTTCCTTACTTTAGCAAAGGAAAACCAGAGAAAGCACAAGCAAGGAAAGAAGCTGTGAAAAGCATTATTTCAGGATTGCTACTGACATGAATGGAACCGTGTGGTCACGTGGCATTATTCTTCTGTTTGCTGTCTGTCTTTGCACTGAACAGATGTGTGTAGTCTCTAATAATATAATTGCTCAACAGATGAAAAGCAAAAGGCTGTAAGCAGCAGAGAATTTAGATTATGCACTCAGCAGAGGCAGAAAATAAAAATTCCAAATCAGAGGTGAGCAAATAATAGATCAGACACTAAATGTGCTCTAGTTTCTCTCGGGTTTATTTATGAAATTTGAAATCAGTTGATTTGTGAAAAAACTGACAAATATTCTTACACGTTTTCAACAGGTACTAATGTGACCAACACTGTGTCTGCTAAATATGTCACCACAAAGAAACAAAGCGTAGTGCAATTTCCAACCACTGAGAAAATCAAAAACTCCAAAAATGATCAATATTAAATTTTGAACATGACACATATGGCCTCTGAAAGCTAAAATATTTTCCCAGTTTTCACAAACTTCAATTAGTTTAAGAGAAAAAAAAATCACTGCATTTATGAATAAACAGTGAAAATCTCAGTTTCATCTTTACATATTTCTTCCAGTAAGCTAATTAATGATTCTTAAAGTAATTTTTACCATACGTACAGCACCATATATTACTTTTTACAAATTCTAAAGTGCTTTGAATTTTGCAGCCCAACATTGATTATAGGCATCCAAAATTAATGTGCCCAATCCAATTTCAAATTTAAATTCACATGTACATTTTTCTTAAAAACTGTAAAAATGTATACAATTATTTCCATAATTATTTCCAAAATGTCTCTTCACATATAACTATTCACGTTTAAACCGGTGTGCTTTTTAAATCTCTGCATAGCACTAAAGATCCAGATTTATCATCCTATACTAATCTCTATAAAAATTCACTCTAAACAGCACCACTAATGAGACTAAATACACATCCTGATTCCTGATTGCAAGTAAATCTTCTAAAACATAATCGTTTGAGGCACCTGGGGAGAAATATTTACATGCACTTCAATTTGTATAACAGATGGATTTTCTTGTGCAAAACCAGTTATACTGAAAGTGCTTGATATCGTCTTTGGCATGACTACAATATGGATGGATATGACTATGTGGATTTTGCTATATATTTGCCATATTAGAAGCATTGCAGAAAAAGATATGATGTCTGGCTTGTTATAAATATGACAAGTGGAATAAAACCCAAGGGCCTACTGTATCTAATTTGTAATTGAGTCTTACTACGTGACTGAGCTGGGTCAAAAGAGAATGTACTCTTTCATTAGTTACAGTCTTACCTGCAAGAATGAACACTCTTATTAAAGGGTTAGTTCACCCAAAAATGAAAATTAGCCCATAAATTACTCACCCTCAAGTCATCCTAGGTGTATATGACTTTCTTCTTTCAGACGAATCCAGTCGGAGTTCAATTAAAAATGGTCTTTGATCTTTCATGCTGTTTCTTGGCACTCAGCGGGTGTTGCAGTGCTTCAGTTCAAAAGCACTTAATTAAAATGCACCCATCCATAAAAAACACACGGCTCCGGGGGGTGAACAAAGACCTTCTGTAGCGAATCGATGCGTTTTTGTAAGAAAAATATCCAAATACAAAATGTAATAATCAACAATAATAGCCAACAGTTGTACACGGAAGCAGCTCCGGGAGCATGACGTATGAGGTCAGTGCTGCGTATGCGCCGGTGAGTCTCGTGAAAACCAACATTTGTTAACAGGAGCTAGCCAACAGTTGTACACGGAAGCAGCTCCGGGAGCATGACGTATGAGGTCAGTGCTGCGTATGCGCCGGTGAGTCTCGTGAAAACCAACGTTTGTTAACAGGAGCAACGGAAGCAAAGTTTCCTTACTTTAGCAAAGGAAAACCAGTCTCCTCTTGGCTTATATCGAAATCCTCCGACATTCTTCTTTACAAATCCTCGTTTTGTTCTTCTAATTAGTGACCGTTGTTTTGTTCTCTCTGCTGCGTTTCCGCGAGCGTCACTTCTGAGCGGCGCATGCGCAAAGCCGACCTCATACGTCATCTGCCCAGAGCTGCATCCGTGTAGGACTGTTGGCGCAAGCTACATTTAAGTGATTATTACGTTTTGAATATAGATATTTTTCTTACAAAAACGCATCGATTCGCTACAGGAGGCCTTTGTTCACCCCCCGGAGCCGTGTGAGACACTTTTTTTATGGATGGGCGCTTTTTAATTAAGTGCTTTTGGACTGATGCACTGCAACCCCCGCTGAGTGCCATGAAACAGCTTGAAAGATCAAAGACAATTTTTTATATAACTCCAACTGGATTTGTCTGAAAGAAGAAAGTCATATACAGCTAGGATGACTTGAGGGCGAGTAATTTATGGGCTAATTTTCATTTTTGAGTGAACAAACCCTTTAAGGCACAATAGTATGATATGATTATGTGTATGGAGGACCAAACTGGGATGGTGTAATCAAACAAATAGCAAAACAACATGGTTAGCACATGATATTTTAGCAAAATGAAAACCGTTGGAGCCAATAATTGATTGTGCAAGTTAAAAATGCCTTTAGCTCCATGAATCACCCTGTGTTATTTTCTTATGATGTACATATCAAATGTATGGCTTTGGTAAGCAAGGGAAGGCAGAGGTGACTGCACACGTTTTGGGAACACTGGTCTATTTGTACCTGGAGGAGTAATACTCTTCCTCAAGCTCATACAGGTCAATGGCAATCTCATCACGCAGGGAGATGAGCTTCTTGTCGCACTCTTCCTGCAGCGTGCGCAGCTGCTGGTTGCGGAGACTGATGGCCTCGTTGACAGAAGGGAAGTCATTCAGGATGAGGAACTGCTTCAGGTCTGAGACAAGCTTCATGAGAGACTCTCCTGCGCGTACCTAATACATATTACACATGTAAATGTCATCCAAGTCTGATATGCCTATTTATTATCGTACTATCACTGCAGATCTTACAATGTTGGCAGCTCGCACGTGCATTTCATAGTGGTCCTGCTCAGCTTGTGTCGCTCTGGAAACCTGAGTCTCTTCTTCCACCTGATAGATCAGATGACCAGATTATCATCCCAATGTCTCATAACTAAATCATATTGATATGAACGTCACACAGCAAAATGCATACCAACATACCTTTGCTGATTTGATTATTTCCGTAAAATTGTCTAGAATTGACCTGATGTCATCTTTAAGTCTCTTGTTGTAGTTCTGCAGAAGAGTTTCTTTGCTTTGCGGGAGGACTCTCTGTGTGGCCATCTCAGCGCCCTTCAGTCAGACTCGACTCAGTGCTAAAGGATCAGAAACACGACATTACTGTTAGAATTGCAATTGGTTCACACTAACCGCTACTAAATACATATCATAAACAGCCATTACTACATTTCCACAACATAACTGCAGCCTGTTTTTTTAATATTTATTATCTTAAAATTATTAATATATTAATTATCACTATTTATTAATAGTGGTTTAATACTGGTTGATACTTTAAAGTGTATAGTAGTTAGTAGTAATTAATCCTAGGGAGTCAGCTTTCACATTAACGTTACACATTTGTAAACCCGTTTTTATTTACATTTATAAGGTCAATTACATTGACTGCACAAATGCAGTTCGTGACGGCGACGCAGCCTTTTTAATGCTTGTCTATCTGTGAAAATGTCTATTTTTAGAAACGCATAGAAGCGAAAACACAACACAAGTCAATTCATTTGCCGTCAACATTCGACATTTTGTTTAGTATTTTCTCAGATTGTAAAACTAAACAGCGCGTGCAGGTTTCTGTAACCATACACCACGCATGAATAATTAATTAGGTAAAAAAAAAACGTTGTCGTTGCTATAGCTTAAACGCAAGTAAACTCGCTACTCACAGCTGCAAACATTCTTTTAATATCTCTTCAAATAAACACGAGCCTCCCTCATTTGTTCTGTCGCGTACAGATGATGTCATCGCGGTAATTATATTCCCCACAGTCCTTTGCGTCTTCCTTTCCGTCTGAACCAACATGGTGAGTGTCCGATGGTTTTGACTGGGAAGCCGCTACTTGCTTAAAATCCTTTAGCATCCAGTTTTGTAGTGTGTTCTCTGACTCATAAAATATCGGTTATTGGAAATAAAGCACCAACGCTTGCTCTCTGAATGAAAATTGCGATCATTTTAAGGGTTTAAAAGAAGAATGTGAGCTGTGTAGTGATCGGTTACTGTCAGCACCGACGCCTCGAGTTGTGGCGCCGTTAGACTGTAAGCCGTTAAACGGTATTATCCGTAGGTTCAATGCGGACTCACTTGACTGCTGATCTGGTTTTAATAACATGTTTATTATTATGAGAAACCTTAACCGTGGGCTCCAACGCGAATGCTACCCTGTTAGCGGACTGGTTTGTAGGCCAAAAATGAATCCGATCGGCCCAGCGGTGCATATTAAACACGCAAGCGCTGCTGTATAGTACACTGGTATACACCTGTTGATCAATTAAAAACCTGCGAAGTATGATTAGTGAAAGTGCAATGTTGTTGGGTACGCGTGTATCTCTTGGATGCTAAAGTGGTAAAGTTGCTACAACGCATGTCACATCTTAAGGTGGTGTGTTTTGACTTTATTTTGTTGGTTTTTGCAGTGATGTCTTGAATTTCTTCACCTGAACTTTGTGTAGAACGCATTTTTTGTTGTTTAACTGAGCAAAAGCCACAAAATGGTGTTTCTCTTGAAGTTTTTGCTCATTTTGGATGATGAGCTCAAGTATTGTGCTTCTCTTCACAGCCTAAGGGGAAAAAGGCTAAGGGGAAGAAAGTGGCACCAGCCCCTTCAGTGGCCAAGAAGCATGAGGCCAAGAAAGTTGTGAATCCCCTGTTTGAGAAGAGGCCCAAGAACTTTGGCATTGGTGAGTAACAACTGGACCACAGATGAGGTCAGTCATTTAAAGTGTAGCTGTCAAATAAGTGCAGATGATGTTATAAATATTTGCTATCTTAACAGCAATGCAGACAATCTTCCACCAAGATCGCTGATGCACATGTGTCTTGAAAGCAACTGACAGTTTGTTGACCCTAATGCTAATGAAAGTCATGCACTTTAATCTTCAGGTCAGGACATCCAGCCGAAGCGGGATCTGACCCGATTCGTGAAATGGCCACGTTACGTCCGGCTGCAACGCCAGCGGGCCATCCTCTACAAGCGTCTGAAGGTTCCCCCTGCGATCAACCAGTTCACCCAGGCTCTGGACCGCCAGACTGGTGAGTTATTTGCTTGACTGGAGTCTCCTACATCTTTCTGCTGTTGTTCATACAACGATGCTTGTAGAGGTTGGCGGATAGTGGATTTCATCAATAACCAATCAATCAACAATTGTTTTAAGTCAATAATATGAACGAAAAGTTGCTTTATGTAAGAGTGCTGTAATTAATTAGAAAATTAACTAATGACTTAACCATGATATTATTGTATGTCTCGCAGAGGAATTAAATAGTTGCGTCTTGCCGTTAATTCCACAAAGTAAATATAAGCCTCAATCATTGAAAACTATATATTGGTCGACTTCTAAATGCTTTTTAAACTTTTGCGAATGTGCAGATGATGTGAGAATATTTGCTATCTGAACAGCAATGCAGACAATCTTCCACCAAGATCACTGATGCACTGTTTTATATATATATTTTTATTTTTTATTTTTATTATTGCTGTTTAAAATTCATTTTGAACTGTTCTGTAAAATTACCGATAACCTAAGTTTTCACCAGTGTTAACTCTTTACATTCTTTCTGTAGCTACCCAGCTGTTCAAGCTGGCCCACAAGTACAGGCCCGAGACCAAGCAGGAGAAGAAACAGAGACTGCTGGCTCGTGCTGAACAGAAGGCTGCTGGAAAGGGAGATGTGCCCACTAAGAGGCCACCAGTCGTCCGTGCAGGTGGGTCTTTTTAAAGAGTCTCACTGTTTTATATATATATATTTTTTTTTAATTTTTTTATTTTTATTATTGCTGTTTAAAATTCATTTTGAACTGTTCTGTAAAATTACCGATAACCTAAGTTTTCACCAGTGTTAACTCTTTACATTCTTTCTGTAGCTACCCAGCTGTTCAAGCTGGCCCACAAGTACAGGCCCGAGACCAAGCAGGAGAAGAAACAGAGACTGCTGGCTCGTGCTGAACAGAAGGCTGCTGGAAAGGGAGATGTGCCCACTAAGAGGCCACCAGTCGTCCGTGCAGGTGGGTCTTTTTAAAGAGTCTCTTTACTTTGAAGACACTGAAAGGTCCAACTCTTTCTGGAGTTACGAGTTGCATTCTCCATTGTTCTCAACCTTTTTGACTCTAAGGCCCACCTTTTGTCCAGGACGATATTTGATGACCCTCTTATCTAAGCTGATATGTACCTCTGGTACTTATGTTGTAATAAAATTAAACGGTTATTAGCATTTTAATTGAGATTAACAAGTAATTTTAATGGGGAGCCCTTGGAAGTTTGCTAAAGCCCCCTAGTGGTTACCGGGCCCTGGTTGAGCAAAACTGCTGTATATCATGTGGCTTTAATATCTGTTTGTTAACACTTTTGTTCATTCTCAGGTGTGAACACAGTGACCACACTAGTGGAGAGCAAGAAGGCACAGCTGGTCGTTATTGCTCACGATGTGGATCCCATTGAGGTGAGTTTTTCTACTGGATGTATACATCTAGTCATAAATCATGTTGTGGTTGTCTGCAGTGATGTCTTGAATTTCTTCACCTGAATTCAAACTGAAGATCAAAAATACGAGCTTTTTAACCCTGAGCAACAACCACATGTTTCACAGGAGTATTTCTGTAATGATTCTTTTAAAGGAGCTGGCTACTAAACTGGGCTGAGCTCCTGTCTTGTTTAATAAATAAAAATGTTCCCACAAAACTGGTTGAAGTTCTTTTTACGTTTCAGTGTGTTTGTTGCTTTTAAAGCTTAAGAAAATACATGCAATTAGAAAACCGATTTCTGAACATTTAGAGATTTGTATAAGAGTTAAAATCGCTTTAAGAGGGACCGTTAGCTGTTCTCCAAACTTGAAACTATTAGTTAATGAAATTTAAATGAAACCATCAGCAGGGGTTCCCAAACTTTTTTTTTAGTATTTTTTTATTTTATTTTTTTTAAACCATTCATCCTGTGGCCCCTTGAAAACCACTGCTCGAGGCTTTGTATCCATCCACGAAATGCATTAAAACAATGCACAAACTAATTGACAAATCCATGTTTTTATTAACAGTAAGTTCAACATAAGTGCTTTATAATTCTAAAGCGTATATTCCACAAGGGCAAAGTGCTGAATATATTTCATAAAGCTATACGCTTAATGAATTTTGCGTACCACATGTAGGAGGTAGCTGCACACAATCCGTACCTAAAAGAAGAACAACAGAATAGTTCACCTCGTGCTCATTTTTAAGATTACAATCAAATAGTTCCTAAATGGTTTTTAAACTTTTTCTTTTTCAATTCAATAGTAAATGCAGGATTTAAATAAAAACAGATTCTGTTTTAAGGCATGACAATAGATTAGTAATGCGTGTAATTAAACAAACCATGTGATGACATATTGCATGTGTTCATTCCTCAAGGTCACTCTTGTCTGCCCTCCTATTGGCCCACCAGGTATTGTGCTGTCTGAATGAAAAACAAGGAGCTGGCTACTAAACTGGGCTGAGCTCCTGTCTTGTTTAATAAATAAAAATGTTCCCACAAAACTGGTTGAAGTTTGACTGGTTCTTTTTACGTTTCAGTGTGTTTGTTGCTTTTAAAGCTTAAGAAAATACATGCAATTAGAAAACCGATTTCTGAACATTTAGAGATTTGTATAAGAGTTCAAATCGCTTTAAGAGGGACTGTTAGCTGTTCTCCAAACTTGAAACTATTAGTTAATGAAATTTAAATGAAACCATCAGCAGGGGTTCCCAAACTTTTTTTAGTATTTTTTTATTTTATTTTTTTTAAACAATTCATCCTGTGGCCCCTTGAAAACCACTGCTCGAGGCTTTGTATCCAGCCACGTAATGCATTAAAACAATGCACAAACACAAACTAATTGACAAATCCATGTTTTTATTAACAGCAAGTTCAACATACGTGCTTTATAATTCTAAAGCGTATATTCCACAAGGGCAAAGTGCTGAATATATTTCATAAAGCTATACGCTTAATGAATTTTGCGTACCACATGTAGGAGGTAGCTGCACACAATCCGTACCTAAAAGAAGAACAACAAAGAATAGTTCACCTCGTGCTCATTTTTAAGATTACAATCAAATAGTTCCTAAATGGTTTTTAAACTTTTTCTTTTTCAATTCAATAGTAAATGCAGGATTTAAATAAAAACAGATTCTGTTTTAAGGCATGACAATAGATTAGTAATGTGTGTAATTAAACAAACCATGTGATGACATATTGCATGTGTTCATTCCTCAAGGTCACTCTTGTCTGCCCTCCTATTGGCCCACCAGGTATTGTGCTGTCTGAATGAAAAAATAAGATTTTAACAGACTCCCCCACTTTTCTGATCAAAAAGTTTGTACACCATACATTCACCAAACATTAGTATTAAGAGCAGCTCTAACCAAGTACAGCATCAATGAAGATTTCCTCAGCACCAGTGACCTTTGCCATGGTCTCCAGGTCACGATAGTGCCACCTATTTGCCTCCACATTGTTTTGAGGGATGAATGGTTTCCGCTGCTCGGTTAAACGCACCACACCAACAAGATCCACATCCTCAATCACCTTTTAGAAAATATAAACACCCCTTTAACATTTAGAGAGATAAAGAAAATGTAATACAAAAATGAATATGAAAAATCAAAAATCACAAAGATAAAATTAAGCAAGTAAGACACTTTGATAATGTTTATGCCTAGATTTGATTCAGAAGAGCTTAAGAAAGACAGTATTACCTGTCCCTTCATCCTGGTTTCTGGTCTGATCTTATCTTTTGGTACGAAACCTCTGTTCACCAAGATAGTGATCCTAAAAAATGGATCCAGAAGGTTTTTACACACCCATATCAGAGTGCAAAGCAAGTGTATGTAATTAAGTGAAATTCAAATTGTGTGTGTTTGTACCCCAGATCACTACAGTAGAACGGTGTAATGACATTAGCTCCACTCTGCCCGCTGGAGGAAATCCTGCCTGCCTCCCGGGCCTCTCTCTCAGGGTCCACAGGGGAGCGGGGCAGGACATACAGCTCTTTAGAGTGGTCAAAGTGTCCACGCACCTTTACTCGCCTGTATTGCAGCTGCTTAATTTCCATAGGACTGTGTCAAACACAGATTACATCACCATTTCATTTTATAAACACTAGAGATTATGGCACATAGATTTCGAAAGAGACTCACTCTATGGGCAGTGGGATAGGCTCTTTAGTCGTCAGGCTCTGAAGTTCACGGATCAGCTCCAACTTCCACTTTCTGCGTTTCAACTACAAAATCAAATGGAAGGCTTTTCACAAATAGCTAATTGCTGTTTTAGTTATGTTTTATATAATGTGTAAACCACACTTGTGCCTGTACCTGCCATGTTCCAAGACAAAAGGTTGTGGCAGGTATCAACAAGAGAAACCACTTCAGGAAGGAGTCTTCTCCTTTCTCGGTTCCCGCAACAGTGGAACTTGACCGTTGACCAAACCTGGTTAGGATACCTATAGAAAAAAACATCTGAACACTTTAAAATCACAAACTGCACAAGCATAATGCCTGAATATATTTCAGCTATATTTAAGTCTAGTCTATTAGAAACTCACTCTAACGGTTAACCTATTTTATTTTATACTACCATTAAAAAGTTTTGGGTTGGCATTTTATTATATAAAATTAATTATTTTATTCAGCAAGGATGCGGTAGATTGATGAAAAGTGACAGCTGAAAAATCTAACAGCTGAAAATGATCAGCTTTGCCATCACAGGATCAAATTACATTAAAAGTAAATACATATCAAGTTAGATTTTTTTTTGTTTTGTAGTAATATTCCACATTATTACAGTATACAGTTTTTTGATTAAACACAAGCAGCCCTGGTGAGCATAAGAGACTTATTAAAGTTATTCAAACGTTTTAAACGGTAATGTAGTCAGTTTAGTCAATAATCAAGAATATAGTAAGTGAGCAAGCAAAACTGAATTACAGCTGAGTACTGGAGCATCCTGACGTCTGAACAGACCCTGTCGTGTCACAAATAGGGTCCTCTTTGGTGAGATGAGAGTCTGGGAAAAGAACAAATAAACTACACTTTAGCTGTCAAGAATGACATGATGACAAGAATGATAACAAACATTTTGATTTAAATATATATATATACATATACATATTAATCGTAAACTGCTTTATGAGACGGAAAAATGTAAATGAACTTACACTGCCTCGAATGATCTTAGATGTGCTATTAGAGAACATCAGCATTAATCTGAAACTGCTCATATCTTAGCTGAAATTGTTGTATCCCGAACAGCAACTGTCTGTCAGGTCGACTGCATAACCAGCCTTGTGCTTTCGGGGGAATGTTTTCAATGTAACCATTTAAAACATTTTGATTTAAATATATATATATATACATATTAATCGTAAACTGCTTTATGAGACGGAAAAATGTAAATGAACTTACACTGCCTCGAATGATCTTAGATGTGCTATTAGAGAACATCAGCATTAATCTGAAACTGCTCATATCTTAGCTGAAATTATTGTTGTATCCCGAACAGCAACTGTCTGTCAGGTCGACTGCATAACCAGCCTTGTGCTTTCGGGGGAATGTTTTCAATGTAACCATTTCCGGGGATTCCGACGTTTGAACCATCCTGCGCATGCGCAAGAACATACACACGTGGGGTATGTTTCTGAATTTGTATTTAGTAAAGTTATAAGGGTTATTGTATTTAGTGCACATTCCTAGGCTTTTATCTGAATAAGTTTGTAATTTCTAAGGAGGTACACCATTCTCAGCTGATGAAACGGTTACCACATCACAGCAGTTTGGATTGAGCGAGGTAACGTATATATACCGTACAAGTCAAACGAATAATGATATGTTTATTAAATGCATTAATTGACGTATTTGTTATTGATATCATAAAATACTGCATAGGTTTCACAACATTCTGACTTTGTTAAAATTGTAAGCAATGTGTTGTTTTGAGCTGGTTAGGGATGGCATGTTACATATCTGCATCAAATGTCTGTATTAATTAATTTATTTGTTCATTTATTTATAATAGAAAAATGGCCAGCCTCGCTGCGAAGTATGATTACCTAGAGAAGTTGACCCGTAAAGTAAGCGTGTCTCACAACCAGGAGCCGAAGAAAAGACCCTATGGTAAAGTTCTGGATTGTCAATTACTTAGTAAATACTGAACAGGCACCTGCAGGGTTTATTCATTCATTCAAAGTTTGTATCGTCAGAGTAAGTAGTTAAAAATAAATAACTTCATTATTTAATTGTAGTTAATAAAGGTTTATTAATTCCCCTTTTAGTTCCATTCCGAGGCAGTGGGGTAAATGATGGTGCTCCTTCAAAGAAGAACAAACAAAAGCCAACAAAAGGAGATTACAAACAGAGTGCAAACAGAAATAAACCAGTCCTAAAGACCACTCAGCCTGCAGCACCTCCAGTTCAGAGAAAAACTGTCCAGAATGGGATTTCAGAGACACAAAAGGAGCCTGAGGGTAAAAAGTAGTTTGTAAAGAGAGATTAGTAGTTCATCCAGTATGCTTTATTCTTGTTGAATGCTGTTGCATTTTTACTGATTCATTTCTGTTAGGTGAAGCATCACAGGAATTTAATGCTGTAGCCATTCTTCGTCAGAGGCTTCACCAGAAGATTGAGGAGTCTCGTGGACAGGTACATACATACTCAAGTTGGACTAAAATATTCAAATTGGCTAAAAGTGTTATCTTGGTCAAAGGATTGTTAAATGTTTGAATGTTAATATGCTGAATCACTTTACTTCAAGGGATGGTTCACCCAAAAATGAAAATTCTGTCATCATTTTCTCTCCCTCAACCTGTAAGAGTTTCGTTATTCTGCTGAGCACAAAAGATATTTTGAAGAATGTGGGTAACCGAACAGTTTCTGGTCCCCATTGACTTTCAAATAATTTTTTTTATACTATGGGAGTCAGTGTTTACCAACAACTGTTTGGTTGTCCTCATTCTTTAAAATATATGTTTTGTGTTCAACAGAATAATGAAACTCATACAGTTTGAGGTTGAGTAAATGATGAACTATCCCTTTAAAAATGCCATGTTTAACTGTATGGGTCAGAGAAATTGTTCATTGCTGATAAAAAGCTAAATTATGACAGTTTTTCTGCAAAAACAAAATAAAATATTATATCATCCATTTAAGAGGTTCTAAGCCAAGCATTTATGTTTGTTTTTTTCCAGGGCCCTCCTAAAGATCCCTCCTCTGAGGAGGTAAAGAAGAAACGAGAGAGACGAAAACTAGAAAGGGAGCGTCGGAAGAGGAAAAGGAAAGAGTTTCGAAGGAAAAAGTTAGCAGATGCTGCAGCTTTGCAGGCAGGAGAAGAGGACAAAGAAGAAAGCAAAGCCCCAACTGCAAGCCACCTCGACACCGACCACGCCTGACAAAAAGGAGCAGAGCTTCATAGTCTTCAACAAGATGGAGGTTGGAGAAGACTATGTGGACAAAGGAACAAAGCTGATGCAGCAAAATAAAAGGAAAGTGAAAGGAACGCTGACTCCGCTTACTGGCAAGAACTACAAACTGCTTTTAACACGCACTGAGGCAAGAAAAGCTCACCTAGAGCAGCTTAAAGAGAAGGATGAAGGGAAAGAAAGAAAAAAAAAAGAGGAAGAGAAGATGAGGTGGACCAATGTTCTCTACAAAGCGGAAGGCATGAAAATCAAAGACAATGAGGAGCTCTTATGTGCATCGAAGAAGGAGAAAATGAAGGCTCAGAAAAAAAAAGAAGCGGGCACAGACGAGCCAGCAAGTCGTGGAGAAGATGCAAAAGAGGCAAGACAAGCGGAGAAGGAACATTAAGAAACGCAAGGATGCCAAGATGGAGAAAGGCAAACAGAGGGCAAGGAAAAAGGGTTGTGTACTGCCTGAGGATCTCAAGAAGGCCAGCTTATAGGCAGAAAGGATTCAAAGAAGTGAGGATTTGAGGGTAATGCTCTTGGAATAAAGGACTTTACCTTGTGTTTAGTGTTTGTGAAAAAAAATTCACAACATATTATTGTGAAGAAATGTCATCTTTGTCACTTTTAAGATGCCAGCTTTATAAAGAGCATATTTCGTGTCCATATTTTGTGTTTTTATTATTCTGTCAAGCCAAGTTTGGACATTTATCTACATTTACGTTTATGTGACTTACAATAGAGGCACATAAAGCAATTTGTCACAGAGCCAACAATATTCATGGTGTACTGTACAGGGCAAGGTATATTAGAATGCTAGATCAGGAAACAAAAGATCTGCCTCTTTTGTCGGTTCTGTATATTTAAAGTTGTAATTTGTAATGATAATTCTTATTGTACAACATGTAGACCTATATTGTCAATGTTATTGTTAGCAGTCACTGGCCCCGCCCACAGCGGAAGTAATCTTACAAAAGTGCTGCCTGGAGGAGGTCTGCTCGCAGTGTTATTCAGGAAGACGCTTGAGAAGTTAATGTGTGACTTCGTGAACAGCTGGGGAAAGTAAATGAACAAGGTTTGGTGCAAAACAGGGAGTTCTGTGTATTCGTTTTTTATAATACAGTATGAAATCGACATTTGCCGAAGTATTTTAGGCTTCGATTTTCACTTGAATCTAAATCCCAAGGACAAGACTGCTGTCATGTCACTGAATCATTGACTACACGTTTTTAAAGTTGACAGTTAAAATGCTAGAGATTTGGCGTGATTCTAATCGTACTGTGTGTGTGTGTGTTACTGATTTACGAGCAGAAATCCTTACTACATGGTTTTCTTCTTGATTATGCAGGGCAATATGTCGCGTAAGTTGCACGCGAGAAGAATTGAAGGAATTGACAAGAATACATGGTAATTAAGTTTCATGGCTATGAATGAAGTGAAAGTATAAATGGGTAGACGGTAGCCATTTAGTGCTGTACTTCCGGCTTATTACACGACACTTGCCAAATAAGTAAATACATGGATATAAATATCGAGTTATTTTATTAAAATGTTGGAATGCATAAGTTTCCGCTAAAAAGTCATTATAACTTAGAAAACATCCGGTCAAGCAGCAAGACGAGCACTGCAAAATATAGACCTACTTGTTTAATTATGCATTTTTAATAAAATATTAGTCTATTAAAAAGGTATATTTCGCAATTTTCGTCGCGTTGATTGATCAATAGTTTTCCTAGTATAATCGATTTTTTTTCAGTTGTATTATTATTATTATTATGCCACCAATGTAATCTATGAATGTCTTCCATGCCATAAATATTAAAATGAATACTGTCCTCCATTTTTAAAATCGGTAGTCGCAATAACAGTTTTAAGTCTCAAGATGGCGCCAATTAGCTATTCTAGTAGTTCAGTGAGCTGTGTAATAATCTACCTAAAACTACCTGAAGAATAGTTTATTACTCCCTCCCACATATTGTCAAGTCAAGTAAATGCTCATTTTAATGTTTAAAACTGCATGTTATTACTTTTGTGTATGTTATCTGTAGGGTGGAATTCAGTCAGCTGGCTGCTGACTATAAGGCTGTGAACCTGGGTCAGGGCTTCCCTGATTTCTCCCCTCCTCATTTCATTCAGGAGGCCTTCTGCAAAGCCCTGAATGGAGGTTTCTCCAAGCACCAGTATACACGCGCTTTTGTAAGACATTAAAAGTGCAAGTACAAGTGCTTTGTTCGCATTCAGTTTGCAGTTTGTCTGTTTAGTAAATGTTCAACCACTGCATAATATAATAATTATATTAGTAAAGTTTTGCTAAAGAATCTTACAACATGCAGGGCCACCCAAATCTTGTGAAGATCCTGGCCAAATTCTTCGGTAGGATTGTTGGCCGGGAAATAGACCCAATGGAGGATATCTTGGTTTCTGTAGGAGCATATCAAGCACTTTTCTGCACCTTCCAGGCTCTTATTGATGAGGGCGATGAGGTAACATTATTGTTAAAAAGACAATATTCATATTCAGAAAATTATATTGTTAGAAGATAAAAAAGACACTCACTGTTTCCTTATGTTCAATACATGGTATCAGAATGCCCATTTTTCCCTTTTTTTGAGCGCAGGTGATTATTGTGGAGCCATTCTTTGACTGTTATCAGCCAATGGTAATGATGGCGAGCGGAACAGCTATATATGTGCCCCTTAAACCAGTATGTTCATATATCACGTGACAAGACCTGTTTGCTTGATCTGAGATTAAAATGTTTATTTTGAATAATATTAGCTGTGTATTGACAGAGGGAAGGCTGTGGTCCTGTTCTATCCAGTGCTGACTGGGTGTTGTCTCCTGAAGAGTTGGCGAGTAAATTTAGTCCTCGTACCAAAGCCATTGTCATTAACACTCCTAATAACCCTCTTGGCAAGGTGAGTCAGTCACCAACAAATGGAGGACAATTTTACCTTTTGTTGTACTGTTGTCCAATATAGTCTTTTATGAGCGAATTTCACGAAAACTGTCAAGAAATGTCTGGGTTATGTTTCACCCCAAATCAAAAGAATGAAATAAGAACTTACATTTTGCAAAGAAATTAGGTCTTTTTAAATACCATTTAAATTTTTCATCATGACATTATTTATATATAATAATATAGAAGATATTATATATATATAAATGGAGATAAGAGATTAACAACATATGTCTGGACAGGCAGTGTTACTGTAATGAGAATGCTATTTTTCACATTACATAAGAATTATATTTGAATATTTTTAAAGGGGGTCATATGATGTGATTTAAATTTTTCCTTTGTCTTTGAAGTGTTACAAGCTCTTGGTGCATAAAGAAGATCTGTAAAGTTGCAAAGACTAAAGTCTCAAATCCAAAGAGATATTCTTTATAAAAGTTTTGAGGTATTCGGCCAATCACAATGCACTGGATAGCTGGCCAATCAGAGCATACCTCGCTTTTCAGAACGATGAGCTTTGTAAGAATCGACGCGTTTCAGAAAGGTGGGGCATAGAGGAGAAACAATAATGTACAGTATGTGGAAAATAATGTGTTTTTTTTACTTTAAACCGCATAAACACATTTCTTTACACCAAATACACAAAATAATGTTATTTTTAGCAACATCATATGACCCCTTTAATGTTTAATGAAAGAAGTCTCTTATGCTCACTAAAGCTGCATTTATTTGATCAAAAATGTAGTAAAAATATTAATATTGTGAAATATTATTTAAATTTAAATGACTGTTTTCTATTTTAAATATATTGAGCAATTTATTCCTGTGATGACAAAGCTGAATTTTCAGCAGCATTACTCCAATCTTCAGTGTCTTATGATCCATATGCTTAAGAAATATTTCTTAATATTATCAATGTTGAAAACCGTTGTTCAGCTTAATATTTTTATGGAAACTATGATACATTTTTTTTTCAGAATTATTTAATGAATAGAAAGTGTGAAAGAACTGCATTTATTATAATAGAAATCTGTTGTAACATTGTAAATGTCTTTACTTTTCAATTATCAATTTAATGCATCTTTGCTGAATAAAAGTATTAATTATTTTTATTTTTTTAATCTTACTGACTCCAAATCTTTGAATGGAAATGTAATTAATATAAAAATGCAAACTGACACTGAGCTGGAATGACCTTTCAGGTCAGTGGGTGAGATTTTTACTACTGAGACGAATATGTTCAGCCAAAGCCTGAACTGTGCTTTCTTGCAGGTCTATCAGCAGGAGGAACTTCAGATGATTGCGGACTTGTGTATTAAACATGACGTCATTTGCATCAGTGATGAGGTATACGAGTGGCTCACATATGATGGAACAAAACATGTGAAAATTGGTAAGAGCAATACTATGCAGGTAATGCAATTAATCACAATTTTGTGGACGTTTAAAGCAAAAAATGTAATAATGTTTTTTGGCAGCCAGTCTGCCAGGTATGTGGGAACACACTGTCACCATTGGGAGTGCAGGCAAGACTTTCAGTGCCACAGGATGGAAGGTGAGCTGGTCAAATTGAACAGGATTTGTGTCTTGCATTGTTATTTTCCTCTGTTTGTCTTAATGTCTTTGACTGGCTGGAAGTGTCATGGTGATAAGGTTCAGTATGCAGGTCATTAAATTACTCTATTATTTTAATGAAGGTGGGTTGGGCAATGGGACCAGGGCATATCCTGAAGCACTTAAAAACCGTCCATCAGAATTCAGTGTATCACTGTGCCACAGCTGCCCAGGTAAAACAATGCTCCTTTGTTTTAGGGGTAAAGTGTGTGTATTTTGTTTTCAGTGGGCTGACATTGTCTAATGTTGTTCTTAAGGAGGCTGTAGCAGTAGGTTTTCAGAGGGAATATGATGTATTTGGATCAGAGGAAAGCTATTTCCACCAGTTACCCATACATCTTCATGAAAAGCGACTGAGGCTGGCAGATTGTCTGAAGAGTGTTGGCCTAAAACCTGTACTACCCCAAGGAGGATACTTCATGATCGCAGATATCTCAAATCTTAGTAAGTAACAGTGAAAAAATGTAGAACAAAGTATTAAAGCAGGATTTCTTTATGGATTATACAAATACAATTTTTATATCTGAGAATTCCAGAGATGAGGTGCTTTTATGTTTTTGTTCTGAAAATTCTCTTCTTGAGCTTGTTAATTGTGCTCTCTTTTTATGGTAATACATAACATATCACTTATTGTTCCCACACTTTTTTCCATGTTTATTGGATAAAGATACTTTAAAAATAATTTTATAGGGTTTTCATCATATTATAGAGCCATTTTTAGCTGGTAAAATATTGTAGCACTGACTGGAAAGTAAAAAATATATATATATTTTATAGAATTATAAATATATATTTATAATAGAATATTTCTATAATTTAAGATTTTATTAATTTCCAGGAAAAGTTTAAAATTCCCTAATATTTCCAAGTTTTCCATGAATAGGGGAATCCTCATAATATGAGAAATCATAGTACAAAAAGGCTGTGATAGCATTGTTTTGACATGATTATTTCAAAATAAAGTTTGTTCTTATTGCTTTTTGTTTTTAAATGTTTTTCTACAAGATGTTGACCTTACTGATCCTAGTACTAAAGATGAACCCTATGACTACAGATTTGTGAAATGGCTCATAAAAGAGAAGGTAAACTAAAACAGCATTTACAGATGGGTTATAAAGTATTCTCATATAGTGACATCTGTGAGCAAAATATGTTGTTAAAGTTCTTCACTTCTGAATAGGGACTGGCCACTATCCCCGTGTCTGCATTCTACAGCCCGGAACACAAAGACCAATTCCAGAAATACATCCGATTCTGCTTTGTAAAGGTATTTCTTAACACACACACACACACAAAAAATTATGCAAAACATAACATTTTAACCATTTTAAAAATTAAGTTCTTTATAATTATTTGGGATGTCAATGTTGTTAGATTTTTTTATCAATAACATTATGTATGCTTAATATATTAGCTTTTTAGAAATTACTGCATTGTGAATTTTATGCTTCAGAGACTCTTTATTAAGTTTAGTTATCATCATTACAAGTTTTTTTTTTACTTTACTTTTAGTAAGCTCTGTTAAGCCAACTGTTGCTTAATCACATGAGTTAACATGTAAACTTTGACAGCCCTGATCATTTTTAATGTAATATGTCTTGCTTTATGTGGTGAATAGTACATTATTATACTAAATCAGGAAAAGTGATTGCCACTGTGATCTGTTCACCTTGTTAAAATGTTGTTTATATTATTTAATTCATATTTTTGTAAACATTAATAGGAGGACTCAACCCTGCAAGCAGCAGAGGACATACTGAGGCAGTGGAGTGACAGCAAATGAAAATTCAAAATTCAGACAGTACAGGCCTTGCACAGACTGAAAAATCTGAAAAGCAAGAGATCTTATAGCATAATCTAAAATGAGACTGGTTTGTTGCAGTTTGGGATATGAATAGTTATTAAAAAGAAAAGTGTTTATTATTAGGCTTAAGATTGAGAGCAGATGGTGCTAATTGCATCACAAAACAGAGGGATGAAAATCTTGCATGGCATGTGGGGTTTTAAAAAAAGGAAATGAGAATCACTCCCATGATAACAATATCATATAATTGTATTATCCGTATAATTTTATGCTAAAAATATATTAGTGGGTGGAATCTTTTCAGCCGGTTAAGCATTATTTGTCTTTGTCATGTTCTTCCCCCCCTTTTTTTTTTATGCGTTGTATTGCCAGATACTTCCTTCCTCTCTGGATTATACCTTGAACTGCATTACTGCCTGTAATTACTGGCTACACTCCAAGTTACAAATTACACATTAATAGATTTCACTTCATCTTAAACTGTTTTATTAACTTAATGTAAGTATTATATGCGGCCACTTTCATCATAAAATATTGCAAACTACATCGTACATCTGCATGTAAATCTAAATGAGCTTTCTTTGTAGATGGTCTGACTCTAAACACTGTCACCAATTACATAAGTTCTTTCACACACTTCTGCAGGAGAGAGCAATAATGTGTCGCACACTGGTTTGTTTTAAATAAAGGACACAGGGTTGTTGATGAGCTTTTTTCGAAGGCTTGATTGTGTTTATGTGGTGCAGTGTAACGTGTTCATGCTTAGTTTTTATAAAAAACACATTATTTTTCACATATTTTACCTTCATTATAACATTTCCTTTCTCGTAAAAACGGTCTGTTGAGTTCCTGGTTCTAGGAAGCCCCTCCCTCAGAAATACGCAATGGGCTCAGATTCGGCCGATCGCTAACTAGGGGTGCAGCGGATCGTAGATGATCCGTACGGATCAGGCTGCACGATTCGGAACGCATGTGATTTGCGGATTAACTGTTAAGTTTAACCATCATAGAGTTAAAGTTTATCATTTGCACATTCAAGCCATTTTAACTCGCACGCTGTTTTCTGTGCGCTCAGCCGCTGCCGCACACGCAGAAAGAGAGACACCGCGTGAACAGCGACTTGATTCCTCTTTCACATACGCACAAAGTTATGTTAAAATATCAGTTTTGGCAAGTATTCTAGTAAACACAGTCGGTTATGTCTTAAGTGTCCGTAAACAACTGAGAAAAAAAACTGTCAGTATTAGGTCCGTGCATTTGGTCTTAAAGAGAAAGCAGCCAATAAATACCTGCTTTTGTCTGCTAATCAAATAACACCTGAGCCCTAACAAAGATTAACCTGTATTTAACTTGTGCAGTGAGCACTATTGTGTTATTTTACACTTAGTTATTACATTTCTGCACCTCAGTGCTACTGTTTCTGACTTTATTTGTAACTGTGTTTTGTTGTATTCATCTATGCTTGTAATTTGTGTAATTGTTCTTGTTTTATTACTAACTTTATTCAAGCTAGTAGTTTTGCTGTGGTATAGCGGATCGTAGATGATCCGTACGGATCAGGCTGCACGATTCGGAACGCATGTGATTTGCGGATTAACTGTTAAGTTTAACCATCATAGAGTTAAAGTTTATCATTTGCACATTCAAGCCATTTTAACTCGCACACTGTTTTCTGTGCGCTCAGCCGCTGCCGCACACGCAGAAAGAGAGACACCGCGTGAACAGCGACTTGATTCCTCTTTCACATACGCACAAAGTTATGTTAAAATATCAGTTTTGGCAAGTATTCTAGTAAACACAGTCGGTTATGTCTTAAGTGTCCGTGAACAACTGAGAAAAAAAAACTGTCAGTATTAGGTCCGTGCATTTGGTCTTAAAGAGAAAGCAGCCAATAAATACCTGCTTTTGTCTGCTAATCAAATAACACCTGAGCCCTAACAAAGATTAACCTGTATTTAACTTGTGCAGTGAGCACTATTGTGTTATTTTACACTTAGTTATTACATTTCTGCACCTCAGTGCTACTGTTTCTGACTTTATTTGTAACTGTGTTTTGTTGTATTCATCTATGCTTGTAATTTGTGTAATTGTTCTTGTTTTATTACTAACTTTATTCAAGCTAGTAGTTTTGCTGTGGTATAGAAGTACTTAAAGTAAGCTTTCACTAATGTTTTTTTTTTTTTTTTTCTTATCCAAAAAATAATCCAATCCGTGACTCAAAATCTGTAATATGATTCGAACCATGAGTTTTGTGATCCGTTGCAGCACTATCGCTAACTGCCTACACTCTTAAAAATAAAGGTGCTTGTTAATAAAAATAACAATTGGTCCCTCGATATCTCTTTGCCGCCTTGAAGAATTCTCAGTTCCTTAAAGTGTATACGGCCGGGAAGCAAGAAAACACACATTCAAATGTATTCTCAATACTTCAATTTATTCATAGGTATAAAGATATTATATAGGCATATGTTGAGGGGAGTTTCACCCTCTTAACCAATGAGGATATGAATGACATACACATATAGGATCTTTGGCCAAGAACATGTGTTTATATAAAATGGCCACATGTACAGAAAAACATGGACATATTAGGAATAGACTTTTTTTTTGCTTATCCAAAAAATAATCCAATCCGTGACTCAAAATCTGTAATATGATTCGAACCATGAGTTTTGTGATCCGTTGCAGCACTATCGCTAACTGCCTACACTCTTAAAAATAAAGGTGCTTGTTAATAAAAATAACAATTGGTCCCTCGATATCTCTTTGCCGCCTTGAAGAATTCTCAGTTCCTTAAAGTGTATACGGCCGGGAAGCAAGAAAACACACATTCAAATGTATTCTCAATACTTCAATTTATTCATAGGTATAAAGATATTATATAGGCATATGTTGAGGGGAGTTTCACCCTCTTAACCAATGAGGATATGAATGACATACACATATAGGATCTTTGGCCAAGAACATGTGTTTATATAAAATGGCCACATGTACAGAAAAACATGGACATATTAGGAATAGACTTTTGCGAAGGATGAGGCACTCTCTTCAGAGTTCCTCACGAACTCCTTTACCCTTATAGTCCTAGCATTCATCTCCTTATTTGGGCATTTAAACCAAGAAAAACT
>NW_015505271.1:3621987-3651111 GCF_001515645.1 Sinocyclocheilus grahami | reverse complement strand
TGTAAGGTAAACAGTGATAATTTTAATTTAGCTCAAAGGGAATCATTTAAGATTTTAAAGGGAACTCCACCATTAATATGTAAGGGAATTAGGACAGAATCACTGTTTTACGGCTGATCACTGAGACGGCCAGCGATTCAGTGAACGAGCTGTATGACATCAATTCTGCAATGGATATCAATATCCAAAATATAGTGAAAACACTATTAATTAGCACTGTAACAAGATCGGCAGTTTAAGACATTAACTTGTGAGCACAAAACACAAGATACTTCTCTTTTCCATATAAATAAGGCTTTATTGGATAAATCTAAGACATATAAACTAATCTAACACACGCATTCACACACAAGTTGCAGAAAGAGAGAAAGTGAGGAAAATAATTAGTTTAAGAGAATGAAAATGTGAAATCCCAAGTTTACAGCAATATGTGCCATTGTATAGATCTGAACAACCATCAATCACTTAATTAACCCTTGCACTGAGTTCCTCAATGAGGTTAAAATTTAGATTAACTGCACCAGTTCAGTTTTTAGAATCTGGAGGTACTTGCTTTCTGTGTTGCGGGGTTCCCTTTCTTGTCTGGTTGCTGAAAGGGGTTTCCCGAGGTTGTTGATTGGCTGGAGGTTCAGTCTTGGGAAGCCAGTGGTTGGGCGTTGGCTGGCGACGCGGAGCTGTGGTCTGCAGTTGAAGTTTAGACAGCACTCTTCTGGGAGATGCGGCGTTAGGCTTAACTCAGAACACGAAACTCTCAACGGAAAATAAAATAAACTAAAGAAATAGAAATAGATGTAAAGTTTGATGAGACCAGGTGGCGTTTCTTCTCATGGTTTTGGAGGAGCTGGCGTGTAAGCCAGAGCACGCTCAAACTAAAGAAGCATGACTAGGAGTGAAAAGCTAAAAGCCGCATGGCTAAAAGCTAGACACAAAAAGTCAGACCCGCAAAAAGGCAAAAGGCAAAAGACCAAAAAGCGCTAAGTTTGATGGTGTCCTGAGTATTTAACCCAGGCTGTTTTACACACCCCCAAATGGTGTTTTGACCAATTAGATGTCGTGTTTGCCCGGGGCGTTGTATATTCCTCCTCCCCATTCATAAATCAACTGTTATCTCATCCTTCACATGATCTGCGTTTTTCCCGCTCTGGTAGAGTATACATTTTGGACATGATTTCTTATAATAAGAATATGATACATTTGACCAAGTATTGATTGGAAGAAACGTTTCAAGCATGAATTCTTAAACACACACATACTAAACATGAATAGCAATTCTTAAACTATTCAATAGTTATTCAAAATACATTCACAATAAATGATTAAGGCATGATGGTTAAACATGTGGGTTAGATACATGATATGGGGTTAGATATATAGCAATGGTTAGTTGCTCGAGTCCTTTTAGTGTCATTTAGATGCATATTCACATGGAAATGAAGTTTCTTTGGCATTCTGTGGACGTAAGGATACGTTCTGTAAGGAATTTCAGTCTGTTCGGGCTCGTGATGTGGAGGGAAAAGTCAATCCGAAGCTTGTGATCACTGTTCCATGTTTCCATGTGGCGGTCACGCTGTGCATCTCTTTTGACCATTATTCTTGATAACTTGCCCCAAAATTGACAATCTCCTTGGACTTGTCAATGTGTTCTTTTGTGTTAATGTTGAAAACTGTTCTGTGACAGGGGTTTAGGTTTAGGCTTGCTTCAGAAGGGCTAGGGTCTGATTTATGACATCCTGTTGTCTTGGGCCTCTGTGGAATTTTTGTGACTCCTCGTGCCTCAACTCGGTTTTGACCAAATCTTAGATTGTCTGATTCGGTCTGATATCCTACAACTATCACAAGCAAATATTTGTGATTTCCACAAGGAGGCATGTGTGTAAAGTCTACTTGTAAATGCTGAAATGGCAGTTCCACTTCGATATCTCTTTGCCGCCTTGAAGAATTCTCAGTTCCTTAAAGTGTATACGGCCGGGAAGCAGGAAAACACACATTCAAATGTATTCTCAATACTTCAATTTATTCATAGGTGTAAAGATATTATATAGGCATATGTCGAGGGGAGTTTCACCCTCTTAACCTCACGAACTCCTTTACCCTTATAGTCCTAGCATTCAATTCCTTATTTGGGCATTTAAACCAAGAAAAACTAATGTATACATGTGCGCATGCATACCTCGAATATGAGTAAGATATATTTAAAACATAATACAAGAGAGAGAGAGAGAAACAGATAGAGGAGGGGTGATTCAGAGAGAGAATGCTGTATAGGGAACGAGTGAGAGAAGGAGAGAAGAAAAGGAGGGGTGAGGCATATCTGGAACAATTTCTTAAAAAGACAGAGAGTGTTTTCTAACAGTGCTTCAAACGGTTCTTCAAGCGATGCCATAGAAGAACCTTTTTTGGTTCCACAAAGAACCATTCAGTCAAAGGTTCTTTAAAGAACCATCTCTTTCTTACCTTTTTATAATCTGAAGAACCTTCCTTCGCCACAAAGAACCTTTTGTGAAACTGAAAGGTTCTTCAGATGTTCGAGGTTCTTTATGGAACCATTTAGACAAAAAGGTTCTTCTATGGCATCGTGAAGCACCTTTATTTTTAAGAGTGTAGTGCACATTGTCCGGATATGTCACTCCCCCTTGCCTTGTGGTGTAGTTGCATGTGCTCCGGTGTAGGGATGAAACGATTACCGGTTTTACGATAAATCATGATTAAAATCCCCACGGTTAGTATTACCGTTTCATATTTTCATTGTCATTAAAACCGTATTCAATTACCGCGATTTGAACAACTCGTTTTGTGTGAAAACACGGCTGAAGGCTGGGAGGTTTTAAAAGAGTGCTAAGGGAATTATTCAAATGAATATATTAATTAAATAATTAATTATATGAATGTACCTCTGAAGGTTCTGACTGCCTTCAGAAAAGATTCGAAGGCATTTTGTTTTCATCTTCGCTCCATGTAATGCCTATAAAGTAGTGTTCTTAATCGCAATGCTGCTTTGTCCACGGAGGTTACGACTCAAAATTCTGCTGTTTCATAAGTGCCACCTGCTGAGGGAGTGGATTTACAGAGAGTTACACTTACATCTAACCTGTGTGCATTTTTTGTCTGTCCAAAAAATTGGATTGAATTTGCATGCCCTGCTGTAAATTTTTGACCGGTTGATAAAAAAAAAAAATTGTGGATTCAACACATTTAACAATTCGGATAAAGTATCTAGAATTATTTATGGAGCAGATAAAATACATCTAATCATTTATTAATCAATTATAATTTTTTTTATTTAAAGGCTGAAATGTGAGGTTTGGCATTTTATGAAACTTTTTCAAAGCTTTATTTGTAAGTTATTAGTTAAACTGTTGTCGGTTATGTTGTCATTTAAAATCTGGACATCATTGGTAATGTTATTGTTTTAGTGTTTATGCAAACAAAACGTAATTTTATTTGTCGTTTGTTGATTTTAAATATAAAATATTGGTGAAACGATTTGTCAACTTTTTGAACATTTCCAGCACATTTGAACAATACCGTGATAATACTGATAACCATGATAATTTTGGTCACTATAATCGTGATAAGAAATTTTCATACTGTTTCATCTCTACTCCGGTGTATGGTGTCAATATTGCCTTATCAGTTTGATGCTGAATCAAGCCCATAGAATATTAGGGAAGGGGATCGAGCAGAACTTGTGCAAATACAGATCTTTACAGGATGTTTCAGAATGGTATGTTTTTTGTTTGTAGTTCTCTCATACTTTTAGATATACTGTTATTTGTAATTGCTACTGCTGTTTCTTTGCTTTTATACGGTTTTATCCTGATTAAAGCTTTATTACAGCAGAATACATAATTGTGTTGTAGCATTATTGTAAAGTAATTGTTTAATTTGTAAAAGTAAGAAGTGTTTGCTTATTAACAAAATCTAGTGTACCGCATAGATTGAGGAAGCTGCCCTTCGTAAAATGTGCAGCACAGAGAGCTTAATGGTATTATAAATAATTTTCAGGAACCAAGTTAAAAATACATTTTAAACATTTGTAATCTTAACCAACAAAGTGGACCTGCAATCGGTGTGAAAATAACATAATATATACTATTAGTATAAGCTATAACTTATAACTATAAGCGTTTCGACAGCTGGCAACAAAGCAGCCCAACATGGCCTCGCCCCCTTTGTTGTGTTCCTGAGGGCAGGGTTTATGTAAATCTTTGTGACAGAAGAAGCTTGTTAAAGTCCCTATCAGCCTTTTTTTTTTTTTTGTAGTCCTTAAACAGCGATTTCTTTAAAAGAAATATCTCCCTTTGCATTGAACTTTCAGCGTCGTACCTTTGCAGACGTTATATTCATGCTCTAACAGCAACATTACACATTAACTAAAGTTACAAAAGTGAAATCCCTTTAAATTTTAAATTTTTCTCAAATGTTTGTTAAACGTGTTTAAATGTAGGCAATATTGTATTTTAAAACAGTATAAAATATCTTGTATTAAGGCCTACTCATCAAAAATAAAGATATGTAATGAAAATGAAGAGATCATGTAAACTAGTGGTTTCATGTATAGTACAAAGATAGGATTAGGTTAAATTGTAAGTACTAATTCAAGTATGAGGTAAAAAATAAATAAGCTATTATTATTGTAAAAATGAATGGGTAAATCAAACTATTAGCAGACATCCCACCCTGCAGGTTTAACGGTAAGGCCACTTCTCTTTTGCTTACTCAATTTCCTGGATATTGTGAGCACCAGAGATCAGCTATCCATTTGCGAGAGACTCCCGGAGCATCTAGGAGAGGTGGGATGCTGGGTTAAATAAACAACCCAGTGGAATTCAGTGGAACTAGCCGCTTTATAAAAGACAGAGAGCCAGCCACCGTTCAAGCACTCGGACGCTTTTGCCTTTGCTATGTTTTTAACCCACTCTGAGAATCAATGTGTTAGCCCAACATGTGTTCTGTCCTATATTCAGCACTGGGCTAAAAAAACAACAACAAAACTCGATTAATGGCGATTAATCACATCCAAAATAAAAGTTTGTGTTTGTTTACATCGTATGTGTGTGTATATTTATATGTATGTATAAATACGTATATACTTAAGCAATTTTTACATGTATTCATATTTGTATATAATTTATATGTATGTATTTATTTATACATTCAGCACACATATATATTATGTAAACGCAAACTTTTATTTTGGATGTGATTAATTGCGATTTATTGATTTGACAGCACTAGTATCATCAGGAGCCACCCATGGGTATTCATTTTATGTTTCCTGTAAATGCTTTTTTTAACTCAATTTTTTTATTTGTGTCATGTATAAACATGTTTGTTGGTGTGTCTATGTTGAAAACAGTAATAAAAGTTACACAAATAAAAAATACACAGAGATTTTTTCAGCTACTTTCAGACATTGTTTCTGAGTGTACTACCCCTTTAACTCTGCCCATTGTTCTTTAATATTGCAAAATACGCACATGTACACACCAGTTAGACTCTATAAAAGAGAGCTGAACACTTGCAAACATACAAACTTTTATTTTGGATGTGATTAATTGCGATTTATTGATTTGACAGCACTAGTATCATCAGGAGCCACCCATGGGTATTCATTTTATGTTTCCTGTAAATGCTTTTTTTAACTCAATTTTTTATTTGTGTCATGTATAAACATGTTTGTTGGTGTGTCTATGTTGAAAACAGTAATAAAAGTTACACAAATAAAAAATACACAGAGATTTTTTCAGCTACTTTCAGACATTGTTTCTGAGTGTACTACCCCTTTAACTCTGCCCATTGTTCTTTAATATTGCAAAATACGCACACGTACACACCAGTTAGACTCTATAAAAGAGAGCTGAACACTTGCAAACATCACTGAGAGCAACTTCTTGCTATTGAACTGACATGGCGACTCAGAACTGCCCAGCACCTGGTGGGATCCTTATGCAGGACAATATAGTCTACACTGCCCAGCCAGTAAGAGTGTCCATGCCTGACCAAAACGTCAATGATGATATCATTTTCTCCACATTCAATCTTCACTTCTGCAACCCTTGCTGTCTTGGATTTGGGGCCTTTTACAACTCAATAAAGGTAAGCAATATACATATATGCAATTATATAACTGTCCTGCTGCTTTACAAATACCTAAAACTTATCATATTTTATGTGTGTCAGGCCAGGGACAGCAGATTGCTTGGAGACTTCCCAATGGCACGGTCTTATGGCGCCAGAGCTCGCTGCATAAACATTGCTGCCATCATTATTGGATCCATCTCTATACTTATCGTCATCATCGTCCTTTCCAAGTCAATGAGTCAACTCACAAGTTATTTCCATCATTAACTTCATCAAAGAATTGATGTCTGAATGCTTTTTGCTTTTTTAATGCCTGTCATTAAAACATTTATATTTGTTGAAACTTTGCTTTGTTCTTGTTTGGTCATTGTCACACACACACACACACATACACATACACATACATATATATATACAAGCTATACACATTAGTTACACATACATATAGAAGCAGTTCAGCCGTTTATTTTATTTCTTTAATTTTATTTTTTGGAACCTGTGATATATAACAATATATGTCTTTATCACTTTTATCAATTTAACATAATTTGCTGCATTTGCTTTTTGTGTGTGTGTGTAACATCGAGAGAACAGAAATGTCTCTAATAATTATTTTCAGTTCATGTTTTCATAACAATAAACTAACCTTTTATAATTGTTGTTTTCTAACTGTTTTCATTTTTGACATCCAATAGTGTACCCCAGTAAACAGCACTTGTGGTTAGACTCAAACTAAGCTTAAATTTAGCCAGTTAATCACTCATTCCTGCTATAATAATAATAACAGTAATATTAGCATTATTATCATTGTCATATAAAATTATCATTATTAATTATAATTTTATTTTATTCTTTTTATTTCATCTATTGTATTAATTTTGGTTGGTACAATTAGTTAATATTTTGTTATAATGTATTAATCATTAATCCAATCGTTTGGAGCTTGCTATTTTGGCGCGCTCTTCTGTACCGGTAGTCGTCAGTAGAGACGCCGCTCTCGCCCCCGTCCCGCTGCTGCCTCTCTCAGGTAGGGCCTCTGAGCGAAGATGGCGACGGACAAACAGAAACATGAAGGCAGGGTGAAAATCGGACATTATATTCTCGGAGACACACTAGGAGTGGGAACGTTTGGAAAAGTCAAAGGTAAAACTTTCCGAGGTGCTTTGTGTTATTGCTGTATTGAAAACAGTAAAGCAAAGCTGAAGAGGATCGAGCCTTTAAATGCGGCTAAAGCAGTAGCACAAGCTGCAGCACTTGTTGGCTAATGACAGTGTAGTCATGAAACAAACATTAACAGCAAAGCTTTCTGCTGTGATTAGCGTTGATAGTGTCGGCCATTCGATACTTGCGTGGTTTTCTGAATATTTGCGTGCATGTATCGTGTTAGTGTGGTTTGTAGAGGGATTGGGCGCAGCTAACCTGTTTAGCTTCATGGTTTATGAAGTGATTAGTATTCTGAAGTTGCAGTTTGATGAGGATTGATAGACTCGCTCGTGCACAGGCCAAATGACAGCTACAGATGCAGCTAGTCATAAAGTCTTTGTCAGAATGACAAGAAAGTAGTTCATTTAAAAAAGTTAATTTTGCTGATAAGGTGCATGCTATGAGTCAGATGAATTAAAAAAATCTTGCGCTTTTTTGTGTGATCCATAATTGTACAGTCTTTATGACTTAATAAATCGAGTATGATATATATATTTATGCCAATTAATGACATTCGTATGCGCTAGGGGTGTAACAACTTAATGATAAAGTTGACAATGAAAATGATCCACAGCAAATTTGATCATCGATTGATCATTTTTGAAAATAAAACATCCGCCGGTCAAGTCACTTTACAGTAGTGAATAAAGCATTTCTGTGGACAAAACACATCTGACATATAGTAACACCAAGTAGGGTTGACAGAGTACAGTAGAGAAACTTTCTGCTTGTTTTCATCATTACACAAACTAGATGCTGAAAGAAAGTGATTTTTCACATGATATTTATTTTGCTTATGTACTAAAATATCATAAATTGATAATAGCCATAAGTAGTTTCCCCCCCACAATTAGCTCATATACATAAGGTGCATTTTTGTTTCAACTTGTACCCATATAGTGTACAGTTGAAACGGTACCATGGTACAGTTGAGACACCCATTCTTAATGCTCTAAAGCTCGCTAACCATTTATTGCAAATGGGATAAATTACAGTTGTGCATTTTTTTAATTCAGATTTATTTATTTGCTTCATTTAATTCAGATTCAGTTAAACAAAATAGCAACAAAATATTTAACACTGGAAAAGATTTGGCAACCAGTACAAATGTAAACAGTAAACTAAAAAGACATAAAGTCCACTCACTGACTACGTTGCATAACACACACACACAGGTATTTCTAACATTATGGGACATTCCATAAGCGTAGTGGTTTTTCTACCGTACAGACAGTATATTTTATCCCCCTACATACCAGTATATTCTATAACACTACCCCTAAACCTACCTATCACTCGTAACTTTCTGTATTTTTACATTTTCAATCAGTCTGTATGATATATAAGCTTGTTTCCTCATGGGGACCTAAAAATGTTCCTATAAGGTTAGAATTTACTGGTTTTTACTATACTTGTGGGGACATTTGGTCCTCATAATGTAGGTAATACCAGTACACACACACATGCAGCCTCTTTTTCATTTTCTATGATTGAACTGTTCATCCTATATAGTGACCTATAAAGGGTGTATCAACTCTACCCACTTTACCACCTTGGTATGTTTCACAAAATGCTATGTTATTCTTTTAACATTCATGTTATAAAATATGTCCATTAATAATAGACATTTGAAATATCTCAAATATATATTTTTTAATATAATTTGCATAGCATGTGTGTAAATGTGACTTTTAGCCTATTATCCTAACACTGTACAATGAAACAGCATGTGACGCAATAGGACACCAATCCGGGTACAGTTGGCAACTTTCAACTTTTGCCGATATCTTCAGAGTGGAAAGATACACACCTTTCAGATTTCCCATAATCAAAGAGAATGCTAATAAGCATGTGTGGAGCAAAAATCACTGCTCGGGGTTCCTGTGCACGCAGTTATTTAAGGTGTTTCAACTGTACACATGTCCCAAATGTACTCAGTCTACCCTAGTTATATTTTTATTAGAGCAGTAAATGTAAAGGGATGGTTGTAATTAGAGCCCAACCGATATGGATTTTTTTTGGGACCGATATTACGGAGTAAAAAAAGGCTGATATCGATATATCGGCCGATATTCTTTGTGTATATTATAGTACAGTACCAGTCAAAAGTTTGGACACTTTCCCATTCGTGTGTGCAAACATTTGACTGGTACTATATATAGAATACAGTATATACATAAACAGAATATATATATACATAAACACATTTTTTGCAATGATCACTCAAATGTGGTCATCAAACACTCATGATGTGACAGAGATATGTAATGGAGGCAGGGCATTTAACAATTTAACAGTAAACTATTACCAAAATGAGTCTGATATCAGTGCACTGAACAGTTATTTCAATTAAATTCCATTCAACTTTATTCCGTTTAAGTTTTTCACTTCGGAACATTTATTCACGGATTTGCTCTACTGTCTTCACACACAGACGAAACTTACTAGAGAAGTGGGAAGTGTGAAAAATAAATACTATTTAAATTCACGTCCCGCACACTTTAATGCCCTTTGAATGTAACGTGTACATTCCCTTGGAACTGGAATCATGGCAGAATATCACGTGAAGTCCACTTCGCAGGGCACTTACGGACGAATAAGACAACGCTTGAATGCTGCTGCCTGAACAAGAGACTGTTGGCTGGTGTCACGCGTATCTCACGAACACGGCGGCGGATCTCCACCAAATTCAGGGGATCCCTTCAGCTCGAGCAACCTGAGGAGCTGAAGGGATTCCCTGAATTTGGTGCGGATCCGCCACGCCGTTACGGAGATATCACCGTTCAAAGTTTCAATTTCCATAGACTTAAGCTTTAAAAAGAGGTCATATGATGCGATTTCAAGTTTTCCTTTCTCTTTGGAGTGTTACAAGCTGATTGTGCATAGATAAGATCCCTGAAGTTGCAAAGACTGAAGTCTCAAATCCAAAGAGATATTCTTTATCAAAGTTAAGACCCCCTAAAACGGCTCGTTCTAACACGCCCCACATATCTACCTCACTATTTGGAAATATTTGCATAATGCCGCCCAAATGTTCACGCAAAGAAAGAAGGCGTAGTTTCAGTAACCGCAGTTAGCGTTGATGCAGCCATGTCCGGGAGACGCTGTGTGTTTCAGTGCAAAAGCAAAAGCACTTTATTTGTCCTTCCGAAAGTAGATGCATTTAGGTTCAAAAGTTTGAAAATAAATAGCCTATTAAGCCTACATTTATTTCTGCAGTTTAGCACCATCTGCTGTCAGAGAGTGAAAGTGCGCTTTCATGCAGAGCGTCTCTCACATGTTCCGTCATGTGCTTACGTCAGAGTGCGCAGGCGTCTTTCACGCAGCATACAGCAGTGTTGTGCATTATGACCAGTCGATGGGAAAAGTATTCTTATAATGCATTCAAAATTCGGAATAATTTGTAATATATAATTATTCACGGTATTTAGAAGTGCCCACGATAACAATATCGTGCATATTAATTACCGTGATATATCGCATTACCGAATACCGGTACAAGTCTACTTACAACAGAACAGCAATGCATTACATGCTTAATACTTTTTATATATTATTATTATTATTATTATTTTTCTTTCTGTTAATACATATGTATACTATTTGTAAGCAGTCCAGCTGCAATTGCTTTGGCAATACAAATGTATAATTTTGTCATGCCAATAAAGCACTCTTAAATTGAAATTGAAATTGAGAGAGAGAGAGAGAGCGCGTATTCTGTTACACCAAATACACAAAATAATGATCTTTAAAAAAGCATCATATGACCCCTTTAAAGCGTTTCATCCAGGTCGCCAGTAGCAAACAATGGCGCGCGCTCTGCTGGACAAACTAAGTAATTACACCATTTCAAGCATTTAATCTGCATTATGTTCTGTAAAAAAAAAAATCATATCAACGGCATATTCGCCAATACAGATATATCGGTGACAGGCTCATATCGGCCGATAAAATCGACAAAACGATATATCGGTCGGGCTTCTAGTTGTAATAAAGTATAAATGTAATATAATTTATCTGTCTGTGCTTCTGTTTCTCTTTATTATTTGTAGTCAAGTTTTAAAATGTGATGTTTAACTTTATCCAGATAAGTGAATGTGTGTTTAGTCTGTGCTTCTGTTTCTCTTTATTATTTGTAGTCAAGTTTTAAAATGTGATGTTTATATTAAACCTTTTATTGTATATAATGTATAGCATGGCCTACATAGATACATTCTTCAGTTTGCACACTGTTTGAAGGACAACATTGGGCAGGATTTTAAAAATAAAAAAACTGAAAATTAAAAATGTACTTTTAAGCAGATAAAATTAATTGAAGACAGATTAATTGATTAGGCTAATCAAAATAGTCATTAGTCTCAGCCCTACTTATAACTGTATGTTTGCCAAGTAGCAGCCAACAGTTGATGACATTTCAAAAAGCCCAGTCTTTCTCATTCGTTTCCTGTTTTTTTTTTTGCCCACACCAAATCTTACACAATAATGAAATGCCAAAGATTCCAAGACAGAAGTGTGTTGTGTTGTGTATAAGAATTTCTGGGAAAAGAGAAGTTGTTATATGACTGACAGAACATTGAAACTACTAATCACCAATCTAACAAATAGCCTTTATGAACCAGGTTGATAGTGATGTTTTAGTACTAAGACATATGTGAGGTCTGTGGACACACACACAATTCCCTCTGCACGACTGAGTTTGTGTTAATGCATAACTAGAGCAGCCTAGTTAATGCTGGTAAACTTTTTAAATGTTGCAAATTAACTGAGACCATACACAGCTTCTAGGAATGGTTCAATGTACGGCCTTCAGCACTTACTGATGCAGCAATATCCAGCCTTATAAGAAACTTGTTGGCAAAGCCTTTGCCCATATAAAAATAGTTTCTGGAAAAATTTAATAAATGTGCGGTGAACCTCACACATTAACTACAAGCTTCAAAGGTGTTGATTTTCAGCTCTTTGAGCATTATTTAGCTCAGTGTATCTTAAGAATTACTTCAGGACACAACTTTTACAGTAGCAGTGTTTATGGTACAAAAGTAAACAAAAATGTAAAAAAAATGGGGAAGTCGTGGCCTAATGGTTAGAAAGTCGGACTCTTACCCAAAGGTTGTGAGTTCGAGTCTCAAGTCCGGCAGGAATTGTAGGTGGGGGGAGTGAATGTATAACTGAGGTGCCCTTGAGCAAGTATGGGTAACCATACTTGGCCACATATCACGTCACTCACTTAAAACCAATATTGACAATATCAAACAGTAATATATTGTAGTAGTTATCATTATTATCATAAACCGCATTGGCCTAACATTTTGGAAACTGATTGGGCTTAATAGTATAATTACAACAGCAAGTGAGTGATTTATCAGTTTGGAAAAAACACTAGGTGAAATAAAGTATTAGTTTTAGCCAAATTACCAAGTGACATGTATTTGTACCGTTTGTACAAGTAGTCATTGCCATCAACAACAAAAGATTGAGAGAACGCTTTTTGTTCCTTTTCAAAAGCCTGTTTATTTTGTTATCATAAGTATGCATGGTTAAATGCTTGCTTGCATTTTATTATTTGTGTTTAGCCATGTTTCCACTACTGTCCATTGCCCTTTCAGAACAGACCTGTCACCTACTGGCACTTGTGGATCTTTTTCATAAAGACATTGGACATTTTATTGTATATTCTCCAATGACCTGCATAAATGTAAGCCTTCACAAACGTGTTTCTTCTACCTGTCTATGCAGTGGGCCAGCATGAGTTGACCAAGCACCAGGTGGCGGTAAAGATTCTGAACCGGCAGAAGATCCGCAGTCTGGATGTTGTGGGGAAGATTCGACGCGAGATCCAGAACCTCAAACTCTTCCGTCACCCACATATAATCAAACTGTGAGTACTGATTCATTCCACCTGCATTCGAATACACAGATAATGAATTTACAATGTTCTATTTGGGGGCTAGAATGTGCAACTTTTTTTGACCTACTCGTAATTGTTTTGAGTTTTATATATATATATATATATATTTATTTATTTATTTATTCATTTATTTATTTATCCCAGAGTAAGTATGTAAGATTGATATGTGTGCAAATGAGCCCCTACATTTGTATGGAAATCTTGGTTGGATTCCCTAGTGACTAGGGCTGGGTAAAAAATATCTATCTCGATTATAATCGATTCTCAGTTTTACGAAACTATATCGATTCTTAAATCCCAAGAATCTATTAGTCTAAGTCTAGCCTGTTTTCAGTAAATGGAGTGTTGAAGGGCACTTCCCATCCAATAAATCGCAATAAGCGTTGTGTGCTTTGGTACCTTTAATAAGAAACAAAGTCTCAGATTTCAAATTCTGTCCATTGTATTGCAGTATTTAAAGGGGTCATATGATGTTGCTAAAAAGAACATTATTTGGTGTAATGAAATTTGTTTATGCGGTTTAAGGTTAAAAAAACACATTATTTTCCACATACTGTACATTATTGTTTTTACAAAGCTCATCGGTCTGAAAAGCAAGGTGTGCTGTGATTGGCCAGCTATCCAGTGCGTTATGATTGGCTGAATACCTCAAGCGTGTGACGGAAATGTTACGCCCCTACCATACTGTGATGATGCCTTGTCAGGCCGGAGCCATGATTCAAAAACATGAAAACCCATTATAAACGAGGCATTCGTTGCATCCAGTGGGGACATAATTATGGATTATAATGACTTATACTGTCTTTTTACGCGTTGCGTTGCATCGCGCCGCGTAAACATAAAACCATGTCTGCATTTGTGATCAGAGAAATGACAAACAACAAGCCCTACTCTACACTGCCCAAAAAGTCGCTTTAAATATAAAAAACTTACAGTCTGTGTGTCAGAACAGCCGGCATTGTAGTCTACTCTACCAGGATCAGGAAACGGTCCTCCATAAAATGTGCTGCACACATCTGAATATTTGGGTTGAACTGTTCTGGAACAGTGTTGTAAATACAACTTGTAAATACAACCACTGATTTCTAGTCGTGTCCATTTTTGGAAGACCAAATAAAGTAGTTTCGCTTTCACAACGAAACACAGCGTCACACATGGCGGGCTAGAGGGCGCAGAGGCGGCGGCCTAGAGTGAGCAGAGGCAGCGGGCTTGAGAACGGCGCGGCCGGAGGATTCAACGAAGGAGCGTCCGGAGGGCTTGCGGCAACCACATGTGACGACCCCGGGCTGGCGCTTCGTCTACGGTTAAGGCCGATCCGGTGATCCACAGCGCAAAGTTGTTGTATTTCCTCAGCAACCAGCACGGATCAGCTCCAGGCATGACGAAGGAGATATCGTCCTCTTTTGGAAGGCCAAACAAAGTAGTTTCGCTTTCACATCGAAACACACAGTGCCTTCACGACATGGCGACGGCTACAACAATACTACAGCGAGAATAAAAGTTACGCCGCCTTTCTTTGCGTGAACATTTGGGCGGCGTTATGCAAATCTTCCCACATTGTGATGTAGATATGTGGGGGCGTGTTAGAACGAGCCGTTTTAGGAGGGCGTGGCTGACTCTTAACTTTTATAAAGAATATCTCTTTGGAATTGAGACTTTAGTCTTTGCAACTTTACAGATCTTCTTTATGCACCAAGAGCTTGTAATACTCCAAAGAGAAAGGAAAAATTGAAATCGCATCATATGACCCCTTTAAACTAAATAAATGCCTTTTTGGCGCTGTTTTGTGGAGTGATCGCTGTAGCGTGGCGCACCGCCGCCTCAGTTCAATAAAAGCGGCAGCGCGGGGCGCACGTGAACTGATAATTTCCTCCACATTAATACCAGTTTCAGCACAAAATAATCATAACTAAACGTCCGAAGGTAAGTTGAAAGAAAGAGTATAACTTTACAATCCATATCCTGTCTCATGTAATTGCTCAATCATTGTTTCAGACGCGCAAATATATATACCAGATATATATCCAAAATAATCGATATTGAATCGAATCGAATCGCAAGCTTTTGTGACCATGCTTGCGTTTTTCTTCTGTTTTTGTGGTTTGGCATGAGGCAAGACATTCACAGAATTACAGAGCATGGGAAAGAGGAAGGGGATTTCCATTTCCTGCCATTATAGAGAAGCAGTAAAGTTTTGCCCTTGATGTTCTGTCTAAACCAGTGGTTTCCAAACTTTTTGCAAACTTTTGCCACTGTGGCTAGTGGTTTTTGTTGTTGGGAAATTAAATTTTATATGATTAAAGTTAGTGCTGCGCGGTATACCGGTTCATACCGAATACCGGTGTTTATTTTTGTAATGATATATTACAATTTTTAAAATACTGCAATGTCGCTTAAACAACCTTCGAAACGCGACACTGTATGAAAGGGGTCCTTTTCACTGTTGCATTGTGGTGAGGGAACAGCTGTATGTTACTAAGCGTGAAAGTTCCGAAACTGAAGCTGTAGAACTAATAGAACGTGATGACACAGAAGAACTCATCCACAATATCCACATTGACCGCCACAAATATCCACCATCAGCCATCAGTTCCCGCGTCTCACACACATGAGTGCGACTTTAGCACTAGATTTAGCAACTTTCAGACCCTTTTAGCAGCTTTTTTCCATAAAATATTCATACTGACAAACTTAGCGACTTTTTTGGATTAACCCTTAGCTATGGTTCAGTTGGAAGATTTCGCCAGTGCTGTCCCGTCTTCAGTGTCACCTCTCTCGGCGTCTGTTCTGTGCAGTAGAGGTCTTCACGGGTCCACTTGGATCCGAAAACCCAAGGTCCAACCCGAGACCCGAGCGGGTTCGGGTCCAAAGCTTCGACGAGTACCTCGGACACAGGTCTGGTTCGGTATTAGCGGCCTCGGGTCTCGGGTAATTAAAAATAAACATGCTTTTCCCAAATGGACCCGATTAGACCTGAACCCGAATGCGTAGGTTACTTTCACTTTCGTGTTTAGAGAGGAACGCACATAGAAAAGGAGCATACGTTCGTAATCCTCGCACACAGACATCATCTTATAGATATGAGATCCATCAGGAAAATCCACTCGCTTCATTATACTGCGTGTTCATGCAGGGCTTTTCTTTTTTGTGTGCAGAAGCCTTTCGCCGGAGATCAGGTTGCAGACAACAGCGAATCCATGATTAGGCTATCGATTTTGTTTTAAATTTTTTTCCTGTTTATTTTTCAAATCCATTGGTCACAATTGAAAGCGGAGCTCAGAACCTTGTCTCTATTAGGCAGGGCAAGTAACCTAATAATAAATTGAATAAATGTTAAATAAATCAAAGTAATGGAGAGGAGGCCAAATCAGTCAACAGGACACCAGGATTTTTCCTGACTGACTGCGGGGCTGCAGGCTGTACACACATCAATGCCGTTTACGTTCGAGTCCAGTTGGGTTCGAAAATAAATGCAGCCGGGTCGTGTCGGACTCAAGTCTAATTTCATGGGGTCTGTCTCGGGTCGGGTTTTTCTTTAAAAAATTATTTATTTATGCACGTCGGGTTCGGGTAAGAAGTGATTCGGGTCGGGTACATATTTTAGGACCCGAGAAGACCTCTACTGTGCAGTGAGCGGCAGAGAAGCAGCGCATTCAGTTGGCTGCACTGCAGCCGACTTGTCAATAAGTGAGTACAAAACAGCACCTGTCGCTTACTGATTGCTTGGAATTATAAATATGAGCATAGTTCATATCACATGCACTTTTTATTTGTTTGTTACTCAGACGCAGGCAGCACACTGCATGAGACAAAAAGTAATATAGCCAAAACAACCGCATAGCCACTCTTTAGTGTAGATGCATGTTGATTTTATCAGATGATGCCACGATTATAAATGAGAGTGACTCCTGGTTAACATGTATTAAAAGGAGTCGTGTTTAGTCACTATTTAGTGTCATATTTTTTGACAATATTCACTCATCATGACAGTAAAATAGGGCATTCTAAGTCAATATACTGCAGTATTTCCTCTCTCAATCAGTAGAAAATATGGTTAACACCTGGTCATGCATGAAAAAAAAATACTGTCATGTACCGTGAAACCGGTCTAAATTTGAAAAATACCATGATATAAATTTTTGGTCGTACTGCCCAGCACTAAATAAAGTCACTGCATACTAAAATTTATTTAACTTGAATTCCAGGTCATTTTTTGCCTATTTAAAGGGCATTTTTCGCTTAAATGCATGCGTCATCTTTCATCTCCAATTCTTACATTTTAGTAATGATTACACTTAATATAAGAAGACACTATAGGGATGTTACCAGTCAAATGAAATCACTATGAACAAAATCAATCTTTCCACTGCATTAGAAACAGAAGCAGCTGAAGTGGCATTTAGATGCATTTACACTGACAGTTTAATGAAGCTGAAATGTAGCAAGAATTTACACTGCAAAATTACAACAGCATAAATAATGTTACGAGGTTGGGGTTTTTTTTTTGTTTGTTTTTTTTTTTTTTAATATACAAATATGAAATGTTGGGAAAAAATGCAAAGATAAGCTACTTTTAAATAAGAACGTAAACCACTGCTAGGTGACAGGCAAAATTACAACAGCATAAATAATGTTACGAGGTTGGGGGGGTTTTTTTTATATTTTTTTTTATATACAAATATGAAATGTTGGGAAAAAATGCAAAGATAAGCTACTTTTAAATAAGAACGTAAACCACTGCTAGGTGACAGCAAGTGACTCTCTAAATGAGTGATTGAGGCGCTCATTCAAACGATTCATTCAGTCGGCTGATTCATTCAAGAATGAAGCAAGTGCCTGTCTTTATGAATGGACCACTGAATCATTGACTCAAATTATTAATTCAAAAACGCTGAATCATTCAGTAACGAAACCGCTGTGTGTTGCTCAGATATGCACGACTGTTCTGCTGTGATCTTTGTTTGGAGCTATTTTCGTTAACCAAATCGAGCAAAAACAGTCAACATTGACAATACTGTACTAAAATGTAAGTCACTTAATATTAACTAGCTCGTTTGAACTCTTGTATAAAATCAATGTCAAATTTGCAGTCATGATTTTCAGGGAAACTGCACTTTCTTGGTTTTGTCATGTTGCTTAACTAGACTATATGTTATAAATATAAAAACTAAGTTTTTACCACAGCATGTTTCTTCTGTGTGCAGTTGTGTTCATTTGTTTAGATTTCTCCATGAGATTGTTTCACTCACAGACAGGCTTGACCGTGTTACCCGCCACTGCTGAAATCCACCTACATTTGGCGGATGTTAATGTCAAGCCTTGACTGTATATTAGAAAGCATCAATTTCAGTTATAAATAAAAATTATATTTAAGAATACTATAACTTAATATAATTTTTAGTGAGATTTTTAGTGGGCCTGCATGTTTGCACACAGATCATCAAATTCCTTCTCTTGCACACCCCTGGTGGTCAGTCTACTCTGTCACCTTGTTTGCTGTGTGTGTCTGCGTGTGTACGTGTGAGCTGTTTGTATGTACTGTGGCTAGAAAAGACACAGGAATGTCAGAGCTATCCAGCCATGCTTCAAAACCATTAGGGATTAATTGACTTTTCTCATATGAATTGTGAAAATAGTAGAAGTGAAGAAACTAAAAATCTAAGCCTTGAAATATGCCTTAATTCATCACTAAATCAGTACTAGATAGGAAAAGTTCAGTTTATTTATTTATTCAACATTGATGATAATAATAAGAAATGTTAATTGAGCACAAAATCAGCTTATTAGAATGATTTCTGAGGGATCATGTGACACTGAAGACTGGAGTAATGGCTGCAGAAAATTAAGCTTTGCCATCACAGGAATTAATTACATCAAAAAAAGAAAAACCTTACTGACCCCAAACTTTTGTTCAGTAGCATATCTCAGGGGCCACAAAAACGGCACAGTAGGTTGCAAATAGGAGAACTTTAAACTGAATGTTCAGTTCACATGGGAGATGTAAAAATACATGTTCCTGTGTCTCTGGTCAGTTGGACGAGAAGGAGAGCAGGCGTCTGTTCCAGCAGATCATCTCAGGGGTGGATTACTGCCACAGACACATGGTGGTGCACAGAGACCTCAAGCCTGAGAACGTCCTGCTGGATGCACACATGAATGCCAAAATTGCAGACTTTGGTATGTGAACTCTTTATATTTATATTTAAGAAACATGAACCAAGTTAGGTTGTTGTTGGATTTGCGCTTTCTTTAATGTCTATATTACTTAAACTTTGACTTTTCTTCATGTAGGCTTGTCAAACATGATGTCGGATGGAGAATTCTTAAGAACGAGTTGTGGTTCTCCTAATTATGCTGCTCCGGAAGTCATCTCTGGAAGGTACTGTTTACCTCTGCTGCTGTATTTAAGCTTTTTTTTTTTTTTTAATATCTCAAAAACCTGCTCTCGTCCTCAAAGATAATGCTCTGTGTTGTTTCAAATGCCTTTGTGTTGTCCGTTCATTTATATTTTCTTGCTGTTCTCACCCAGATTATACGCAGGGCCTGAGGTGGACATCTGGAGCAGTGGTGTGATTTTGTATGCTCTGCTATGCGGAACGCTGCCGTTTGACGACGACCACGTGCCAACACTGTTCAAGAAGATCTGCGATGGGATCTTCTTCACTCCTCAGTACCTGAACCCCTCTGTTATTAGCCTTCTGAAACACATGCTCCTGGTGGACCCCATGAAGAGAGCCACCATTAAAGAGATTCGGTCAGAAACTACACAAACATTTGTGCAGTCCATTTCTTTTGATCATGCCAAGTGCAAATCAACCTCATCTCTTTTTCTGTTCATTGCTCTCCATTCTCAGGGAGGATGAGTGGTTTAAACAAGATCTCCCCAAGTATCTGTTCCCAGAGGACGCTGCATATAGCAGCAATATGATTGATGAGGAGGCGCTGAAGGAGGTGTGTGAGAAGTTTGAGTGCACTGAGGAGGAGGTGCTCAACTGCTTGTACAGGTTTGTTTGCTTTTTTTGTTTTTGAATAACATATTTTGTTACTTTTGCTTTTTTTGTTACTTGCGATTAGGCATGGGCCAATTACCGGTTTCATGGTATACCGCGATTTGAAAATTTCACGGTTTCAAAATCACTAATATTTTCCGTTATACCGTTCCTGCGGTATGCGCAGTTTTTCATGTCGTCTCAAAGACTGAAAGTGTAGGAATCCCTCAGGTTGAGTGCAGTGTAGAGAGAAACCCGACCCTCCTCCTCCTGTTGGTGCGAGCGAGTGGTCAGTCACGTGTGTGTAGGATGGCCGAACTTAAGGAGCTGCCCCTGGAACTTACGCGATCGGCAACCGGCCGTTTTTTTTGTCTTATTGCAACTGGTCTCTGTTCTGGACTTGCACAAACTGCGTTGCAATGCAATAATTTTCCAAAATGTAATTTATGTGAAAATATGAAGTCTGTAAATGCCCGTTAACAGAGGCCAGAGACGCTGAAGACGGATGCAACGAGAAAAATACTGTAGCAGGAAGATCACTCACTGTTCATGATGCATGAAATATTGGAAGAAAATCCTAAATATTGATTTGGAGATTTACATGAATGTTTCTGAGGGGAACTGACTGTCTTCAGAAAAGTTTAAGTGGTATTTTCTTTTCATCTGGTCTCTGTATAATTCACATTAAAGCAGTGTTTCTACGCAGTGCTGCTTTGTTTACAGCGGTAACCAAGAAAATACTGTATTTGGTGTTCCATGAGCGCCTCCTGCTGTCAGAGAGTGAATCTGCATCTCATTCAGAGCTCCTGCTGTTAGCTTCGTTCAGGCATGCAGTATAATTTCACAAAGCTAGTCAGAACATTCTGTTTTTGCTTCAAATTGGGTTATTATTAAATCTGATTATGTATATGAAATTATATAAATGATATCTATATTATATAACTAAAATTAAATAACTGTAATTACAGATTTAGGTTAAATAAAGATGTCAGTTTTTTTTATTATTTTTCTTCTTTTCTTTTTCACATCAAAAGCTGCAAGACAGCCCACAATTCAGCAAACATTTCCAAAAAAAAAAAATCAACACATACTGCTGTTTTTTAATAATTTTTTTTACCTAGACATTTAAATGTAACACATTTTAGAGCTGTAACAACAATACCGTGATACCGTGAAACTGTGATATTTTTGCTTAAGGTTATCATACCGTCAAAATTTCATACCGGCCCATGCCTACTTGCTATTGAGGCTTATTTAGGGTGTCTACACACTGGAGGAAGTTTTCATATCGGAGGAAATTATGAATTTCAGTTGGAACGGGGAATTGCAGCTGTGTTGATGGAAAACGCAAGGTTTTTTTTATATGATCGCAAATTAAATATTTAAATTTTGCAAATGATTTTCATGTTGCCATCTAATCCTGGGTATTGTTAAAGATTTCCTGATTTTATTAGATTTCAGTTCTGAAGACATTTGAGTTTTGTTACTGAATAAATCAGCTTTTTTTTTTGAACAAATTGTTTGAGTGAATGAACGATGTTTGCGTCATTAACCCATTCAGACAGTCACTGAAACACTGAAATCATAAATGTTTCTGAATGAAGCATTCAATGACATTCAACTCATTAAGATAGGAACTTGTTGCAACCAAATATTCTAAATTTGGTAACACTTTACAATAAGGTCCCATTAGATAATGCATCTAACTAAACTGAGCAATAAATGTGTTATATTATGTATTAATATTAACACTTTAATAAAAATACAACTCTTCATTGTTAGTTCATGGTAGGTATGGTCCTTTAAATAAAAAAAAACATTGTATAATATCTCATTGTCATTATTGGCAAAATCCCCAAAATACATCATTTTTGTCAGTATTGCAGTTCTGGTACATTTTGGTATATTAGAGTTAAAACGTTAATTTTACTTTACTATAAAAGACGTCTCTCTGCTAATTCGACTTTTGTAACTCATCTTTTTTTTTTTTTAACTACCTGGGCCGTATTAGCATATAAGCTCTTTTAGGGTCACTGCAGTCAAAATAAATGCTACCAAATAATTATAAACTCTCATCTGTCCTGTTTTTGTTCTCCCTTTCTTTGCAGTCACAATCACCAAGATCCTCTTGCTGTGGCCTATCACTTGATCATAGACAACCGCCGCATTATGAGTGAGGCCAAAGATTTCTATTTGGCCACCAGCCCCCCGGACAGCTTTCTAGATGACCTGCCTGCACACCACTCTGCAAAGATTCACCCTGAGAGAGTGCCGTTCCTGGTGGCTGAGTCTCAGCCACGTCCTCGACACACGCTGGATGAGCTTAACCCCCAAAAGTCCAAGCATCTCGGTGTCCGGCGGGCCAAGTGGCACCTGGGAATCCGTAGCCAGAGCAGACCGAATGATATCATGAGTGAGGTCTGTCGTGCTATGAAGCAGTTGGACTATGAGTGGAAGGTAAGCACATCTTTACACTTAAATATATTGTTTAGCATTTTAAAAGATTTATTTTACAATTTATGTTGTCCTAAACCTATATGACTTGCGGAACACTTCTTCTGCGAAACACAAAAAGACAAAAGAAAAAAAATATATATATATAGGGCTGTCAATAGATAAAAAATTTTAATCTGATTAATCACACCCTTTTTCTGTGATTAATCGCGATTAATAGCACACTTCATGAAATTAAGCATAGACCATTTATCTTGTTTCAAATGGTTATTTTGTCATCATTTGCTATATTCAGCAAAGTAAACCAAAAGATTGAAGGGTGATTCTCAAAAATCTGTATTTTCTGCAAGCTTTCTGTAGATGTATTTCCAAAAAAGGACACCAAAGATCCAAATGATATAAGGAGCCCATATGTGCATATGAAAGAAAAAAAATGCGGGGGGAAAAAAAACCTTTATTGTATAGTATGTGTACAGTGCAACAGCAAATAGCTTTTTTACATTTTAGAGAAGTCGAGTTGCGATACCAAACAGGACCACATGGTAATGCCAAAAAAACCCTAAACCAACCGCCTGCTGACTGCATACAGTGGGGCAAAAAAGTATTTAGTCAGCCACCAATTGTGCAAGTTCTCCCACTTAAAAAGATGAGAGAGGCCTGTAATTTTCATCATAGGTATACCTCAACTATGAGAGACAAAATGAGAAAAAAAAATCCAGACCAATTAATTCTTTAAAAATCCTACAATGTGATTTTCTGGATTTTTTTTTCTCATTTTGTCTCTCATAGTTGAGGTATACCTATGATGAAAATTACAGGCCTCTCTCATCTTTTTAAGTGGGAGAACTTGCACAATTGGTGGCTGACTAAATACTTTTTTGCCCCACTGTATATACGGATCTGTTCACAATAGCGAACACATGACTCAGCAACATAAACATGGCAAATCAAAACATTATCGGGAATGTGTGTGGAAACAACGTGAATGTACGGAAATGTCTGTGCCTGTGCATAAATACAATGTGCGATCAGTGCGTCAAGAGCACTCATACACGCATTAATATAATGGACTCACTGTACGACTCCTGTACGCCACGGCAATTGTCTTTACCTTGATCGCAGTCTTCATCCATCAAAACTTTACTAGCGAGACTGGTTATCAAGTCGAGAAAATGAAGTTTGCGTCTCATCTGGCCATACAGTGGTGGGATGTTGACAATGCGTTTAGTCTGTAGCCTACTTCACACACAGCGCGTGTGACGTGTGCGCTAGGGCTGTTCGATTCCGAAATTTTTGTAATCGAGTTCAATTCCCGGTTCTCTCCCGGAATCAATTCCTCACTGTTGTTTCCGATTAATTTTCGTTTCTTATTTTTTTTTTTTTAGATTGGCGGAACCTAATTTCGCCATGACTAAGGTCGTAGAAAGTAGCCTTCTCATAATATGAAGCTTTATTTGTAAAAATTACGATGCATTTCTGTAGCTCTGATTGATTGTAAATTGTAATTTTGTCTGCATTGCGCATGAAATTAGTCATAGTTAACAGCTCAGCAGTAGACATGCGTTTATTGCATGAATGGAACAAGACATTGAAGTTTACTTTAACTGTATGCTTTGCACAAAATTAACAAACTGTACACCGAAACAAAATAACCAGAACATTAACAACAACACATTGATAGAATAAGAGCTTGTGGTTTATCTGTCAATCAGATGCGTTCTCCTCCACTGATCTGTGCTCTCGGCATTTTCTTTCAGAATTATCATTGACTGATAGAAAGGTTAAAAATTTTTTATTTAAGATGTAAATAAGAACAAGACCCTGGATCACGTCATGATCTATTCTGTCGTGCAGCGCTCAAAATTGTGGACAAAAGCCAGTTCCATCATAAAATAACCTCGTTTTTTTTCATCGTTTTTTGAACTGGTTCATTAAAAGGGTCATATGATGTTGCTAAAAAGAACATTATTTTGTGTATATGGTGTAATGAAATGTTTATGCGGTTTAAAGTTAAAAAAACACATTATTTTCCACATACTGTACATTATTGTTTCTCCTCTATGCCCCGCCTTTCTGAAACGCATCGATTTTTACAAAGCTCATCGGTCTGAAAAGCGAAGTGTGCTCTGATTGGCCAGCTATCCAGTGCGTTGTGATTGGCTGAATACCTCAAACATGTGACAGAAATGTTACACCCCTTACCATACTGTGATGCCCTGTCCGGCCAGAGCGATGATTCAAAAACATGAAAACCCATTACAAACTAGGCATTTGTTGCATCCAGTGGGGACATAATTACTGATTATAATGACTTATACTGTCTTTTTACGCGTTGCATCGTGCTGTGTAAACATAAAACCATGTCTGCATTTGTGATCGGAGAAACGACAAACAACAAGCGCTACTCTACACTGCCCAAAACTCGCGTTTGAATCATCAGTGGCAAATCCTTTAAATGAAAATGTACTTACAGACTGTGAGTCAGAACAGCCGGCATTGTAGTCTACTCTACCAGGATCAGTAAACAGTCCTCCATAAAATGTGCTGCACACATCTGAATATTTGGGTTAAACTGTTCTGGAACAGTGTTGTAAATACAACTTAACCACTGATTTCTAGTCGTGTCCTCTTTTGGAAGACCAAACAAAGTAGTTTCGCTTTCACAACGAAACACACAGTGCCTTCACGACATGGCAGCGGTGGCAGCAACAATACTACAGTGAAAATAAAAGTTACGCCTTCTTTCTTTGCGTGAACATTTGGGCGGCGTTATGCAAATCTTCCCACATCGTGACGTAGATATGTGGGGGCATGTTAGAACGAGCCGTTTTAGGTAGGCGTGGTTGGCTCTTAACTTTTATAAAGAATATCTCTTTGGATTTGAGACTTTAGTCTTTGCAACTTTACAAATCTTCTTTATGCACCAAGAGCTTGTAACACTTCAAAGAGAAAGGAACAATTGAAATCGCATGATATGACCCCTTTAAAACAATCTATCCAAAATAACCTTTTCGTGGAAACGAATCAGACTTCTAAACACTATTAGCGAGCTAGAGGCAAATGAATGGGTGTTTTTCAAAACGGAAGACTGCAAACTCAGATGAGCTGAGTACCAACTTTTCATTCAGTTTATTTTCGTGAATTGATGTTCATGTGTTTGATGGCGTAGCAGCTGAGATATGCAGCCTTTGTAGGATGCAGTCTGCCGTTTGAGAGTCACCCATAGATAAGCTTTGTTGAACTGAAAACAGCTCTGAATGAGGAGTCGATTCCCCTTGATGGGATTCTTTTTGGAATCGATTCCCAGCCCTAGTGTGAGGGCTCGCGCTCTTCAGAGACAATCACAGAATATGACAGAGCTCGTGTTTAAAAGCGAAACACACTGGAATGAATAATTCCCTGAAAACGCAACGCGAGTCTCTGTTCTCTCTGCAATCTCTGATGTAATCAGCCTGGTTTCATTTATATTAGTGCTGTTTTGGACGGATTGTTTGGATGCATTCCCTTACTGGATCATTTGACTGAAAACTTTCCCGGAGTTTAGCAGCTTAAAATGATCTGATATATATATATATATATATATTCTATTGAATGATGTTTAATATATTACTTAATTTGAATTAATATTACATTGAGTATATTTTAAAATTAAAATAAAACAAGTCAATCTGAACAATGCTATGCAGTTAGTTAAGAGTCTTAGAGTCTTAATCTTGGAGCTTAATTGGGAGCCCGAATCCTCTCTGATTAAGAGAAAACACCAATGAAATTAGATATATATATATATATATATATTTGAAGAATCTTTCAACATTGTGTGTTTGTCCACACAATTAAATTATTAGAATGTTAGAGTGACAGAATTTTCATTTTTGGGTGAAATGTCCCTTTAAGGCGAGTCATATGTTGTTACCATGTTTTGGAACAGACTATGGGAATAACTTACATCCAGACAAGGAACCATTTAGTCAATATAGGGACTGGAAAATAGAAATTGCAGTAACAAAGGATGGAGGAGTGGTAAAAACAGATCAATATAGTAAACGGTGTTTCCTTGTATGCATTTCTTCTGCTAATCCTCCTGAGGTACCTGATCTTAGGGTACATTCCATCTCTGCCTTGTGGGAAAGATATTTTGGTAGATATATGTATTAAAGACTTGACCCCTCACTCTCTCTTTCTCTCTCTCTCACACACACACACACACGCACACACACACACATACAGGCCAAATAAAATGTTAACAGAAATCTTACAAGTCAGAATTATAACACCTTGGAGCTAAACAGAACCTCTAATGTATTAAGGACAGAATTTGTGTTTAATGGTACACTTCCATTCAAAAGTTTTGGGTCAGTAAGATTTTTTATAATGTGTTTTTGAAAGAAGTCTCTTATGCTCACAAAGCTGCATTTGTTTTATCAAAAAAACTGTAAAATTATAAAATATTACTTATTATTACTTATATTAAAAATCAATGTTTTCTATTTTAATAGTTCTTGCCATTGCAAAGCTGCACTTTAGCAGCCCATTCTGTTTTCACGATCTTTCAGAAATCATTCTAATATGCTGATTTGGTTCTTAAGAAACATTTAGACTGTGGAATTCTGGGCTGTCTGTTGACATGTATGGACGAAACACAAAATTACAGATGATCATTTTGTTTTTGTTTTTTGTGTAAGTTATGGTATGAAAACATTCCATCAAGATCAGACTGTTGTCTGCCAAAGTAGCATATCTGTCGCCATAGTAGACATACTTTCTCAGATGTAATCACATGCAGGGATGCGATATTCGCTGTTTTGAATTCAAAATGGGTAATTTGTGTGATTCGTGTAGATCCGGTAAGTAGTACCAACTTAATTCTGTACCAGCTCGAAGTCAACTGCTCTGAAAAAAAATTTTTTTGCGAGTTTTCGGAGTCCTACACGCTCGCAGATCTACCTATTATAATGAGGGGAAAAATGCATACACACAGTGTAAATAAGTGATTGATTGTGTATTTAGTGATCGCGTGAGTAAGCTTGGTCAGTTCAGTTACGCTATATGGAGAGCACCCTTTGCTTGGTTTCTTTATTATATTTGCGCAGCACGCGCTGTCTGACGAGGCTCTCCATGTGTGAGTACCGCGATATGTATCGATATGTATATGCATCGCGTTTTTTCAGTTCAGTTTGGATATTGTTACACCCCTACTGGTCATACACGCAAACATATCCACTCCATTCCCATCCCCTGACAGTAATCCACACTGTGCAATACAACACATACATGCATATTTTGTAGTTGTCCTTTGTATTGTTTTGGTTTTGTTTTGTGTTGTAAATACTTACCTGTGTTCAGTGTTTGCCAGCATCTGTGTAGTTCGCATTGCTTTTTTTTCTCCATTGGCCGGCCAAACCCGAGCACCACTCAGTGGCCTGGCTATATATATATATATATATATATATATATATATATATATCAGCTCGAAGTCAACTGCTCTGAAAAAATAATTTTTTGCGAGTTTTCGGAGTCCTACACGCTCGCAGATCTACCTATTATAATGAGGGGAAAAATGCATACACACAGTGTAAATAAGTGATTGATTGTGTATTTAGTGATCGCGTGAGTAAGCTTGGTCAGTTCAGTTACGCTATATGGAGAGCACCCTTTGCTTGGTTTCTTTATTATATTTGCGCAGCACGCGCGCTGTCTGACGAGGCTCTCCATGTGTGAGTACCGCGATATGTATCGATATGTATATGCATCGCGTTTTTTCAGTTCAGTTTGGATATTGTTACACCCCTACTGGTCATACACGCAAACATATCCACTCCATTCCCATCCCCTGACAGTAATCCACACTGTGCAATACAACACATACATGCATATTTTGTAGTTGTCCTTTGTATTGTTTTGGTTTTGTTTTGTGTTGTAAATACTTACCTGTGTTCAGTGTTTGCCAGCATCTGTGTAGTTCGCATTGCTTTTTTTTCTCCATTGGCCGGCCAAACCCGAGCACCACTCAGTGGCCTGGCTATATATATATATATATATATATAGTTGCGATAAAAGTCGTGAAGTGGAATTATGAAATGTTGTGATGTTATTGGAATATGCTTAGTTCTGTATATATTCATTTACAGTGCCTATAAAAAGTATTCATACCCCTTCATTTTTTCACGTTTTATGTTGTAGCCTTATGTTAAACTGCTTTAAATAAATTTTTTTCCCACATCAATCTACACTCCATACACCATAATGGGCAAAGCAAAAAACAGGTTTGTGACAAATTTGCTAATTTATTAAAATTCAAACACTGAAATATGTACATGGCATAAGTATTCATACCCTTAACTCAGTACTTAGTTGAAGCACCTTTACAGTCTCAAGTCTTTTTGGTATGATGCGACAAGCTTTGCACATCTGAATTTGGCAATTATCTGCCATTCTTGTCCTCACCTCTTCACCTCTCAAGCTTTGTCAGGTTGGATGGAGCAGATG
>NW_015505271.1:3621005-3621878 GCF_001515645.1 Sinocyclocheilus grahami | reverse complement strand
ACTCTGACGAGTCCCTCAGTCCCTGCCGCTGAAAAACAGCCCCACAGCATGAGGCTGCTACTACCACACTTTACTGTTGGGATGCTACTGTTAGTGTGTTAGTGTTATTGTCACGGTACCAAAATTTCAGTATTCGGTACCAATACCAGTGAAAATCCACGGTTCTCGTTACCAATTTACCAATTTAAGCAAAACACAAAAACATGCTAACTGAACAACATTATTTTTATTAATAACGTAAATCAAAAATGAAATGTACAAAACCAATGCCATTCTTTATACGTATTTAAAATTGTTTCAAGGATTTATACAAGTAATAAAAGTATGAAAAAAGTAAACAAGTTTCACCCAAAAGTGTTTGTCATATTTCTGCTGCCACTGAAAAACAACTGTAAACTTTTGTCTGTTTTAGGGTTTGCTGCTGTGTTTCAGGATCTTCCTCAGTCTGCAGCTGTAAGAGGAAAATATAATATGCTTAAGTAAAGCAATGGGCTGAGTCTGACCAAATGCAACATTAGATCATTGACACCAGCTAAAATATAACTTTTCAGGAAATAACAAACCTCAGCTTTTATAATAAATTTAGATAAGATTACATATATTAAGTGTATATCAAATAGATGGAAACTAGTATTAAAAACACTTTACAATAAGATTACATTTGTTAGATAACATGACCTAACAATAAACAATAGTTATATAGCAATTCTTCTTAGGGTTAATTATTTAATGCACAATGAACAACCTTGAATGATAAAGTGTTTGTATTAAATAACATTCACAAACATCAATGAATGTTGTAAAAATATATTGTTCACTCACTGTAAGATGTTACTAGATATAACACGTTAGATAACATGAAGTCATTGTAAA
>NW_015505271.1:3607764-3620204 GCF_001515645.1 Sinocyclocheilus grahami | reverse complement strand
TATATATATATATATATATATATAGTTGCGATAAAAGTCGTGAAGTGGAATTATGAAATGTTGTGATGTTATTGGAATATGCTTAGTTCTGTATATATTCATTTACAGTGCCTATAAAAAGTATTCATACCCCTTCATTTTTTCACGTTTTATGTTGTAGCCTTATGTTAAACTGCTTTAAATAAATTTTTTTCCCACATCAATCTACACTCCATACACCATAATGGGCAAAGCAAAAAACAGGTTTGTGACAAATTTGCTAATTTATTAAAATTCAAACACTGAAATATGTACATGGCATAAGTATTCATACCCTTAACTCAGTACTTAGTTGAAGCACCTTTACAGTCTCAAGTCTTTTTGGTATGATGCGACAAGCTTTGCACATCTGAATTTGGCAATTATCTGCCATTCTTGTCCTCACCTCTTCACCTCTCAAGCTTTGTCAGGTTGGATGGAGCAGATGTACATTTTCAGGTTCCTCCAGAAATATTCGATTGGGTTTAAGCTCAGGCTGTGGCTGGGCCACTCAAGGACATTCACAGAGTTGTCTATAAGCCACTCTTGCTGTGTGCTTAGGGTCATTGTCCTGTTGGAAGGAGAACCTTCTGCCCAGTCGGAGGTTCTGAATGTTCTGGACTAGGTTTTCATTAAGGCTATCTGTATATTTTGGTGCATTGAGCTTTTCTCTGACTCTGACGAGTCCCTCAGTCCCTGCCGCTGAAAAACAGCCCCACAGCATGAGGCTGCTACTACCACACTTTACTGTTGGGATGCTACTGTTAGTGTTAGGTTAGTGTTGTCACGGTACCAAAATTTCAGTATTCGGTACCAATACCAGTGAAAATCCACGGTTCTCGTTACCAATTTCGGTACCAAAGCAAAACACAAAAACATGCTAACTGAACAACATTATTTTTATTAATAACGTAAATCAAAAATGAAATGTACAAAACCAATGCCATTCTGTATACGTATTTAAAATTGTTTCAAGGATTTATACAAGTAATAAAAGTATGAAAAAAGTAAACAAGTTTCACCCAAAAGTGTTTGTCATATTTCTGCTGCCACTGAAAAACAACTGTAAACTTTTGTCTGTTTTAGGGTTTGCTGCTGTGTTTCAGGATCTTCCTCAGTCTGCAGCTGTAAGAGGAAAATATAATATGCTTAAGTAAAGCAATGGGCTGAGTCTGACCAAATGCAACATTAGATCATTGACACCAGCTAAAATATAACTTTTCAGTAAATAACAAACCTCAGCTTTTATAATAAATTTAGATAAGATTACATATATTAAGTGTATATCAAATAGATGGAAACTAGTATTAAAAACACTTTACAATAAGATTACATTTGTTAGATAACATGACCTAACAATAAACAATAGTTATATAGCAATTCTTCTTAGGGTTAATTATTTAATGCACAATGAACAACCTTGAATGATAAAGTGTTTGTATTAAATAACATTCACAAACATCAATGAATGTTGTAAAAATATATTGTTCACTCACTGTAAGATGTTACTAGATATAACACGTTAGATAACATGAAGTCATTGTAAAATCTATACAGGAGATAAAATTTTATCAAATAGATGGAAACTAGTATTAAAAACACTTTACAATAAGATTACATTTGTTAGATAACATGACCTAACAATAAACAATAGTTATATAGCAATTCTTCTTAGGGTTAATTATTTAATGCACAATGAACAACCTTGAATGATAAAGTGTTTGTATTAAATAACATTCACAAACATCAATGAATGTTGTAAAAATATATTGTTCACTCACTGTAAGATGTTACTAGATATAACACGTTAGATAACATGAAGTCATTGTAAAATCTATACAGGAGATAAAATTTTACTGTACTTTTGTTTAATTCAAACTTTGTTCATATTTAATTTTAAAGGGCTTTTCAAACCTGTTAGAGTTATTAATCCAAGAATAACAACTAACTAACTAAAAAAAAGCCCAGAACTGTTTTTCTGACGGACTGATATGACAATAACACTGTTAACCATACATTTGTACATTCTCTAACACGCATATTTTGGATACATTGTTCATTCAAAAGCCTCTGGTGTGTAAAATTAATAAATAACCATTATGTCCTCCTGTTTTTTACACTAATAAAAAATATTTTTTTTGGATAAATAACTCTAGAAGGTTTTCAAAAGCCCTTTTAAAATTAAATATGTACACAGTTTGGATTAAATGAAAGTATAGTCACATTTTTAATTAGCATGTTTTTGTGTTTTGCTTTGGTACCAAAATTGCTACCGAGAACCGTGGATTTTCACTGGTATTGGTACCGAATACTGACATTTTGGTACCGTGACAACACTACTTTGTATATAGCTTTGGTTGTTTTTCTACTGGGACTGTTTCACCTCTTGAGCACTGTAACTAAACCATCACATTACACTTTAACACCTCTGCAAGTATTGTCATCACTGGGGGGGGTGTTTTGTGAACCCATTTTTGCCTGCGAAGACCTGTTGTCCCACAATGTCTTAATTCATCTGGCTGAAGTTCATGTATGCTTGACTGAGTGAGTCATTAGTTTTAGACGGAAATGGCCTACATGTCTTTGTTTATAATAGTTTTCATTCGGTCTTATAGCGTCCTCTCTTACCAAGTAGAATTGTGTTTACTGCTGTTCAAGAGTACGCTACTCGGACACCCTCAAAAGAATGCAAACAGTGTTACAGTGCAATGTACCAGTCGGCACAGTCCCTTTTAGAGTTAAAAGGCTTGCTAAATATTAATGAACTTTATATCCATTACAGTCATATTTGTTTACTCTGCTGACTTTTTTTCTCTGTGGTTTGATAGGTAGTTAATCCTTATTACTTGCGAGTGCGGAGGAAAAACCCAGTCACTGGAGTACATACAAAGATGAGCCTCCAGCTCTACCAGGTGGACAGCAGGACCTATTTACTAGACTTCAGGAGCATAGACGGTAAAATTGTCACTCTGTGTGTGGTTTTATTCAATGCTTTTAAATGGTTTTTTTTTCTTTAATGCTTTAATTTATAATAAGTAATTTAAAAATATAAAAATGTATACATAATCAAACATATGAGAATATGAACTGCACAGAGTGGTTACTGAAGAAATCTGACTGTTGAACTGAATGCAAATATAATTTTCAGGATGTCCAAACTGTTGCTATGTTATTCATTACTTAAGTCTTGAGAGACTGTGATGGTGTAGTTGTTCATTTGACAACATGTACAAATACACATTGAGTTTTGTAATCAATGGTTTTTTATAAAAGTTTATATATGGTAGGATTAAGGCATATAGAATGTGGTCATGCAGAATAAGGCATGAATGTGTGCTTTGTGGGTACTAATAAACAGTCAACATGCTAGTAATATGCATGCTAAAAAGCAACTAATTAATAGTTAGAATTTATCCTTAAAATAAAGTGTTACCAATTGTTATATAATTTCTGCTAAAATCTCAAATATTGTTTTATCAAATGTACTAAAATGAACTAAAATCATTCCAGAAAAGGAATCATAAATGAAATTATTTAGTTCCCTATGATTCTCATTCCTAATGCGGAGTGTTCTTGAGAGTGTTTTCTGTATACTTCACTCTCTGAGGTCTTATATTCTGTTTCATTCAGATGACATGATAGAAGTAAAATCAGGGACCGCCACACCTCACCGCTCCGGCTCAGTTGGTAACTACCGGACTACCCTAAAGAACGATAGGAACGAGAAAAACGAATGTGAGGATGCAGCAAAGGGTGACACGTCCGCACCCTCCACGCCTCCAATATCTGGAGGGAAAGCGGCGGAAGGCTCTCTGGCTTCTTCTCTTACCTCCTCAGTGGATTCCACAGGGGGAGAGATCCTCCCCCGCCCTGGAAGTCACACCATAGAGTTCTTTGAGATGTGCGCCAACCTCATCAAGCTGCTAGCACGATAACTTGTGGTTCCTCTGATGCCTTCTCTTTCACTCTCTGGCTTGTTTTCTCTTTCTTCTAGAATACTGTCTACCTCTTCATCCTCTGATATCTGTGTCATCATGCACAGCAGTCCTTCTATCTCTATTTTTTTTGTCTCTCTCTCTCTCAGTGTCTAGAGCAATAAGCATGCGGACGGACTCAAGACTCCATGCATCCCACTCGCCTGAACAAGCTGAATGGTCTGTGGCACTACAGTCACCAGGATGAGCCTTTACAATTCTTTTCTGGGTTTTATGGCAAGGATTTCCTTGCAGAGAGTGAGGTGTAGAGGTGCATTTAAATGAGTTATACACTGAGCTAGCTGTATTGTACACAATGCTGTTGCGATTCTTGGCAGATCAAGAAATGAATAAAGAAAGAGCCCTTATGAGGCATGTGGGACGACAAGTAAGATAGAAAGCGCTTTTGCACAGTTTTACCTGTAAGTTTTTGTGGGCCAGTGTCAGAACTGGTTATCCCATTGAAGCTGCCTACTGGGAAGAGCACTCGATTAGGAGGAGCCATCTTAAAAAGGAGGGCCAATTTAATATGGTGGGCACTTTAACACAAAGGGACAACTTGATACGTCAGCCTTTCATAAGGAAGAGACCAATATGAAACCCGTTTATCCTGAGGGAGTGCAATGTCCTTGCCTCCGTTTCATAGATTTTTGTTTGTTTGTTTGTCACACCTTAGTCTTTTTTTCTATTTTCTCACATTTTACATAAATTTAAGTATGCAGAATTTAAACATGCATTTGGATTTATATTTATCAGTGCTTTAAATGGGGTTGTAGATTGTATTAAAATTGTGATATTGGACTGAATTTTTTTTAAAGAAATGTTTGATTATATTGCTGTAAGATGTTTTATTCCATACACTGCTTTATCAAAAACGTCTTCTTTTTTTTTACTATTATTTTAGTTTTTTTTGGAGTAAAAAACAAGTACTCCTTAAAGAAAGAAATCAAATGTTTCTGTATTCCCTCCACTTTTACAAATTAAGTTTCTGTAATCAGACAGGCCCAGTATTAAAACGGAATTTAGATTTTTTTGTTTTTGTTTTTTGAGATGTGTATCTGTGAAAACAAAAAACATCTGAGGTGTCAAGTAAAGTTTATCAGTTTATCAAAAAAAAGATAACGGAGTTGAAATATTGGCGCATACTGATAGATTTTTGAGCAAATCATGTAGTCATGTCTTATTCCTGTGTTTGCAAAGCCAATGTGGAGTCATAATCGTAAGATCTGAAAATAGGAAAGTGCTTCCTTACTTGCATGTGACTTTGTGCCTTTGTATGAGACTGTAGTAAACGAAATTCTACAAAAGTCCACAAAGAAAAGAACAACAACCTGTTAACACGGAGTGAAATTATTTGATATAGGAGCTTACTGACAGGAGTGATCCTCTTCTTCAGATCAGATTTTTCAACTTGTGTTTCACAGATGAAAATGAAAACAATATGGGTTTTAAATCAGTTGATCTTGTTCATTTGCCTGTCCAGAGCTCCAGCTATGTTCCAATTAAATCCCAAATTCAATGCTAAAAAAAGCTAAAATAAATAGTTTAAAGTAATAAATTCATTCTATGGTTTGTATGGCATAGCATATTTACATTTTAACGTCTGAATGTCTTAACGCACATTCTTACCGCATAAAATAAATAACTTTATTAGTCCTGATAAATGCAGTAGTTTCAAATTCTCAAAAAGAAATGGAGATTTAAGGCCAGTAATTCTGATTTGACCTTTTGGAGTTCTTTAGTCTTTGTTACATGTTAAGGTTTAGTTTCCTAAAAAGGATGATATTGATTTTGTTCTAAACTGCACTCATTTAGAGCTAAAACTTGACAATCTATGCTTTGCAAGTCAGCTTAAGACAAATCCAGAGAAATTTCGTTTTGCTCTGTCCCCTTTACCTTTCTTTTTTTCCAGAGTTTATTTCCCCGTGTAGTTGTCTAATTCAAATGTTAACTCTTCTTTATCACTATGGAACAATTTCAGTGTCTCCACAGGCTGTTTAGTCAGCCATCGAAAACAGGTTTAGAGAATATGTTTATGTTCTTCTCTTAACTGCATTTATGTTGATTATTTTTGCAGAGATGCACCTCATGGAGGCTTGCCAATGTAAATTTACAGATAATTACCAATAATTTAGTTGAAAAGATTATTTGTAAATACAACTGCCTAATAAAATGATACTTGAAGACTGATGGTTTTGTGACTTCTTTTGAAAACATGGTGTATGTTGTGTGACTATATTTTTAAAGAAATGTTTGATATCTTCAAATTTTATTCAAAAAAATAAACTGACATGAAAAGGCATGTATAGGCAAAAACAATGGTTTCTATTTTTTATTCACCAATCAGTTTTTATGTTTCAGGCTATTTTTAACCAAACTTTGTAAAAAGATGATTCTCAACTATGTTATTAAAGATAAAACAGAATGATTTGATGTACTATTTTACTTTATGCAATATGTGCGTAAAATTTCCATAAATTAATATTCCTTTTTTATTCAATGTATCTATACACTGCATCTAATTTGCATATTAATGTGTTCTTGGTGCAAACCATAATGGAAAAAAATAAGTGTTATAATGGGAGTAATAACGTGGCAACATTTTCATTAAAAAATCTCATATTTCATAGGAATATTGATATATCATCTCTGTCCCTATTAACTTGTGTCTCCTCAAAATGCCTGATTAACATGCCGTTTGTCCTTGTGTCCTCTACAAAAGACATATGAATGTTATGCCTTGTTTCGTAACCAAGTCATATTCCGATTTGAAACCCCATAACATTTTCCTGAGATGTTTATTTACGACAAACGATTTGAAAATGAACCAGATTTAAAGAATTACAAAATATGATCATATCTCCCTAAGAGTGCTGAATTTGATCATTCTGTCAATATCCGTCATTTTTAAAGGTGTGTTTATGATCAAACCTCCAAACATTTGATATCTCTAAAAAGCCCTGAATGTGCACATCCAGACTTAAAACTGTCATGTATAGTCTCCGAGAAATGAACTAAAACAGTCAAAGTCTTGGGTTGTTGGGTTGTTATATGTGCCTATCCTACCCACAGAAGGTTAATGTGTGTTTAAAACAAACTATCCTGCACAATAACTTTGGAAATGATCAATAGCTTTTCTGTAGACCTTAAGATACGTCTATACAGTAATAGTCTTTCTAAACAAACCCACTCTCATTCACTAAAGTAAAATGAAGGCGGTCTACCCTATGTGTAGGACTATTGTTTATTGTATATCTTCTAATTCACAGATATTTGTACTTTAGAAAATAACCAGCAGATGTCGCTTTAATCTTGAAGGCATTTGTCATTTGAGTTAACTAAAGTTTTGATATAACTTTCTTTTCTGATTTCTAAATTCTTAAATTTTGTGTAGGATGTACAGTATTAAGCTGTATTAACAATTTTGTTAAAAAATGCTATTTTTAAATCTAATTTATATTTATACATACCACATATAAATATATACCATATAATAATAATACATGTGGTTATTTTAAATTTAAATAGTAAGTACGAAGTAGTGCGCTATTCGGAACTGAAGCTGATAGACCTCTGCTGCACACCTGCCGTAGTGCGTCATGGCGTAAGCAGCAACCCCTCCATACGCATATACAGAGCAGCATGGTAAAGTTACCCCGGGACTGGCTGTTTACGCGAAGCATTCAAAACGGGAGCACTGTTTCAAGATAAGCAAAAGTGTTCAGTTGTAAGAATGCAGAAGAAACGCTGAGCAGTGTTCGGAAGCTTCTCTTCGCTCTGGTATGTAAACAACGGGCTCACCTGCACTGGTGCGGACGGGATATGTATTTGGAAGTTATTCATTGCGTTATTTAGTCGTTTCTTTAGACAGTCTAACAATATTGCTGCAGATATGACGTTTTTGAGGGTTTAAATATATGTAAATATCATTAATGCTTCAGAAATATTCTTTTAAAATATCCCAAGGCAAAGTAGAGTAATTAGTGCTACCAAAATAGAAAGTATTAGTTATTGTACTCTCTATTTAAGTTAGGTTTACATTCATGAAAAATGACTGGTATTAGCTCTGGGCTCTGTGGTACAGCTAGTCTCAAATCAGTGTATAATCCAGTGAGTCTAAAATATACTGGTCTGTACCAGGAGCAGATTATGTCCATTATTGCACAAATACATATTTTTCCCCTTAAAGAATGCAATATCCAGTAAACCTAACCGGATTGCTTTTCCCTCTTTCATTGCATTTCAACAAAACAACCTTTGTTTGTGTTTAAGGATTACATTTGAGCTGTTTTGCTAGAGTGCTGACAAAGTCAACAGAATGGACATTTGTTATTTCGTAATCAAGTTAATTTGTAGTCTGTAAAGTATGCTATGTTTTGTGCAAATTATATGCATATTAGATGCACAAATGATTTATCAAGTAGTTATTTCAGTTCATATTTGTTTTTCAGCAGTCTCTTTCTATGCCAAAAAATTATACAGCACTTCATCACTTTGTTGTTCTTTTCATCAGTCGTTTTTTTTTCATTCATTTTCTTAGTTGTTATTCTCAGGAATAACTTTATGCCCTAAAGCCTTTCATTCTTATATAATATATACGTGTGTGTTCATGGATCAGTGTGCGTCCATTCGTGCGTGTTGTGTCAATGTGTCCGTGTCCTCTCACTGCCAAGCAGTTCAGCTGACACAATGCTTTACCCAAAGCAGGTCTCATGTTTCAGATATCTGTCTGCAGTGACAGTGCAAGCTTCTCCTGGTTTGCAGGGTCTCTCTCATCCTTCATTTCTGTCATAATCAGAAAGAAGTGACATTACATGGTGGACACACATGGTTTTGCTTGTTGTTAGTTATAGCTCAGTGACACTCCTGCTTGCAGCTGCAGCAACTTTAAAAACTATGCGTCAAAGGGACAGTTTGCCCAAAATTGAATATATATTTATCATTAATAGTTATTAATATAATTATCGTTATCGTTTTATCGCCCAGCTCTTTCTCTATATATACAGTATATGCCATAAGTTATTTACTCTCGTGCCGTTCCATACCCCATGACAATTTTTTCCATGTATCACAAAAGGATAAATTTAATGTAATAATAATAATAATACAACTTTATTGTCAACCCCAATGGTTGAAAATTATATTTGACCACACCATTGACATGAGACATACATAACATTAAAACCACACGAATTTCAAAAAGACGTATCAGATCGTTCCACCTTAGTGTTTTGATTCAGATATCCAATTACTGCAGGTATAAATGAATTCTTATAGATGATTCTCTCTGCCCTGGGCATTAAATAACAAATAAAAGACAAACTGATCATTTAAAGGATGAATAGCATCTTTCAGAATGCATTTAGCTTTCCCAACACATCTTAAAATGTACACCTGGTTCAATGTTCTCTGTGGCTTACCAATGACCTTGCTCGCTATATTGATGACTCTAGTTAATGTATTTTTCTGTTTACAGTTCAAGTGCCCATACCAGGATGTTATATTATAGGTCAGCACACTTTCCACCAAGGACATGTAAACGATCTCCAGAATGTTCTGGCTCACACCAAAACTTCTAAGCTTCTGTATTAAAAACAGACGTTGCATACATTTCTTAAAAATATATTTAGTATTATCCTGGAAACTCCGCTTACTATCAATTAGTGTACCAAGGTAGTTAAAGTGATCAACAATCTCAACAGGATGACTATCTATCATTACATTCTTGACTGAAATCCCCTGCCTACTATGCGTAATTACTAATTCCTTGGTTTTTCCTACACTGTAAAAAATGACCGTGAATTTAACGGTAAAAGACTGTAAAAATGCTACAGTAAAAACCTGTTAAATGGTTAACGGTAAATTCCCCTAATATATACAGTGAAAAACTGTATTGGACATTACATGTATTGGACATTAATTTTACAGTAGTTTACCGTTTTTGGAAGGGAAAAATATGTTTTTCACAATTTACAGTGAATAACCGTAAATTGACATTCCCAGAATTCCCTGCATTACATTTCAAATTTGATGTTTTGCACAGTGGGTGAAACTGTAATCTGCTGATTGGTCAGTGTGAATGTCTCACATTTGGTTTTTAATCACATGGTCAAGGAAGGGATAAAAGAATATTGTAACTGTAGCTCGGTTTCTTTCTTTGATCTCTCTTACTTTGCTGGGACTCTCTTCTTGGGGCTCTGCCCTCTCTCCCTCAGGTAACATTTTACATACTGTAAAATATATACCCAATAGGACGAAAATCAGTACAATTAACTATGCGTTACCATCCTTCATCTATTTTGTAACCAATTCAAGTGTAACCATAACAAAACATTGTTATTAAACCATTTCAATTATTATGTGCTAACTATTCTTGATTCAAGGTTGTTAGGGCCAACTTCTGGCTCGACTGGTATCTTATCTTCCACAAATTCGTCATGCGACACCAAAAATTATTCAGAGAGATCCACCATGTCTCTGAATTTAGACGATTGAGCACGAGTCACAACGCATGCAGGGAAAGCTGCAGGACATTGACGTGCTAGATCAGGTTGCTCACACACGCTAGGGTTATGGACTACAATTGGTCTGGGAAAAACTTTGCCCCCTGCGAGGTCATTCCCCAGAATAACCCCCACCCCCTCAAAAGGTAGCTGAGAACGTACACCAAGTTTTACAGTACCTGTTATGAGTTCTGACTTCAAGTAGATATTGTGAAGAGGAACGTTTATACACTGCATTCCAATTCCACGTATAAGCACGTCTGTACCGGAGTAAGTCTCGGTAGACCGTGGCAATAACTCCTCTAAAATAAATGACTGAACTGACCCAGTGTCTCTCAAAATGGTGATTGGTTTACTCTCAGAATCAACTGAGTGAGACACTGAGCCATTCAGGAGAAAAGGCTGATAAGACAGAGCGGTTGTGTGGTTTTCCGCCAATGTGGGGTGTACGAGTGCAACACTTTTAGATCCTTCCTGCAACGTTCAAAAACCTCTATGGTAGGAGAAAGAGTAAATTAAATTAAATCAAATTCTATAATTCTCACTACCACAAAGGCCTTCTCCTTCACCAAAATAAAACAGCCAAACAGAACAAGAAAGTAATGAGCAGATACTTTCACTTGAACGGACGAGCCCCCACTTGTTACATGCTAGCCCTTTTAGTCTAGAGGTAATGGACCTAGCAGTAACATTTTTGGAGAGAGAAAGCACAGGGACCTCTTGTCTCCAGCCCCAATAACACCTCCAAACAAAAATATTTTTTTTTACTTTTTATTCAATCATAAGAAAAAGATAAAAGGAAACATAAGCTTCAGGAGGGGGCAAAGGCCAACACAACAAACAAAAAGATTTCTAACTCAATTTTAACCATAACTTACCTTTACATAAACCAAAAGAAAATGAACAAAATGAACTTCCCTATCTCCTTGACTATCCAAATAACCAGGAGAAAAGCAATTAAAGAAAAAGGCACCCACCTCCCTACAAGTTTCCTTACAAAATACTTAAATTCTAAACAAACTTACAAGTCTCCCAACTGAGCCCACAGTAGCACCAATGGTTAGCACTTAATAACAACAGACAAAGTTATCTGGAGCCAGAGAAAAGCAGTCCGTGTGACAGGTTACAATCTGCAACCCTCTCCCTCTCCCTCTGTTGAAAGGCAGTGCTGGTTTTATATGCTGGCTTTCTCCTGGCGGCAGCCAATCAGTGGAGCTGAGGTAAATGGGCAGCAAATCAGCAACAGGTGGACCCAATCACCTGCATGCGAATGGTAGCAGTAGACAAGGAGAAAAAACAAACAAACAACAAACTACCACAAAGCACATAGAACAAATAAAATATGTCTCAGGAAGTAACAACTCCGATCGGGCATCTTCGGGGGTCTTCTCGGCGAGAAGAACACCACTCAACGAACAGGTTCCACTTCAAGCGTAGGCGTGTCTCGTAGACGGTGCTCTCGCTGAAGTGATGGTGTCAACTACCTCTTGGAGTAGGCCACTCAGAACCTCCGCATCCCGTCCAGGGACCGGACATGAAGTTTCCAGAGGTCTGGACGCGGGTGCCAAAGGGTGCACCGTCTCTGAGTCAGTAAATCCACACCTCCAAACAAAAAGAAAATATTTAACTTTATTCAATCATAAGAAAAAGATAAAAGGAAACATAAGCTTCAGGAGGGGGCAAAGGCCAACACAACAAACAAAAAGATTTCTAACTCAATTTTAACCATAATTTACCTATACATAAACCAAAAGAAAATGAACAACAAAATGAACTTTCCTATCTCCTTGACCATCCAAATAACCAGGAGAAAAGCAATTAAAGAAAAAGGCACCCACCTCCCTACAAGTTTCCTTACAAAATACTTAAATTCTAAACAAACTTACAAGTCTCCCAACTGAGCCCACAGTAGCACCAATGGTTAGCACTTAATAACAACAGACAA
>NW_015505271.1:3563277-3607655 GCF_001515645.1 Sinocyclocheilus grahami | reverse complement strand
TACCACGGATGTACTGGAGATTAAGGTTATACTCCTGGACAATTAAGGCCCAGCGCATCAAACGTTGGTTAGAGTTGGACATGTAACAAGCTCGCTTATCACTCAAAGCATTCTTACAACGCACACTCGACTGGGCCAGTGCATAAGAAAACACATGTCGCTTCCCTATCAACTACTTCGCAAACGGAAGGGGATATATTAATACGACGTGCAGGGGGAAACACATTCCGATGAGTCAACACGAACTCATCGGCCAAAACCGCGGCATCAGAAAGAATTGCAACTTTCTGCTCATTTAAATGGACAACTACATTTTCCGGAAGACAACTTTTGAAGTCCTCCAGCAAGAACAGCTCTTGAAGCTGATCAAGAGTAGTGATCTTGCTGGAGAGACACCATCTCTCAAAAAGGGTTTTCTTCTCCCTCGCAAACGTCTGTTTTCATATGTGATCTAAATTTTTGATGGTATGCCTCAGGAAAAAACAAACAAACAAACCACCACAAAGCGCATAAAACAAATAAAATATGTCTCAGGACGTAACAATACCATCGTGCTGATAACGTTTCTTTAGTCATTCGGCAATCCTACAGCCTGAACCACTTTAGGGAAACCACCCTTACAGTGCCCTTTGACACTCATAGATATCAATCGTTCAAGCAAAATATCGACCCTCATTGTATTAAATGCTGATGTAAAATCTAAAAATAAGATTCTGGCATATGCATTAGGTTTTTGCACATGATGAGTTACATAATTCATCATGGTTAACACAGCGTCATCAGTACCTCTATTTCGCTTATACGCGAATTGCAGTGGGTTGAGACTTAATCTGGCTGGTGACATTATATGTTTAACAATGACCCTTTCCATAGTTTTACACAACACAGAGGTCAAGGCAATAGGACGAAAATCATTTAATGTACACACTGAAGGTCCCTTGGGCACAGGAATTATCACACTCTTCTTCCAAGAGGATGGTACAGAGCCAACTTGCAGCAAAATCTGAAATAACTTTGTTAATACACCTTTCAACTGATGGTAACAGCTTTTTAGCACTTTGCCACTCATGTTTTCCATGCAAGGGGACTGGACCTTTCAATATGAAAAATAGATGAAAAAAGCACTTTAACAGTGTCATAAAACACTGTATGCTTTCTATTCTAAATTATATTATAGCTTAATTTGTTGAATAGATGCAAGAACCGAATCAGTCCAATCATGAGCAAATCGTTCAAACCAGTTGATCCAAAAGATCAAAAAATAAAAAAATTTGAACAACCCGTTTGTTTTTTACTATCATTGTCTTTCTCATTCTTGCAGTCTCTCATTTTCTTTGGGTGGTGTATTACAAAACTACATGAGATTGCTTACATTTCATATCTCCAGTAGGGGGCAGTATATGAAAAGATAATGAATCTTTGTTAATCATAAATAAACAGACACAAAACCTTCATCCTACACCTGTCTAGTTTTATATTTTTGTGTATATGTGGTTTGATGGAATACAGCTTGCAATTTGGAGAAAAACATAACTGTAACAGTTTCTTGTTGAACAAGAAAAGATTAATAGCAGAGCCCTGGTTGCAATACTTTGTCATTGAGTAATATATAATACATTTTATCAGCTAAACAACAACAGCACTTGATTATATATTCTTGTCTGTTCTTGTTTTCCCAGCGTTTCCACTGCTGAGAAATTTAACAGTGGGATTGTCAATCAAGAGCTGCCATGACTCAAGAAACACAGTTCCACCTCAATCGACAAGGTAAGAATCAGCAACTCAATCTTCCCAGATAGTGAGGTAGATATGTGGGGGCGTGTTAGAACTAGCCATTTTAGGTAGGTTTGGCTGATTCTGAACTTTTATAAAGAATATCTCTTTGGAATTGAGACTTTAGTCTTTGCAACTTTATAGATCTTCTTTATGCACCAAGAGCTTGTAACACTCCAAAGAGAAAGGAAAAATTGAAATCGCATCATATGACCCCTTTAAATTATCACCAAAATGGCTTTGACTTGCATGCTCTCTTTTTTCTGAATAATGCAAGGGGGGTAGATTTGTTTGTATTTGATTGTATTTGTTTTTTTGAGTAAAGGCATGGTTGGTGTGGTTTTTCATTCCTTTTCAAAGGAAACGTTTTAGAGTGCTTGAGTGGATGAAAGAGGAAGGGAATAAAAAAGCAGTGGGAGGAGAGAAATGCAAAATAAGAGACTGAAGGCCTCCAGGAGGAGGAGAGCAGACAGAGTAAGACAGAGACAGAGAGGAAAAAGAGTTTAACTTTACTAGAACGTTATTAGACCTACAACATTTTTTTCTGTGGAAATTCTAACCTGCAGGTAAGAAAATGAATAAATGTGTTATCTTTTAGCCATATTCAATTTTGAATGACATTTGCTGCTGAGGTTTTTAATAAGGAATGCATATTTTTTCACAGAAATCAGATAAATTTTGAAAGTTGAGAATGTCACCGTTTGAAATGTCCCTAGATTATAAATAATATGTATGTACTATTTTATTCTGAAATGGTTTTCTTTTCTTTCTGCAAGTCTCAACTTTATTCTGTGATTTTATATTGTGTTGTCAGACATGTCAGTGTTTTCCACAGTCATAAATTTTAATGTTCTTGGCTTAGAAGTGTATTTTAGCTTTTACCCAAAAAAAAAAAAAATTATGTAGACACATTCAGATTAAAATATGAGCTTTCTGTTCTCTTCCACATTTCCACAAGTCATTTTGTCTTCTTTGTTTAAACAGACTGGACTGAGATCTCTGCTGACAATTATCAGAGTAGCCCGTTCAGCATTGATACACCATACGGGTACCAGCTTGACTTAGACTTTGTTAAATACGTGGATGATATTGAGAGAAGTGACACCATTCGCCGACTACATTTTAACAAGTGGCCAGGGGTGGCAAATGCTGCCTCTGAGCCTCAGTGCATCGTAAACCCCACACACTGGACTTCCTCAGAGTCTTTGTCCTCAGTGAGCAGTGATGAAGCCAAGAAAACCTCTCCCTCTTCATCCTCTTCCTCTTCTTATATTAACAGAAGAAGACCCCCACTTCCCCATTCCAAACCTAAATTCTCCAGTAAAAGACCAAAGGTCCCTCAAGACCTAGTCACCTCTCAGAGGGATGTACATGGGACGGCTACCCAAGCCACACAAAATCCTACCCCAAACAAATCAAATCCTCTAGTGGAAAAGCGTTTGGAACATGAGAAACGGCCTCCAGAACCACAGCCGCGGCGTAGACTGGCCAGCTTTGGTGGTATTGGCTCTAGTGGTACCCTGTCTCCATACACAGGCTGGAGTGCCCTAAATCAAGGTGCTAAGATGACAGTCCTAGACCAGCCCAGGCAAGGTACCTTGTTATTGGGGACCCCCCTTAAAATCAGCCCCTCAAGCTCTGGCCGGGCATCTCCAGGGAGCGGTGTGAGCCCACTCCACCTGCAGATGGTCAGGGATCAGATGGCAGCTGCTTTACGTAGGTTAAAGGACATGGAGGAGCAAGTGAAGGCCATTCCTGTCCTACAGGTGAAGATTTCTGTTTTGCAGGAAGAAAAGAGACAACTGACCGCCTTGGTCAAGAGCCAAGATGAAGCTCAAAAATCAAGCTCTGGCATTGACAAAAATGTACAAGAATTGAACAGCAAACCAGCGATGGAGGGTTGGGAGCACAGTGCCATCTCTGGTCTGACAGATTTTCAACAGCTCAGTGTTGAAATGCAGCTGCTTGAAAGGAAGATCCAAGATGCACGTGTTGAATCCTTGGCTTTCAAGATGAGGGATCGAAAGTCTGTTGCAGTTGGAGATGACAGGAGCATCGATGAAGTTGTTGTCATTCATCAAGGCAAATTAAACTTTTGTAAAGATGTTGCTGTTGATGCCAAACTTGAGACTCAGTCAGTGGCTGTCAGCGTCACTGAGACTATGCTCGGGGTGGTATCCGACAAGGAAACAGAAACCGTGCTGCAGCAGCAAACCATCCAGCATTTAAGTGACCGGGTTCAGATACTGGAGGCCGAGCTTAAAGAAGCAATGCTCAAGGCAGAAATGGGTAGGCTGAGGAGTGAACTGCGGGAAGCAGAAGCGAGAAACCGTGCCGACAAGAGTTCCTCCGCGCACCCGCAGGTAAACTGCACCGCCACCCAGACTGGGTCGCAAACTCGGACTCTTGGGGTTGGAAACCACACCAACCTTGTGCATTCTGCTGTTGGAGGAGGACTAGAGCGGATTTCCATTGGTGTTGGAGTTTCCTGCAAACCTGAGGTGAAGGTTGCATCGTCTGGCCCAGATACATCTATGGAAGAGTGGGAAATGCGCAAAAGAGTAGAGCAAAAAGATCAGTGTGTCGGAAGCAAGTGTGTAGCAACACGCAGTCAAGGTGTTGGGACGACAGTGTGCATGTGTGATGCTGCTACAATTACCTTAGAGACAATGGCGTACAAGAGAAGCATTGACAGCCGAACAGTGGGCTGTGGTGACTGCACTGTTGATGTGGATGTCAGGTCGGTCAAATCGTTAATTTCCCAAGGAACTGTCACTGACCCAGTTCGAAGGGTTGACCTGGGTGTGATGGCAATCCCACAGACCGTGTCTCAGCGTACCAGCACAGCCTTTTGCACCGTCTCACGCAGCACCAGCACTTTGCAGGCCTGTATATCTGAAACCAGTACCAATACAAAGCATACGCTCACCAGGGAAAGACATACCAACACAGCACATGCAATGACCCGATCTCAGGCAGTTGGAGATGGGAAGGTTTGCAACTGTGTGGCTGCTGTTCAAACGCGCTCTGTTGGAACCACTGCATGCTTAGATAGAGGCACAAGCACCCCTGCTGTTCCTAATGTTATTACACGTGACATGGGCGTTGGAATGGCAAATATCAATGAGAATCTCCTCGTCGGACTCCATACGCGGAACATTGCATGTGGTCCATCCCGTCTGCCAGATCCGGTCAAGACACGTAGCATTGGCGTAGAAGTGGGGGACGGGAGAATACGAAACTCAGAGGGAGAGATGTTTGTGCAGACCGAGCCTGGACTTGACCAATATATAAATTGCATGCAAAAATTACTTAAAGAACAACAGGATCTGTTAACCAACAGTCACCCTGCGTCAAAACATAAGGTCATTCTCCAGTCCCATGGTGTTTTAGATGAACAAATTGGAGGTAATGATGTGTATATTTGTGTATCTACCTTTTGAAAGCAGTTTTTTTGGCATTTTAGATACTTTATATGGTTTCAGCTGATTGCTTGCTTTCATTTTCTCTCTAATTCCCAGGCACTGCACAAAACCAGACATCAAATGAGACTTCAAGAGTTAAAGAAAATAATCAAATGCAGTTGCAGATGTCTGCTGCTCTTCTTGGTATGTATTTATTTGTGTCAAAGGCAACTCAAGTAAGTTAGCAAGCAAAAGTATAGCATACTGGTCTAAATGACTCCACCCGACAAAGAAGTGCATGCAGGATACAAAAAGAAACAGAAAAGAGAAGGCTTTTTTTTCAGAGTAATCTTTTTGCAGTGGAATTTGAACAGGAGGTGGAAATAGCACTCTCTGGTTTGTCTTTTGGCTGAATAAACCCTACACTTAGAATATTTGGGCAGCTGTTGGCTTGAGGAATGCTCTCATGTCTTTTGGTATGTGGTAGACACAGGCATGAATACCATCCACACTGGAAGCCTGCTCTGCGCATGGTTCCTGAAAGACAGGAATGTTTGCATTTCAGGACTCCTTATTACAGAATAAAAGTGCCTTTAGCAGGTGTTTGTGGTGTTTAAAGAAGTGTGTGCATGTTTAGGAACAAGAAGGGGATGTTTTCAGGGGGTTTTAAGCTTTTTTTTTTAAAGGTAAGGATCCACAAATATGAGGATTCCTTCACAAAGGACTTCATTTCTTATCATTTAAATATTATGTTTCAAGGAAAGGGAGATGAACATCAGCTGTATGTAGATTTGATTTTAGCCCAGATTTTAACTGTATGTAGATTTTAACTGAACTGCACAACCAAAAACAATAGCAATTTGGTCCCACTTTATATTAAAGGGGTCATATGATGCGATTTAAATTTTTCCTTTCTCTTTGAAGTGTTACAAGCTCTTGGTGCATAAAGAAGATCTGTAAAGTTGCAAAGACTAAAGTCTCAAATCCTAAGAGATATTTAGATATAAGAGTCAAACCACGCCTACCTAAAACGGCTCGTTCTAACACGCCCCCACATGTCTACGTCACGATGTGGGAAGATTTGCATAACGCCACCCAAATGTTCACGCAAAGAAAGAAGGCATAGCTTTTATTCTCGCTGTAGTATTGTTGCTGCCGCCATGTCGTGAAGACACGTGTGTGTGTATGTGTTCTGTGTGTTTCCTTGTGAAAGCGAAACTACTTTGTTTGGTCTTCCAAAAGAGGACGATATCCGCTTCATCATGCCTAGAGCTGATCCGTGCTGGTCGCTGAGGAAATGCATCAACTTCACACTGGATCGTCGGATCGGTTTGCACAGTGGACGAAGCAGAGTCCAGCCCGGGGTCATCACGTGGTTACCGCAAGCCCGCCAGCCTGCATGTAATTACATCTGTAATTAATTTCTGTAATTACATTTATAATTACATTGTTGACCCATCCCTTACACCTTAATCCACCCTTAAACCTACCCATACCACCAAACCTGTCCCTAACCTTAGCCTTATCCCACCTCAATAAATAGCAGCAAAAGTGTTTTGCAATACAATATGAACACAATAAGTATATTGTACTTTTTTTTATGTAAGTACATAGTAGTTAAGGCCACTTAATATAAAGTGGGACCAGCAATTTTAATTGAAAAACAGTATTGAGTCATATATTGTCACATCTTATTTATTTAACTGGAAATATGATGGGTCATTTCTTTCAGGCTCATCCAGTGATGATCGCTGTCTCAGGTCCATCATGAAAAGGAAAAGCTCCAATCTGAAGTCCACGAATTGTATGAACCCTAAGCCTGCCTCACATGGGTGAATAAAAGCTTTCATTATTTTATCATAACCAATAAATTAATCTCAGTGTCCCATGATTTTGTTAATGCTGAACTGAAGATTTTTTTTTTTTACCAGATTGGTTGTGTAGTGCAGGTCTTTTTAATTTTGAATAGTATGCATTGCTATTCATACCTATTGTACATTTAATTGTACATCTCTCTCTTTCTCTCTGCATATACACAGAGGTATTGTGGACCCCCTGTCTGAGAGTGGTGATTCTGAGGATGAAGAGAAGAAAAAAATTGAAAAGAGGGAGAAAGAGGGGAGTACCAAAGATAAAATGAAGATTCCCAAGAAAAAAGAAAGGTTCATGCTTATAGCAAGTTTTCTTTTATCAGTGCAAGATGAAACTGTTTAGCCAAAAGTTATCATGGTACATGTGTTTTCTACTGTGTAGGTATAAATTTAGTGAGAAGATGCTTTCTGCCTGCCAGACTCTGGAGGTTCACCTCAATGGCAGCAAGGTCATATCTAACAGAGAACTGGTGAGTTTCAGAGCAGTAACGAGATCTGTATTGTAATGTCAGTTCTTTTATTGTTTCCGTGTTTTTTTCCCCTCTTCAGTTAGTAGTTACTGTATAGTAGATGCTTTCTGAGGAGTCTTAGTCTAAAACAGTTAAAGTCTGTTGAATGAATGTGTTTAGTATGTTCTTTATTATCAGAGAAGGATTCCTAGACTTTAAATCACTATTGTTTAAGAGATAGAGGTTTCATTATTTTTTTTCTTCTCTCTGACTTTTGCGGAGTAATCATTTAACCAACGTTGTTAGTGGCTCCTAATGTGTTCAATTACTTTGTCACACAACAACAACAACAACAGTGTTGAACCATCTCAGACAGATCTAGCTTTAGTGAGGAAACATGTTTATGAAACTTGTGGGAATGAATTCTCAAGGTGCATAATATATAACTCAACAACAGGAAAACAAAAGAAGGGCACATCAAACTTAATTTATAATGTATTGTGGAGCTGTATTTCAGTCTGAAAAGCTCAGTTGTTGATGTTTTCTATGTTTACTCTTATACTCATCCCATAATTACCCACTGGCATATAGATCAGATTGTTCGGGACTCTGTGGGATTTTGGGAAGTTTAAAATTATAGTGTTGCTGTATTTTCTTTCTGTGTTAGAAGTAATTTAAGCCTGCTTCGTTTATTTGGTGTCATTTTGTCTAAAAAGTGTCTGTGTGATTTACACAGATACGCTACCCTGAATTTTGTCTTGATTTTTTTTGCATTTTATCTGTTTGTCTTTGTAAAAGCGTTCCTGTCTGAGTACAGTGCAGCAGGAGTGGTTCTGTGTGTCCAGTCAGAAGAGGGCATGCCCACAGATTGTGGAGGACTTCCTCTTCGCTTGTCGCCATGTCTCACCAGAGGTCCTGTGCTATGTGGCCGACATGGCTGACCAAAATGGCAACACAGCCCTCCACTACAGTGTATCACACTCTAATTTTAGCATAGTAAAGATTCTGCTTGCTGCAGGTACCCCTAAACCTGTTAACCTTTACAGGCCTCTCTCATCTTTTTAAGTGGGAGAACTTGCACAATTGGTGGCTGACTAAATACTTTTTTTCCCCAATGTATACACACGTATGTACACGTATGTATATGTGTGTGTATATATACACACACACACACACACTTATATATAAATGTATATACATAAAATAAATATTCATACAGGAGTGTTAAATGCTTCTGTTGAGAGACACTTAACTGTTTAAAAAGGGTTCCAATTGTGGCTCCTTTAATGTTATGTATTGTAGATAATTAATTTGGTCTTGATTTATTCTCATGCAGGAGTATGTAATGTTGATCATCAGAATAAGGCCGGTTATACTCCCATAATGCTTGCCTCCCTGGCTGCCGTGGAAATGAAAGAGGACATGATGGTGGTGCAAGAACTCTTTGGCAGAGGAGATGTTAATGCCAAGGCCAGCCAGGTATCTACCTGTCTGTGTTTTTGACTGAATATTGAGCTGTTTATTTGAGTAACAGAGAAAACAGTTTCTATGGAAGCATATAGGTAGCGAAATTCAATTTAAAATGCAATATTCAAAATGGCAATGTATTTCTGTATTTAAATTTACATTTTCAATTACCCATACTTGTAAAGTTTGGTGCAAAAAGAAAATGAAAATTAAATTATATAATTTACATTTGGCATTTCCAACAGTAGTCTTAATATGTAAATTGCATCCAAATTTGAACGCTTTAGAAGTTGCGAAATTAAAATTTATTTGATATGTGTAACATGTCCAAGCAGAAATGGTAGCAAAATGATCATTTAAATGCTATTTGTCCTAAATGCATTTAGACTAACAGTTAGAACACTTAGGATTGCATTTTCATAATGACGCCTTGGGATATTTGTAGCAAAATTCAGTGCGGCTTTGAAAATGCATTCCGAGCTGACCCCGCCCACCCTCCGTCAATCATTGCTTCAAGGTGGGGATTCGGAATTGGCAGAAGCATGTTACGTTTGGATCGTTCGAAACATGGCCGCTATTTTAGGTGTAAAATAATTGTATTGTAATGCTTGTAATGTCCAATTATAGTCTTTACACAGCAGCTTGGCTCCTTAATGTTTAAAAACCAGCTAATTCCAAGACGCTGACGTCACGTGGGTCACCCGCACTGAATTTTGCTACAAATATCCCATGGCGTCATGATGAAAATGCAATCCTAAGTGTTCTAACTGTTAGTCTAAATGCATTTAGGACAAATAGCATTTAAATGATCATTTTGCTACCATTTCTGCTTGGACATATAAATATCAAATAAATTTGTGTTATACATTTTCATTTTCATTTCGCAACTTCTAAAGCGTTAAAATTTGTATGCAATTTACATATTAAGACTACTGTTGGAAATAGCAAAAGTAAATTATATAATTTAATTTTCCTTTTGCAACAAACTTTGCATGTATGGGTAATGGAAAATGTAAATTTAAATACAGAAATACATAGCCATTTTGAATATTGCATTTCCATTTTGCATATTGCATTTTAAATTGAATTTCGCTACCTATATGCTTCCATACGTTTCTGCCTAAGAATATCTGTGTATCCTTTTTGTGTTTACTGTTTGCTCAATAGGCTGGTCAGACAGCTCTCATGCTAGCAGTCAGTCATGGGCGTTTAGATATGGTCAGAGCTCTTCTGGCTGTTGGGGCAGAGGTCAGCATCCAGGATGATGAGGGGTCAACTGCTCTAATGTGTGCTGGTGAACATGGCCATGCTGACATTGTAAAACTCTTACTGGCCCAGCCAGGCTGTGATGCCACACTGACTGACAATGTGAGTAACCACATGGCTATCTGAGAGAAAGGATTTAAAAGAATGATTTATTATTGTTATTATTATTATTTGTATTCTTGTTTAAATTTGTCTGTGTGCTTTTGCTTGGTATATTTTGTGTCTGTGTGCTGGTAGGATGACAGCACTGCCCTGTCCATTGCTCTGGAGGCTGGACACAAAGACATTGCTATGCTTCTCTATGCCCATGTCAACTATTCAAAGGGCCAACCTAGGGTATGACTATTCCTTATCTTCATCTGTACTCTCTTATAGCATTTTATTTACTTACCAATAACATATTTAACCAATTACTCACATTAGCTGCACAAAAGTTTCTGTTTGTGTGTGTGAATGCTCATCCACAGGGATCCCCTCGAAGCAAGACTCCGCCTGTTGCAGGCATAAGCGCTTCTGATTGATATGACATTTTTCCATGCTCTCTTCATCCATTCAGACATCCCCTCTGAACTACCTGTTCAATCATATGACTGAGATGAATATGTCAGGTTGTGTTTTCCATACAGTGTAATGAGGTGTAATATTAAAGAGAGCAGTCATTTTAAAAGTGCAGTGCACTCACTGTTGGCAGTGTAAGCCGCATCATCTATTTTCTTCTTTACTGACAGTTATATTTCCCAGATATAAAAATACAATTTATGCAAACTGACAGTAAAAAGACCTATATATTAACTCAAAACTGTTACACTATAATAGTAAACTGCACGTCAAAACTATTTTTTGTATTCATTTTAGGTGATATATACATTTTAGGATTATACAAATTTTTTCACATTTAAAAGCTTGATTTAATTTCTTGTAATATATATATATATATTACCAAGTAGGCTATACACTATTCATTTCCTAAATCTAAAAATCTAGATTTTAAGAACTCTTAATAAAAATGAATGAAATGTAAATAAATGGGATTATATCACCACCTTGTGTTTACTGCAAATATTGCATTACTTTGCTCTCAAGTTGTATTCTAGATCTGTAGAGTTCATACAGTTATAATGCCATCTAATGGTGAAAAGCTGGACTGCAGATGATCAGCAGACACGAGGAAGGTCGTTCTCTGAGAAACAAATATTATTTATTATTATTATTATTATCATTATTATTATTATTATTATTATTATTGCAACAATCGAACGGACGAAAATCATGTGTTCGATTAGAATCTGAACCAGTGATTCATGAGTGAAATTGAATGGGTTCTTTTTAATCGGCCAAACTATTTAAAGATCTACATCGTTTTGCTCTCGACTGCTCACATGCTGTTCACGCACGGACTGAATTGATCATTTCTCACTCCGTGAAACGGTCAACATAATGCTTTAAAACAGAGAACCACAAGAGCGCAAGAAGTGATTATTTGCCTAGAATGAATCTGTCGTTTATCAGCAATGAAGTAGGTCTTTGTCTAGTTCAACACCTGTATATGCTGTGAACGACTGCAGGTAAAGACATTTTCCGACCAAAGGAGTATCAAAACATTACACGAAAACACCAAACGTACAATGACATTACCATGTAAAAAGCACCATGGTAACATGAACATAGTAATAATTAAGTACCAAGTGCCGTGGTTTTACCATGTAAATGAAACCACAGAAATGTGAAAATTCTGTGGAATTTCATATTGACATTCATTATTCATTAAGCTGTTCTCCTCGTGAGGAAATTTAGCTGGTCCCTCGGAAGACAAAATATATTAAAATTTTGATCTTTGCCTGTTCTGTATATATTTTTTTAGATGGAATTACAGAAAATGGAGCTTTTGAAAATACCTGGTCTTCTCATCACAATTAAAAGAACCAAAGACTTAAACTACTTCAGTCTGTGTGCATTGAATTGATTTAATACACGAGTTTCACAATTTGAGTTGAATTACTGAAATAAATTAACTTTTCCACGACATTCTAATTTATTGAGATGCACCTGTATATTACAGCTGCTTAGAATGCTTTCAGCGAGGCATTTATAGAAACTGGTCTGGATATGTGAACATATGTTATTTGACTATGATCTGCTCTTCTTAACCCAGTAGAGAATTGTGGTGTCCCAACCCAAACAGATGGGTAATTATTACCCTGATAAGAAATGCCATGCAGTGTGAAGGGCGTTTGATTGTTCAGACATCATCTGAATTTAGAGCTTGTCATTTCAAATTAATTTGTTACAATTGGATATGAAAACATGATGAAACTCCAAAGACTTGCATAGAGCACAAGTAGTAATGGACCACTTTTATGATACTGCTTTTCACTGCTATTCATATCACGAATCTTATGAGAGGATCTCTTGAGAGCCATGAGGCTGAAAAATACATCAGACAATTCAAAAATATCTGTGTCTGTGTATCAGACGGATGTCTTTTGCCATTGCATCTTGCTTTTTTTTCAGTTACAAAATATTAGACATCATATTTGGTCATTATGTAAATAACCACTGGACAACCTTTTTTCCCCCCATTTTTATTCATAATTTTTTTAAAGCTTTAAAACTACATTTCCCATTCATTGTAACTGCATGAAAAAGAGCAGCCAGTACTTTTTTTTCTCTCCATATTTTGTGTTCCAAAGAGGGGGAGGGGAAATTATTAGTAACTGATGACAGTTTTTTTTAATTCATTTTTGTGAGATCTAGTCATTTCAATAATCTTTTTATGCCATTACATTCTACTGCATAATGACAACCAGTCTGAGCATTTTTGAAGTTACACAATCATGTTTGCAATTGTTAACATGACAAAAGATATTCTTCACAAAACGAAGGACATTTTTATTTAAGAATAAGGAAAGAATAACATGTGAAAAGGACAACAGCTGACATTCAATACTTATGTAGAATCAGTGCAGCTGTACTGAAAAAGATGGCTGTCAGATCAAATACAGCCCATATTATTACACAAACAATATCTTGTGGTGAGAAATCGATTTTAAAGGCTGCTTTCATTTAGATTAGCTTAGAAGGGTTACTTTTTTTGTGTAGCTTTTGATATATTACAGCTATATTTTTGTGTTGGAATACTGATACCTGACACATTACCTATATAAGATGCATGCATTGACTTACATTAACTTGAATAAATCTTCACTGATTATACTTCAGCATGTCTTTGGATTTTAGCTCATCTTCATGTAGCTCAGTGGCTCATTGTGTTTGATAATGTTCAGCTCAGTGTGTCCAACAAAGTGTGTGTCTGTGTTTTGTGATGGAATGCTATAGCATTACAGCTCTGTGCAGTAAAACGTGGTGTTGCCATAGTAACCGCCTCAGATGTTTTACCAAAATGCCCTTGTCGACCTGATAGCAAAACATGCATATGAAATGTAAAATTATGACAGCATGTAATCATACCACAACACACGCATACACTAAAAATGTGCTCTTCCGTAAAAAAACAATATTGATACTTCTCAGAGGCTTGTTAGAAATATAAGATTATTTGATAAATCAAACAATGGCTTTTGTAATGAAGCTGTTGGCATGGTACATTTACATGAATAACATCTTAAAACTGCATCTGATTTTAAACAGACTCTTAAGAGGCATATTTCATTCATGAAAATTATTATGGAAAATATTGAAAGCAGAAATATGACTCATCACAGGGATTTCTGATGACAGATGGCAATTTAGCCTCATAGAAAATGTTGGCAGTTTATTAAAATGAACTTTCATAATGGATTTAAAACCAGATTACATAATGCAAAAATTGATAACACATTACATTATATAGAGCCGATTTTACTTACTATCGCAACCTCTTGTGTGTTATTTTGCTGTTCACATGTAGAGTTATTATGGTTTATTGCTGAGATAAGTTTTATTTTTTATAACTTTTATTTTGATTTTTATTGGTATATGTCCCAAATTTTTCAGCTTTATCTCAAGGTCTGTTTTGACCATTTCAGTTATCCACTGTTTTTTATTTATGTTTTTAGTTAGTTATACAGCACATTTTCACACCCATACCAATTCAGCAACATTGTTTCAAAATAAATGTGTCTCAGGTCTGCCATCATCTGATCATATTTGAACAAGAATACATTCTAAGTAATATTAGAACACCACTGAGCCCTTACAATAATACAGCATAAGGATAAATAAGCATATGCCACATCTGTGAGCTACATGTGAAACTACTTTATAAGTTATTAGACTCAGTTCTCAAAGGGAAGCAGACAGAAGTATTATGTTTGGACTATCTGGTAATATTTATAGCCCCAAATGTTTTCACCAGAATCTGTTTTTTTATGTTGTAAAAGCTCCCAGACGCAGATACAAACATGCCATTAGCTAATTTATGTGCATGTGTGTTTGAGAGTGTGTGCAACACATTAACAACCATGGAATCCTCTCAAGATGTCAGTAAAGCTTGCAAAAAAACATCTGCATAGGCACAAAAATGGAGCCTGCTTCTTTTAACAGAGGGGCGGTTAAAAAAGACTGAACAAGAGTATAAAAGAGAGGGAGAGGGGGGAAGGAAAAAAGGAAAAGAAACCAGATTGCGACAGTCGATATTAAAACATGCAGCGAGTGAGAGTGAAAGAGAGAGAGAAAAGCGAGCTGCAGGCCCTTCCACAGGGACAAACTAGCAGAAAGGCATCTCGCAGTTATTCCTTACTCTCTCTCTCTATCTCTCTCTCTTTCTCTCAACATCCTAACGGCAATTGATTTGTGTATGAAAAGCTGGGCGCTTTTCGCCCCCGTTTCGGGCTGTGCATTTTGAGTGATCAGCTGATGAAGAGACTGGCTGCGCGCTGCAATGCTGGTTTGCTAATTCTCTCTCCTCCAGACTGGAGCCAGCCTGGAGACCACAGTCAGGTAAATCGCCCTCTTCATTTCTCTCTCTCACTCTCTCTCTCTCACCCTCTCACTCTCTCTCCCTCTCTTTCTCACTTGCTCTCTCTCCTGCTCATGCAATCACACCAGGCTTCAGCACATGGGCACACAGACATAAAGTGAGAGAGGGAATGTGTGTGTGTGTGTGTGTGTGTATGAACTGTGTCTGGTGAAGGAAAAGATTGCCCAGACAAATCGGTTGTGTGGATCCTGACACCTTTTTTTCTTTCTAGAGGTTACAGGAACAGACGTGTGTAGCGTTTTTGGCTTGATGCACCATGTAGTTACAGACACTTATGCATGTGCTTTTTGCAAACACCCTGCATACTTTGCGTGTAGGTTCAGTTGTGCATGCGTGTGTCCGTGTGCATTCCATTATTATGCTGTTGATTATTAGGCCTCCTTCCTTCCACATGGTCCCATGGGGTACGTGTGAATAAATGCATTCCGTGTGTTTCTCTGCACGCTCGCGCTTTCATATTTCTCTTACGCCCGCGTAGAGGATATTTGCATGAAATGTTTGCTTCTGTGGGGGCTGCTCTCTCACGTCAGTACATTGCGTCTTGTTTTGTCCGATTTCTTTGTGCATGTAAGTATATGAGAACGTACTGTGCGCGCGCGCGCGTTTGATTTAGACATCAATAATTTAGCCTGCATAGCGTCATACTCAGAATTCATATTTTCATCCCTCTCTAATGCTCTCTGCGGCAGGCATATCACTGGACTTTAACTGCCTTTTTGCAAACACCCTGCATACTTTGCGTGTAGGTTCAGTTGTGCATGCGTGTGTCAGTGTGCATTCCATTATTATGCTGTTGATTATTAGGCCTCCTTCCTTCCACATGGTCCCATGGGGTACGTGTGAATAAATGCATTCCGTGTGCTTCTCTGCACGCTCGCGCTTTCATATTTCTCTTACGCCCGCGTAGAGGATATTTGCATGAAATGTTTGCTTCTGTGGGGGCTGCTCTCTCACGTCAGTACATTGCGTCTTGTTTTGTCTGATTTCTTTGTGCATGTAAGTATATGAGAACGTACTGTGCGCGCGCGCGCGTTTGATTTAGACATCAATAATTTAGCCTGCATAGCGTCATACTCAGAATTCATATTTTCATCCCTCTCTAATGCTCTCTGCGGCAGGCATATCACTGGACTTTAACTGCCTTTGTGTAAAACGCAAGCTCGGCAGCACACACACACACACACACACTCAGTGAATTCCGCATTTGCTTATTCTCACACGTGAGGGGTGTGCATGTTGCTAGCCGCTGCGTCTTGTACTGTGTTTATTGAAACACGTTCGGCAGACTGTATGGAACCGTGCGTCACTGATCCGTTATGCCAAGGCGTGTTGGCTGGAGATCAGCATCGCCGTAAACGTCAATCATTTCATTCACAATGGGACTGAAGAAGATCAGTGTACCAGCGTCTCTTGCCTCCCCAGCAGCCCCTGTGTTGGACCATACAGAGCTCGTGGCATATTAAGCGATTATTTATCAAGTATTAAAAGGGAAGTGAAAGCAGCTGCTCGTTTTAGAGGGGACTGAAGATTGAAGGCAGATTTCCTGGTGAGACGCATAACCAAGATGAGGATTTGGACCTGGAAGTGTTCGAATGAAAGGCCAGAAAGTTCATCAAACTGCTTAGTAATTTAATGCTGACTATATTGTATTAGTATTATTATTTAAAATACATGGCAATTATCCTAAATACTGCAAACATTTACATGTTTATAGTGAATGAATTACCACAAAGTCTATTAGCTGTTATTTGAATAGAGAACGTTGATGATGATGCCTCAAGTCCTCTCAGCTAGCAGCACGTCTTTTCAAAGTGAAAGTAGCCTTGTCACCTGACCTGAATACAGCGCGCTGATTCGCTAAAATGGACTTATCGGCTTCTGTTCAAAAACAACAAGGCGCTTGTCAGCTTCTGCGGTAAAACGTGAACTCGCGATGCCTTGAAAGTGAACAAAACCGGCTTTTTGACAAAACGTATTTAGGGTTCAGACCGCGCTATATGTGGAGAATAATGCACGGCAATCAGCTCATTTTCTTTTTTTTAAAGTGGCGTTTATCGGTTTTTGCTAATGAACTCTTCATATATATATATCATAAAAGAACATGAATTTACAATGAACAATAGTTCATTTATAAATGAACATTTAACCTTTACTAAATTAATTATCATGATAGACTACCTGAAGTTAACGGATTGAACCTTCTTGTAAAGTGTTACTCCTAACTCTAATGTCTAAAAACAAGTACTAACAAAACATCACTTCTCTTTCTTGTTAAATAACTAACATAAAGCAAGTTAATGACGAGGCAACAAAAGAAAGAAATGTGTATTATTAAGTATTATTTTTTATCTTAAAGGCTCAATATGTAAGATTTTTTTATTAAAATATCCAAAAACCACTAGAACAGTGTTATATATTTTGCTGACTTGTGTTCTTACATTATCCCAAATGTTTAAATCCAGAGAAATAAGCAATTTTAACTAGTGACAAGGACCGTGTCCATAACCCCTTAATTTCCAGTTTTGTTTTATAGAAAACATGGAAACACCAAAGACGCTTTAATATGTTGTGCGTTTTAATAGACCGGTGACGACCGCACAGAGTAGCATTATAACAGAACTTTCAAACGTATCTAGTATGATAAAACAGCGCTACTTTACCCCACATACACACGACCGGAAGGAGCGGAAGCGGTCGACTGTGGCATAGTAAATGCTCAGCTGCTTTCGAGCCATGTGTCGCGCTCGTTCAGCGGCCTTGTTTCTCTTCGACGTATTTCAGCCTCACCCTGCTTCATTCTACTACGTTCAAACGTTACATTGGTGCCGAAACCCGGGAGGAAGGAGGGTCACGCTGTCAGAGAGCCCTCGCTGCTGAGGGGGATTGCGGTGCTGAGGAGATCGGGCAGCGGGAAGAAGCGGAGAGACCGCCGGTGGCTGCCCGAGGCGGTGGTGCTGGAACGATGGAAGACGAGGTGGGACGGAGAGCTCGCTGCCGCGCTCCTGGGTCGAGGTGGGGTGGCTGCCGTCCGTGGGGGAGCGGAGGAGTCTGCCCGTTCGCCAGGAGGCCGGAGCCTGCTGCCATCCGCCATGATTGGGGAGGAGCAGGGAACGGGGGACTCACGGCCGGCTGCCCTCAAGAGGAGGAGCCATCGCTCTCCCATGATTCCACACTCAGTCAAGGCGTCAGCAAACTACACCTTTGTCTATTTGTTTATTTTGAATACGCGCCCTCTAGCAGCGAAAATTACATATTGTGCCTTTAAGTTGTGCACATTGAGCACAGGCTACTTTTCAGTTCCAGTTCATGATCACAGTTTTATGTTCTTAAAACTACACTCTTAAGAAAAATGGTTCTAAACAGTACCAGAAAGGGTTCTTCGGCTTGTAACAATAGCAGAACCCTTTTTAGTGCTAAATAGAACCTTTTTATAGGGTTCCATATAGAACCATGCTTTGAAAATGCTATATAGGACCTTATTGGTGTTATAAATAAGCTTTTTAATGATAGTTTTTCATTAATATTAGTATGCTAATATAATTAATATTAGTATTATTTGTATATACTGTTTATTAATATTGTTTTTACCCCTCTATCTGCCTGGTCTTATAATATCTTGAAGTGTCTCTTAGGGTTTTACATAAAATCAACAACAATGTGTCAATTAGGTACTTTTTTAATGACGTGAAATTGTAGCAAAAATGACAGTGTTCTAACAACAGTTAATAGCAGAATACATTAATGAATGACAATGGACATTGAACATACATAAATGCTTAAAGAAATAAAACAAAATAGAACATAAAATAGTGTATTGAAGACGAAGCTCTAGTGAAATATCTTCACAATCCTCTGATGCCTTAAAGTTAATCATTATCTGTATTTTGGTGTGACTGAATGGCAGTTTCTCTCTACAGATGATGAGGTTGCAGGATGTGACAGCATCTGAAATGCACAATTGAGTTTAGATATACAATGTGTCTCCTTTCATTTGTTTATGTGAAAACAATTGTTTATGAAGGCCAAAAGTAGTATGTGAGCACTTCACAATGTTAAAAGGAAAAAGTAATATAGAGTCAAGGGATAGCTGGGTGTTTATGCATAAACCCTAGTAATAAAAAGTAACAACAATGCACCAAACTAACTAACACCATCTAACAAAATGGACCAAAAATGCAATATCTTTGTTACTTACTTAGTGAAGAAGAGGAGAGTATCTTTAACTGAATATAGCTGGTCACACTTACATGTTATGTTAAACTAAAAAGAGAAAATACATGGGAAACCAATTAGCATTTAAAAGTTATAATTTATATACATTTTAAGAAATAAATTATTTACCTGATTAGAGTGTGTTGACAGTCTGTGTAGTTGGATGGCTGAGCTCCAGAAAATCAGTAATGGGGCATCTTAGAGTGTAGCCTCGGTTAGGGTTTTACATTAGAACAACAACAATAACCACAACAGCTGCATGTTGTGTGAATTGTGTTTTTATTAACATGCAAAATTATCAGTGCTCTTAACAACAATTATTAGCTGAATACATTAATGAATGACAATTGACAAATTTGAACATGAATAAATTCATAAATAAAACAAAATAAGAACAAAAAATAGATGTGATGAAGACCACGTTTCAGTGAAACAATCACAATCCAATCAATATGATGTCTTTAAGTCCATCATTTTGGTGTGATTAAGTAGCGATTTTTCTCTGCAGATGATGAGGTTGTAGGATGTGATATATCTGAAATAATACACAATTGAGTTTAGAGTTACAGTGTGTCCATGTGTTTGTGTAAAAACAATTATGTTTATGAAGGCCAAAAGCACAAATTTACAGTAGTGAGCCCTTCAAAATCTTAAAAGAAAAAAGTGATATAAAGTCATGGGATAGTTTTAATATTTATTGTGACGGTATTGTATTGTTTATACATAAATAATTAAAAAAATCTAACAATATGAATTTAAAATTCATTGTCGCTTTTACCTACTTAGTGGAGAAGAGGAGAGAAGTTTCCACAGCTTAGCAGAGCTGCACACACTTATATGTGACCAAAAACAAAACAAAAAAAAGAGAGATAAGAACATGTTTGTTTGGAAGCCAGTTACATTTTTAAAGTTAAATTTGTATTTAAATTTAAGAATGAAATCATTTCCCTGTTGAGAGTGTGTTGACAGTCTGTAGTTGGATCACTAAACTCCAGAAAATCAGTATTAAGGTGCTTTGACAGTTACCGATTTGAAAAACAAAAGGGCGCGAATAAAGAACCCTAAGCTCTAACACAAAGAACCATTTCAGCATGAAAGGGTTCTTCAGAACGCTATGGTTCTAAATAAAACCATTACTGCATGTAAAGAACCATCTTTTTTTAGAGTGTACAAAATCCTTATTTCTGTTAAATCCAGTACTGCACATCACTCTTCAATGGATTATGTCTTTTCCTCAGTCTCAGGCTATCCAAAACGGAGTGTCTGAGGTTATGGAGGAGGAAAGCAACTTGAAGAAACGAAAACGCGATCAACAAGGTAACCAGGGCTCTGAGACTGGTCAGGAGGTGGTGGAGAAGGTCAAAAAGCGACGGGGTCGACCTCCTGCAGAGAAGCTGCCACCCAACCCTCCCAAGCTCACAAAACAGATGAACACCATCGTAGACATGGTCATAAACTACAAGGACACGTTAGTAGTTAAACACACAGACTTAATTGGTTGTTGATGACTCTGTTTTTACTTCGTGGCATGATGTAAATGGTGACACTAAAACAAAAGGATTGAACTTTTTGAAGTTCATACTCATTCCCTTTGTTTGTTGGTCAGTGCATGTGTGCTGTCAGACAGCACAATAAAATGCATAACAGCTCTTTTTTATTATTTTTATGTATCACCGTTCCACAGGTTGGGCCGACAGATCAGTAAAGGTTTCATTCAGCTGCCCTCCAGAAAAGAGGTGCCAGAGTACTATGAGCTCATCCGCAAGCCAGTCGACTTCAGGAGGATCAGGGTGAACTTGAATTGTTCTCAGCTACACCATATTTAATATCCTATCAGCATGTTTATTCGAGATCCCATAGTCCTATCTGACTAGAACTGACATAACTTCAGCTCAAAAAATGCATTGATTCTGCTCTTGTCACACAGGTTGTGTGGTTTTTGCTGGCTGTGTTTTAGAGTGATATAAAGGAAGCAGATATTTTTGCAGATTCAATGAAAATCTGTCATTACTTTAAATGTTTCACAGGAAATACATGCATGCCTCTTTATATAACTTTTTAATTGTTCTTGTATCGCTTTGAATCTTTCCTGGTTTTGTTTATGCAGGAGAGAGTGCGTAATCACAAATACAGGTGCATTGCAGACCTGGAAAAGGATATTATGCAGATGTGCCACAATGCTCAGACGTTTAATCTGGAAGGATCTCAGGTGTGCCTTAAGAACATGTTCTTCTTTTAAAAATACTTTTCTAAAACATTTCGAATTCAATTTTCTTTTGCATTCCCTGTTTTCAAATGGTATTTACACAATGAACCAATCTTCTCACTTTGAGCACACCTTTAGATTTGTTTTTTATTTTGGTATTGCGTGTTTTTGAATGTTTTATTTGCAAGTTCTTAACTTACATGGGTATATGTAAACTTAGAGCCTGTCTAACATAAAAAAAACAGTCTGCTCATATTTGCATTTAACATTAAAACTATTAATTTAGTACTTAAAGGGATAGTTCACTCAAAGATGAAAACTCCGTCATCATTTACTTACCCACAAGTTGTTCCAAACTTGTTGAAGGTAACCATTGACTTCCATAGTATTTTTTTCCATACTATTTTCATTTGGGGTGAACTATCCTTTTAGCGGGTGTGATAAATGGGTCTGAATATTTTCAAAAAGCTATTCGTCTCAGTGAATAAAGAAGGTGAATTGTGTAGAGATTGTTAAATGTCTCTCTATATCTTAGATTTTTGAGGACTCCATTGTTTTGAAGTCTGTTTTTGAGAGTGCAAGACAGCGAATAGTGGAACTCAGCGAGGAAGACAATGATGCTGTTGGAAGCAGTGAAGCAGATGGTGGCCGTCTTTTAAATCTAGAGCGTAAGTCAAAATGCATCTTTGGCTTGTCCCGTTAAGAGATGAAATGCATATTAAAATATGTGGAAATGTAATCCATGAATCAAATTCAGGCAAATTATTAATAATAAAGTGTGTATTTTATTACATTTTTTTGAAAAATTTAAATAAAGTATCATGTAAAGTAAAAACAGTTTTTTTGGTGTCTGTTTCAGATACAACAAATCCCAAGTTGGATGAAAAAAAGGAGAAAAATAAAACCAGTCCTAGTAATTCCAGCCCAAAGGAGGTCACAAACAGTGACGTAGACATTGGAAAAGAATTTGAGAATAACACAAGAGGACTATTAAATTAGACCCCAAATGACAGCTTCATATAACGAGCATTGTATGCCATTTTAAGAACATAGTATGGCCATTTCAGTCCAATTTCCTTGATATTCCGGTCAAGGATTTGCTCAGAATGTGATCTCATTATAATGGTTGCTTAAAACACCTTTGTAAAACCTTTGTATTCTAAAAACGACATTGTTAATGCAGTGCTTCTGCAGTGATACATCTGAAATTGGCATTGTTTTCATGTATTTATAAAATGTAAATAAGTCATAAACCCAAAGTAGATAATATCATGGTGAAAAAGGTCTATAAGGTCAGACTGCCTGAAAACTTTCACTCTTTTTTCCGCAAGGATGGAAAAATGATAGTATGACATATTATGATATTGTATGATCATTTAAATGGATGCATTCAATCTTTCAAGATGGTTTAAGTGGTGCTAAATTTGCAAGCTATTATGTCTCTGTTTCAGAGAATTTTTAATCAGTGGTTTTTGTGACTATGAGCACTTTGTCATCCCCTCTTTGTACGTTTCCCTTTCCTTCATTAACTGTCAACATTTTTAAAAAAAAAAAAAAAAAAAGGTAAATTTTTATCCAGCAGCTCTTTATCTTTCTTTAGTTATCACAGGATCTTAACTATCTGTACATAGAGGAGTTTGAGGCATGATGGCGATGTATTCTTTGGTGACAGATCAGATACTGCCCTCAAAGAGAGGCACCTATTGATGCTGTCACGTTTGTGTGTTCAGTTTATGATGGATGGGAGATGTGGTGTGTTTGTGGACAGATTCTTGAAATTAAAATGTATGTGGTTTATATGATGTGAAAGGGCAAGAAAGTTTGAGACCTCGTCGTACAAAAATAAACATTTTTATGAAATTGCAGGAGCTGATGTGAATCAGTTTCCTCTTATTTGCTTTGAAGATAAACAAAAGCTGTTGTGTGTGTTATATTTCAGATTTACATTAGGATATTTTGCCTTTTTAAAGCAGGTTTTATGAGCTCTGTACTCTAAGCAGAGCAACAAGTAAGCATTGAGTTCCTGTTAATTTAGTAATCTGGCTTTCTAAATGCTTTATTTTACAGTGGGATAACTGAGGTCTTGTTACATTGATTCATGAATAGCACTTTTTAAATTGAAAAACTGAAGTTGAGAATTAAGTGTGTCCATTAACAGCATTTGTGGGGAGAAATAAGGGACATAACTACACGGTCTTAATTTTGTGAGCAATCTTCACTTTCAATGCAAACAATCTTCGTTTTCTCATCTGCTGCAAGTTAATACAGTTCAAATGGTTTAGCCTGGTCTTCAGTTCTGGTTTAGTAATTGTTGGTAGTTTATGCAGGACTATTTTTTTTGCCCAGAAACAGTGTGCCGTTAATGAGATACATAGTGAAACATCTCTCTGTGATGCCTCAGGGCAATGGTGTGCAGTTAGGCTTTGTTTTCTGCATAGATAGTGCTCTATGCAGGATATGTAATTAAAGCCCATAACAGTTGTTTTTAGCTTAAAACCCAGACCTTAATATGAAACTGTTTAATAAATCATGGTTGGGGGTTACTAACCTCTGTTTACCACCAAATTACCAAAACAGACCATGGATCGTAAGGAAAGCCTAGCAAAGCTAGAAAAAAAATGCACGGACATAACTATAATATGCACTCCTAAAGTCATGTGAAAATATTATATCCACTTTTTGTGCAATATTTCCATGTAAGAAAATAAGAAATGTTTTTTCTTATTAATTAAAATATAGAAAATAGTTTAAGAGGGCAATTAATTCAGGTTAGGAAAAAACTGGCGAAGAATAGAGGAAAATGTAACTATTTGTAATGGTTGTTAAAGCCATTGTGGTAGCCATTTGTAATAGTTCTACCATTTACAGAAGTTGTAGTTAGACTAAGCAAAGGTTTTTATGCTGTTGCTTGGAAGTTGCAGTCATTTTGTATTTGAAACGTATTAGAAAAAAGCTAAATTATTTTAATAAGTTGTCCATCTCGACTGCAAAAGTTACTCCTAATGTTCATATTAACATGTTATTTACACGGTTTACTCATTTAAAAAGTTTTTTCTTTAGCTTAAAAGTCTTTACAGTAGTCCAAAATGCACTTTATTTTCCCATTTTTGTAATAATTTAGACAGATTAGTGATAAAGTCACCTTATAGTGATTTCTTAACATGAAGATTTGATTAAACATTTTTTATTTATAAGGCCATTTTAATGTTGCATCACAGAGCACAATGACCCATTATGAATACTGTATATAATAGATGGCTTTTCCTGGGGAAAATGGAACACTTTTAAAAATTAAGGTTCTTAATTGATTCTTTACATCAACTTAATTTTAGTACCCTCTTATCAAGAATCATTTTGATTGATTTTTAAAAAATTTAAATATTAAAAAAGTGAGCCTTTGCAATAGGCATTACAAGTTCTTCAGATCTATGTATTTGTTCTAGGCGTCATGCGGGAAAAATGATAAGGTTTAAGTAATAGGTAAAAGTTTTAAAGTAAAAGTTCACCCAGAAATTAAAATTACCCCATTATTTACTCGAGTCCAAAATGCACTTTATTTTCCCATTTTTGTAATAATTTAGACAGATTAGTGATAAAGTCACCTTAAAGTGATTTCTTAACATGAAGATTTGATTAAACATTTTTTATTTATAAGACCATTTTAATGTTGCATCACAGAGCACAATGACCCATTAAGAATACTGTATATAATAGATGGCTTTTCCTGGGGAAAATGGAACACTTTTAAAAATTAAGGTTCTTAATTGATTCTTTACATCAACTTAATTTTAGTACCCTCTTATCAAGAATCATTTTGATTGATTTTTAAAAAATGTAATATATAATTCTTTAAATACTAAAAAAGTGAGCCTTTGCAATAGGCATTACAAGTTCTTCAGATCTATGTATTTGTTCTAGGCGTCATGCGGGAAAAATTATAAGGTTTAAGTAATAGGTAAAAGTTTTAAAGTAAAAGTTCACCCAGAAATTAAAATTACCCCATTATTTACTCGCCTTTATTCACCCCCGGTGGGACACTTTTTATGATGGATGGATGTGCTTTATTGGACTTCTTTTGGCCTATTGAAAAATAACACCCATTCACTGCCATTATAAAGCTTGGAAGAGCCAAGACATTTTTCAATATAACTCCGATTGCATTCGTCTGAAAGAAGAAAGTCATTTACACATAGGATGCCTTGAGGGTGAGTAAATCATGGGGAAATTTTTCTTTTTTGGGTGAACTATCCCTTTAATTGAATATTTAAGTGGGTTATTTAAAGCACCACGTATGGATTTGTAAAGAAACATATATTCTATAGAATATTTTCTATGATATCATATGTACTTAAAGGTTCTTAGAATTAGTGGAGATCATAAACGCTTTAAAACTGTACCTATAACCTACCTATACATGTTTTTAAACCTTTATTTTTAAGTGTAACCAATGACTATTTTCCTAAAGACACATGATCTGCATGAGAATATTCCACAAAACCACAAGATGGCGCCAACAAACTAAAGTTGCAGTAGTTAAAGCTCCATGCGGAGAAGCGGGAAAATATCAAAAACATGTACAGAGACAAAACAGCAGCAGCTGCACCAGTAATTAAAATGCTTTATTTCTTTTCTTTTTGAGATTGCATTTTTACATTTTTGCAAGCAGACTATAAATCTGAGAACTTACAGATAGGCCACTATTAATAGGTACAATAATAGGAGATAGATGATGTCCTTAAGGGGATAGCTCACCCAAAAATGAAATTTCTGTTATCATTTACTCATCCTCAAGCTGTACTACACATTAATTAATTTCTTTCTTCTGTTGAGCACAAAAGAATCTTGAAGAATGTTGGTAACCAAACAGTTGACGGTGACTTTCATAGTAGGAAAAAATGCATTTGGCAGATGTTTTTTATCTGAATTATCAGAATCTTACACTGCATTGATGCTGTACATTTTTATCAGTTCATGGATGCTAATTTTATTGGGAATCAAACCCATGATAGGCGTTGCTATATTGCCATGCTTATAGGAACGCATGCAGAATAAGTGCACAATAACACCTTTTTTTCTGTTTACAATGTTAAACTGTCTTTAATTTAAAAAAAAAAAATGGTAATACAGTTTATAAAATTTGCCATTTGTGAAAAAAGTAAAAAAAAAAAAAAGTTTAATTAAAATATTAAGTATTATTAAAATATTAAATTATTAAGTAGTGTGATTTTGAAAAATTATGTATCCAACTGAATTTGTGGCTCTAGCCTTCTAAGGATTTCAGTGTTAGAAGAGAGTGGCAAAAATTAATTTTAAATTCAACAAAAAAGAGTAAAAAACTCAATACTTGAAATTCGTTTGCTAGTATGTTGGCATGTGATTACTAGTAATCTTTTTTACAAAGTACAAAAAAGGTGCTCAGTGCATTTTAAAATCAACAAACGTTTTGGTCATGCAAGACCTTCCTCAGTGTTCACATTCTATTTATACTATTCATCTAAACATCTGATTCTTCACATATCAACACAAATGTATTCAATCAATCAATAATAGACCAGTTACTCAACTGGCAATTGACAAACATATCCAGAGAAGATAAAGAGAGAATAAATAAATAAATACATACATACATACATACATAGGCCTACATAAAATTACATAACATACAAAAATAACTGATTCTTCACATATCAACACAAATGTATTCAATCAATCAATAATAGACCAGTTACTCAACTGGCAATTGACAAACATATCCAGAGAAGATAAAGAGAGAATAAATAAATAAATACATACATACATAGGCCTACATAAAATTACATAACATACAAAAATATTCAATTACAGTCTTCATACAATCAATCATAATACACTGTTAGAAATTGCTGTAGATTTAGCACACTACTGTAAAAACCTACAGTACAATACCACATTTATCCATTACAGTAAAATACTACTCTGCTGAGTTAAGTTACGCGCTGTTTCACCACTGCTCTCCTGACATTTTCACATCTAGCGAATTAGCTTATGGTTTATTTCGACCAAAACTTGTGTCGATGATTGTTGGATCTGTGGAAAGACAAACCCATACCATTTTGGTGAGTTTTATTTAGTTTCTGTCGAGTTAGAACGAAGCTTGCTTTACTATGGTATGAGAGGTAAAATGACCGTGTTTGTCAATGGAGTCTGCTGGGTTTGAGGAGATCGATAAAGGCAGTTTGAGTTTAAACAAAAAGGGATATTACGATAAAACAATTATCTATCTCTCTAGGAATCCCTTTTATAATGTTGTCCGAATTGAGCCTGACACTGACAAACACGAGCACTTTTTTAGACATAGGCCTACATTTGTGGTGCGCAAAAATATCTAACTTATATTTGCAGTCCGCTTCACAACTGATGGCAGCGGTCGCGGTCAATAACTGTACTGGACATCTTTAATTAGTCACTTACTTAGACATGGTTGAGAAATACAGTTTCACTTGCGATGTAAATAGGTGGTTTGGGGTCAGAGATATTTGTAGAGGTTATTAACTATTTAGGCGGGAGACCAGTTCTGTAGCATGGAGATCGATAAAAATTATTATGATAATAAAATTATGATTAGTGGTCAATTACTTTTATCAGTTACTAATGATCTATCAGACAACAAAGACAAGTAAAATGCATGCCAAAATCTTCAGCAATGTCAAGCATAATATGATTTTTAAATAACTTTGATGTATTGTTGGATTGTATGAAATACACATGTAACGTTATAGGCAACACAGTCTATGTGATTTTAGCCCATACATCGTCAACAAGTAGGCTAACACATTATTGAATCAAATGTACTTGATTTCTTGCAGCTCTACACATAGAGGCTCTACAGTGTGGTCTACTTGTCTTTGCATCCTGGGAAGGGCACTGCTGTCACAAGGCAGTTTTTTCTAAGTATTATTTAAATTAATTAAATTTTTATTTACAGTTGAAGTCAAAAGTTTACATACAGAATCTGAAGAAGAATCTGCAAAATGTTAATTATTTTAACAAAATAAGAGGGATCATACAAAATGCATGTTATTGTTTATTTAGTACTGACCTGAATAAGATATTTCACATAAAAGATGTTTACATACAGTCCACAAGAGAAAATAATAGTTGAATTTATAAAAATGACCCCGTTCAAAAGTTTACATGCACTTGATTCTTAATACTGTGTTACCTGAATGATCCACAGCTGTTTTTGTGTATTTGAACCCTTTCCAACAATGACTGTATGATTTTGAGATCCATCAACTGAGGGACTCATATGCAAATATTACAGAAGGTTAAAACGCTCACTGATGCTCCAGAAGGAAAAACCATGCATTAAGAGCTGGGGGGGAAAACGTTGAACAGAATTAAGATGTGTACATTTTTCTTATTTTGCCTAAATATCATATTTGTTCATTTAGTACTGTCCTTCAGAAGCTGCAGAAGATACTTACATGTTTCCCAGAAGACAACATAAGTTAAATTTACCCTGATCTTCAAATTCAAAAGGTATAGTTGTGTGAAAACGCAAAATCAACGTAACTCACCGATCAAGAAGGAACAAAGTAACCTCAGCGTCCGATTGCCTTCCACTTCTTGAGTCCTCTACACCACTGGAAAGCTGAAAATTGAGTGCGATTGTGAATGAATAATAAAAAAAAGTGAAAAGTGAAGTGTGGCCATAGGAATTTGTGCTCTGCATTTAACCCATCCAAGTGTACAAACACAGTAGTGAACACACACACGCACACACCGTGAACACACACCCGGAGCAGAGGGCAGCCAATGCTGCGGCGCCCGGGGAGCAGTTGGGGGTTCAGTGCCTTGCTCAAGGGTCTCACCTCAGTCATGGTATTGAAGGTTGAGAGAGCGCTGGTTATTCACTCCCCCCACCGACAATTCCTGCCGGACCCAAGACTCGAACCCGCGACCTTCGGGTTGACAAATGTCCTCACTAGTGGGTTGTCAAAGACACACACACACACACTATAAATGTAATGTGTACAATTTATTAGCAACAGTTTCTGTTAGTCAAAACAATGGTTTGATTTTTTTTTGTATATTAAAGGTTTTTTTGTATCATAATTGTTTTACTATTTTAATTTTGCTGAAAAATTAGTAATACAGTTATTGGCTATATATCTGCCATATTTACATAAATAGCACTATACTTAAATTTGAAGAAATATCTCCCAACAGATGTAACTCAAAATGTACAATACTACACACACACACACACACAACATCAACAAAATCAGATCTGAGAGGAACAAAGTGTTTTTCAAACATTTACATTTAGTCATTTAGCAGACGCTTTTATCCAAAGCGACTTACAAATGAGGACAATAGAAGGAATTAAAACTAACAAAAGAGCAACAATATGTAAGTGCAAATGACAAGTCTCGGTTAGCCTAACGCAGTACATGTAGCAAAGTTTTATATATATATATATATATATAAAACACACACACACACACATATATATATATAAACAAGAGGCCTTGTAGAAAGATAGGCCTATAGCAGTTCAGTATTTGAGGATCAAACCGTCAAAGGAAGAAGGAGAAGTATTTCTTTTGATTTAACAATTCAAAGAATGCAGCTGGAATGACAGTGTGCCAAGAACATGTCAGACTAAACAAGTCCCTGAGCAATCTGATGCTCTATTCACTAACAAGGGCAGGTATTTGACATATGTCAAAACATTCTATAACCAAGTCTTTCCAAAATCTTCTGATGATCAGTTTTGTGTGTGTGTGTGTGTGTGTGTGTGTGTGTGTGTCAATATATATATCAAAATTAATCTGTGTATGGATTCCACCAGAGTATAAATTTGAAAATGAGAGAATGTTTGGAGAGGAAACTTCAACAAAAGGACGACACGCGACTGACTTCAGCATGCTATTGTTTCAGAACAGATCTGGAATCTATCACAAAGTATTTGAACTTTATTGACATTTTGAAGGTGACCCACTCATTCTGTGGTCGTAACAAGTGTCAGCAGTTGTCACTTCAATTTCCCTTGTCTCAATACCATCACGTTACACACTTCCGTTACGTATAATAACTCTTGTCATCACAATGGTTGATATTATTAAACCTTTTGACATTCATCCTGTTTTGCTAGCCAGCTCAGTAAGGTGAAACCTTTATGGTGAGTGACAAGCCAGTGATTATAAGTTTGAATAATTATACTTTACATATAAAATATAGTTATTCACCTTTATTTGATTTTTTTTCATTTGTTTTGTATACATATCAAATATCATTAAAAGACAAAAGCTATGTTCAGCCAGGTGAAAAACAGTCATCGTTCATAACACGTGTGGTTTCCAGCATAGCAGGACGAAACAAAAAGTTAAAAATTATTTGAAGAAAAAAAAAAATCTTCTGGCCAATTTGAACATGTACTTTGTTTTTAAACTTAAGTATATTGAGAATTTTCAAGCTTGGATGGCCTGAGCTAAATCCTCTCTCCTTACACACAGAAAACTTCCGTAAATGTGTAAATGTAAATGTAAAACTTCAGATGAGAAGATAAAATGAATACTGCCATACAGTGGATAAAGTTTCAGAAGGAAGCAGTGTCTCTTTTTTTCCTCCCTTGACCATATTGTGATCTAATTGTGCTCCATGGCATACATTTGGGTGTAGAGCCTAAGTCTATGAATAGTTTTTCAATGCCTCTGTCAGTCTATGATCAGCTGATTACCCTGTCAATGGCATAAAGTCTGCTTATTATGTTCTTTTCATCACTATGATCAGCTGATCAACCTGTCAGTGCACGGGTTAAAAGGATCTTATTGGAGGAGGATTAATTGGCTAATGGTCAGAAAAGAAGCTGACTATTTATAACAAATGAACAGCAGTTATTGGCAAAACAAATAAGATTTTTTTTTAAACAATGTGAAATGGTTAAACTCTGGCTAGACTGAAGTCAATGATAATGTTCTTCTCTTTCTGTACATTGAAAGTGTTATAATTAGTAACTTACAGTGTTTTTATTAAATCCACATTAAATACAAAGTCAGTCGTTTTAAAAATATTATGGCATGACACCCATATCTGGTACTTAAAGGGATAGTTCACCCAAAAATGAAAATTTACTTACCCCCAGGGCATCCAAGATGTAGGTGACTTCGTTTCTTCAGTAGAACACAAACGAAGATTTTTAACACAAACCGTTGCAGTCTGTCAGTTTTATAATGGAGGTGAATGGGAATCACGGCTTTGAGAGTAAAAAAAAAACATACACAAACAAAACCAAATGAAATCCTGTGGCTCGTGACGATACTTGGGACTTCTTCTTCTTGCACTCCTAATTGAGATTGTAGATAGAGTGTCGATGGTCCATTTGAGAGATAGGTGGCGGTAATGCACTTATAAGTCTGCGATCCGCCGTAAAGCAAGAAGAAGAAGAAGAGTCAGGAGCCTGCTGTTGAGAACGCGCTCAGAAGGACGCGCCGCCTCTCAGGACAGTTCGAACAGTTCGGACATTGTGTGAATCAGAGGTAAAAAACTATATAAATACTGTTCAGTTTCTTGCACAGACCGATCGTTTTGTGTCTTTACACATCAATGTATCGTCACGAGCCGCAGGGTTTCATTTGGTTTTGTTTGTGTATGTTTTTTTTTTACTCTCAAAGCCGTGATTCTCATTCACCTCCATTATAAGACTGACAGACTGCAACGGTTTGTGTTAAAAATCTTCGTTTGTGTTCTACTGAAGAAACAAAGTCACCTACACCTTGGATGCCCTGGGGGTAAGCTGATAAACATCAAATTGACATTTTTGGGTGAACTATCCCTTTAAGTAAAAAGATGGGTTTTATGCGTAATTAATAGATAGAAGGTAGGTATAGCTTTATTGTCATTCAACTGTACAAACAGAGTGCACATATGAACCAAATTCCGTTTCACTGGCTTATAAATACTGTACTAACTAAAACATGTAGCCTCTTACTGTACAGAATCAGTATAAAAATATATAAAAATATAATGAAAGATGCTAGAGCATAGGCTACATTAAAAATATAGCACTAAAAGGAATTGACAGCGTCATATAGATATTGATAATGAGCATGGTGATTAGCGGCATCTAAATCAAATTATTGCACCTATTAAGTGGTAGCCCATAAATACAATTATTGCACATTATAAATAAATACTGTTAATTGCAGTATCCCCATCTTTACACGAACACTTATTAGGCTACTTTGCCCATCGCCCATTATAGTTCAACTAACATGACCTATAAAGATGCTAAATTTACTTACACATATTTGAGAATCGTTTGGAGATATATCGAATAAAAAAGGAAAAAATACCGAAGGGGGCCTTTAATCGATTCGTGCCCAGGGCGCTGCTGCGTCATAATCCATCCCTGCATTTGGGACAGGGCCCATGTCTATTATATTAACAGTGTTATCCAATGATTAGCAAGTTTGCATGGGGGTTCACATGAGTTCACATGGAATACGAAATCGTTATATTGCATATATTGTATTTATGTTATATTTTGTTATATAATACAAATGTTGTTTAACGATAATGTTGTAGAGATACTGTAATATTAGTTGTTTAAACATGTATTATGTATAGTGGGAGTTCAAGAGTGAGATTTCACTTGAGTGGCTTTACATGATGACACGAGCGATTGTTTATCTAATTAATTAATGATTAAAATCACTTTAAATATGCAACACCCTATGTGATTTCCTGTCTACACATTGGGAAGTGTTACAAATGCTCAAGTGTCCCAGAAAAGGGAATTGAGAAAGAAAATTAGAAAAAAAGTAATTTAAAGTAGCTTAACATATAAGGCAGCAACATAAAACGTGAAAAAAATTAAGAGGTATGAATACTTTCACAAGGCACATCTATATCATAATAAATTAATAAATATCCATTAATTAAGTGGTCTGGGGTGAACCATTGCACAGCAAGCCAAAAACATGTTTACCATATCCCTCACTTTTAACACTGTGTGCAATATTTCTCACTTCATTTCAGACTTTAAAAATGCATGGAATTATACACTTACACATTTAAAAAAAATAAAAACTCAAAAAAAGCAATCACTCTCTGGCTTCACAGTAACGCTCTAAGCCAATGGGCATCAGAAAAACTGTTGACAGGTAGCGTATCAAATCTACAGCTTAGAGAGTTTTTCTGGAACATGTTCTGAAAAAGCCATTGCCTAAAAAACAATGTAATACTGCCAGGGTGATATTTAATGAAGCTGTCTTGCACTCCACATATTGCCAGTCAATTAAGAGTCTAACTGAGTCCAAACGCCCACCGGCTTGTTAAAGTGATGTGTGTTTAATGAATCACATGTGTAGAAGAACATCAAGTACTTCAAAACCACTAGGAAAATGCCTTTTGATTATGTTTAATTTTTCAACATAAGAGAATAAATACTACTGAAATTTGCTTTTTCCCAAAAAAATTGGGATTTGTGTCCTAAATACAATGAAAAATATGAAGACTCTTCAATCAATCTATTAGATGTCATGTCACACCTGCACCCTCACCTTGAAATGAATAAATAAAAGTAGGGTCTATTTTTATTTGTTTTTAATATATTACAAATTTATAATTTATTAAAAATAAAATAAAGAAAAAAAAACAGATTTGGATCAACTTCAGAAATGGTCAAAATCTAATTTACCCCCAGTGTTTGGCATCCAAACACTTTTAATGAAACCCATAGAATACTGTATCTAAAAGGGAAATAACAGCTACTGCTTCCTAAAAAACTCCCTAAAAATATAAAATTAATGATGCATAATCACTCAGTCCAAGCACAAGGGCAGAAAGCATCAACAGAGATTGCTAAGAATATTCATTTTAATGACTGATGTTCACTAAACCTATATGTGTATTATTTTGAGACATATTCTCAAAAAATAAATAAATAAAATTAAAAAACGGGCACAAAAGAGTTTATTCTGAAGATTATTACAGATGCATGACAGCAGAATATAACACATGGAAAGGGCATAGCAAACAAACAGCAAACAATATTCATAGAGGTAGGTAGCATACTCACATAAAATCGATCTACCAATTGCAAGTCTATACTAAATAATAAAGGTACTGCCTGTGCAAATATGGTTCTGAATGCTCTGCAATAATCTGAAGTTCTTCAAACTTCAGGTCTCTCTGGAAGAGGAAATTGTAATATCTCAATAGGATTTTCATGGTTAAATAAAGTAAATTATATATTTAAATTGTTATTTAGCAGACGCTTTTATCCAAGGCGACTTACAAATAAGGACAATAGAAGCAATCAAAACCAATAAATAAATCGTGAATCGAACCGAGAAATCAAAATCATGAATCAAATTGAATCGTGAGTTGAGTGAATCGTTACATCCCTATTTATATGCAAAGACAATATTGACGGTCAGGATGATGGTTTGGCTCAATTTTAGCTAACCACGTGTAAGCTTAGCTGCCTCATATTCTATGTACTCGCTCTGTCTCACTCACTTATTTAATTTTTTTAATTTTAAGTTGTCTGTTTCTAGCTTGCATGAGATGGCCTTTTATGGTAAGATATTCGGTAACACTTTAGAATAATGGTCCGTTGTTAACAAGTAACTATGCAGGAAGTAATAGGTAGTACTACATTAACACCTAACTTAATATTATTAACTAATAGAGAAGCAAGATTAACTAAGCAGTAAGTAGTAGAAAATTTAGGACAAAGGTCGTTTCTTATTAGATATTTGATAATTACTAAACAAATATATCCTCATTGAGAACTACTTGGGAACTACAACCAATTAATAAAGAATAACCAATTAATTACTAATCACAACAGTAACGTGAACAATTGGGTTCTTTGTGGAAACTAATTTATGAATATGATATCCCCGTTTTCGTTAATGCATCTCTTTCTGACAGAGACAGATCGGTAACACTTTAGAATAATGGTCTGTTGTTAACAAGTAACTATGCAGGAAGTAATAGGTAGTACTACATTAACACCTAACTTAATATTATTAACTAATAGAGAAGCAAGATTAACTAAGCAGTAAGTAGTAGAAAATTTAGGACAAAGGTCGTTTCTTATTAGATATTTGATAATTACTAAACAAATATATCCTCATTGAGAAATGGGAACTACAACCAATTAATAAAGAATAACCAATTAATTACTAATCACAACAATAACGTGAACAATTGGGTTCTTTGTGGAAACTAATTTATGAATATGATATCCTCCAAATAAGTCGGCTACAGGTTGAAATTGTGACTACTACTCTTACCAAAGGATGGATGTTCTCTGTTTATTTCAAATAAAAGCATAAAATAATAATACAAATAATTCATTTAAAAATGTTAATAATTAGGAAGTGATTGAATTAGTTCACATGAGCTCTAGTTTGTGTCAGTTCAGTATGTCTCCGACTCCAAAAGACCTATACCATTAGTGACAGTAGGCTGGGGAGGACTTTTTTTAAATATAAATAATGATGTTCTCTTGACAAAAACAATTCACATCCTTAATGAAGGCATCGACTGCATTTATATTGTGTTAAGCACAAAACCGCATATTCCAGATTATAGTGTCTAGTAAAATATCACTAGTGCCTCACACAAATGTATGTGTCAGATATAAAATATGTTAAATAACTTATTAAATTACTTAGTAATTACTGAGTGGTTAAGGTGTTTTTCACTTTAAAATAATGGTCCAGATCACTAGTAGTTCCTGCAGGCTGACAAGGTAACGCTTGAGTAATTAGTGAGAGGCTAATTTATTTTTCACTTTAAAGCTAAAGTTCTACTAAGGAACTAATAGTGATCTTGACCATTATTTGAAAGTGAAAAACACGTTAACTCCTCAGTAATTACTCACAAGTAAATTAATAAGTTATTTAACATATTTTATATCTGACATACTGTACAGTCATACATTTGTGTGAATGTGATTGTGAATTAGTTCACAATCATAATTGTGAACTAATTCAATCATGAGCTTGTCAGCATCACGTCTTAATTATTAAAATTTTTAAGTGAATTTTCATTTTTATTATTATTCTATGTTTAAGTTTGAACATCCATCCTTTGGTAAGAGTAGTACCACCCCATGCACCATGCACCTCTGAGCTCTGACCCTCTGACCCCAGGATCCTTCCACTCCCCCCTCCCAAATACACACATACACTGACCTGCACCAGTCACTTTGTGCAGCATTAGACTGCTCACTACCTCATCCAGCATTGTACTGCAAACTACCTCTCTGACAATTTAATAAAAGACTGTTCTCTGAGCTCTTTATCACTTTAACAGACTGATAAGCTCTTTTTGCACTACACTCATTATATCTTCACAGTTGTTTATATCACTGGTTTGCTCTCTAACTGCCATGTGCCTTATGCCACTTTTTCGATCTCTCTTTTTTATTTTATTTTTTTTAATATTTTTTACAATGTCCTTATTTATATATTGTATAGGTTGTATTTTATATATATTTAAAGATGCTGTTGATCTCACCTGTGATTAATTGTTGGTTCTATTTGTGGTGCTCTCCATTTTATAGTAAGCTGTATCTTGACAAAGGCTGCTTGCCTGCCAAAATGTTTGAAATAATAAAAAACACTTAAGTGAGTGAGCAGTTATACTCTTTCTTCACCATGTTCTCTTTAACTTGCTACAGAGGCACCATCGAGAGCATTCTGACGAGCTGCATCACTGTGTGTGGTATGGCGCCTGCAACGCGTCCTGCCGCAAGACACGTCAACGCATAGTGAGATCAGCTGAGAAGATCGTTGGTGCCTCTCTCCCCTCCCTCCAGGACATTTACAACACCCGTCTCACCCGCAAAGCCCTCTGCATTGCAGGTGATCCCACCCACTCGACACACAGCTTCTTCAATCTGTGGCCATCAGGGAGGAGACTGCGGAGTCTCCAGGCCAGGACCAGCAGACTGAAGGACAGCTTCATCCATCAGGCTGTCAGGAAGCTGAACTCCCTCCGGACCTTGCCCCACCCCATGCACCATGCACCTCTGAGCTCTGACCCTCTGACCTCAGGATCCTTCCACTCCCCCCTCCCAAACATACACATACACTGACCTGCACCAGTCACTTTGTGCAGCATTAGACTGCTCACTACCTCATCCAGCATTGTACTGCAAACTACCTCTCTGACAGTTTAATTAAAGACTGTTCTCTGAGCTCTTTATCACTTTAACAGTGATAAGCTCTTTTTGCACTACACTCATTATATCTTCACAGTTGTTTATATCACTGGTTTGCTCTCTAACTGCCATGTGCCTTATGCCACTTTTTCGATCTCTCTTTTTTATTTTATTTTTTTTAATATTTTTTACAATGTCCTTATTTATATATTGTATAGGTTGTATTTTATATATATTTAAAACTGTATTTATCTGTATTATGGCTACTGTTAGTGTTAAGTGTTAACTGTATGCACCAAGGGTCTGAGAGTAACGCAATTTCAATTCTCTGTATGTATGTGCTGTACATGTGGCAGAATTGAAAAATAATGTTTTTTTAGGGGTTTTTTCACCTCACAAAGGTGTGTGGTTTCTCTAGCTTTTGATCTACTTAAGGAAATGTAAATCTCTCTCTCAACTTGTATAAACTATAAACACCCATCTACTCTTTCCATCTAATGTAAATTGTATTCTCTCTTTAGGTGTCGAAATTCCATCAATACAGAGAGGTAATGAATTACCAACACTTACAAAATGCACCTCCTGCTGTTCCCTGTACCACTGTCCGTTCTGTACTACTACTTTTTACAAACCCTCAAAGAAAAGTAAAGTACAGGCTCATCTTCAGCTTCACATTTCGAGGGCAGTCGTCCATGACAGTAACATCATTTGTGAATGATTTAAAAAAAAAAATATTGTTATGGAATGTTGATGTTAAATACATGCATGATTGATGTGTTTGTGTTTTGGTATTTCTGAAACAAAACACTGTCAACATTGTCAGGGCATGTTGCATATGAGGTTTACAAATACAGTGTGCTGGGTATTGTTACCTTTCTCTAAAACATCAAGCTGATCACATAAAGTAGGAATGTTAGTAAGGGAGTTACTAACCCCCCCCTCCTCCCTATCCCCTCCCTCCAGGACATTTACAACACCCGTCTCACCCGCAAAGCCCTCTGCATTGCAGGTGATCCCACCCACTCGACACACAGCTTCTTCAATCTGTTGCCATCAGGGAGGAGACTGCGGAGTCTCCAGGCCAGGACCAGCAGACTGAAGGACAGCTTCATCCATCAGGCTGTCAGGAAGCTGAACTCCCTCCGGACCTTGCCCCACCCCATGCACCATGCACCTCTGAGCTCTGACCCTCTGACCCCAGGATCCTTCCACTCCCCCCTCCCAAACATACACATACACTGACCTGCACCAGTCACTTTGTGCAGCATTAGACTGCTCACTACCTCATCCAGCATTGTACTGCAAACTACCTCTCTGACAGTTTAATTAAAGACTGTTCTCTGAGCTCTTTATCACTTTAACAGACTGATAAGCTCTTTTTGCACTACACATTATATCTTCACAGTTGTTTATATCACTGGTTTGCTCTCTAACTGCCATGTATTGTTACCTTTCTCTAAAACATCAAGCTGATCACATAAAGTAGGAATGTTAGTAAGGGAGTTACTAACCCCCCCCTCCTCCCTATATTGTTCTTCAATTTTATTCCAACGTAACAACTTTGTGGTCCACCTCAAAGGATGTAGGATCCGCAATGCACCCTTGACCGCCACTACATCAACCAGCATTCCTGATGTGCCACTCTTGACCACCAGTAGGTCCTCCGTGCAGCTACGGAACAGTGTAGTTGTTAAGATAAAATGCCCTCATTGCCACATTACCATTCAAAAAAACAATTTAAGAAAACATCTGGAGAGGAAACACACAAAACATAGGGATGACATTACAGCAAGCCATCACCTTTATTCTGACTGCATAAACCGAGCTAATGGTGTCTATGCTGTCCAGAAACATTTTCTTTCTTCAAGTGTTCCAGTCCATGTGGTTTACAAAGTCTGGGGAGCAGATCAGAATGTCAGGTGTGAGTTGCCATCCTGTCAAGTGGACATTGACTTGGCTAGGAGGAGTGGACTAAGCCACTACAGATAATATCACCTCTGGTCACTAGACTATTTGCTGATGCCCCTACTCTGTCAGAAAGTGCCCTGACAGACATGGTTGGGTTCAAATGGTTTGGCAGGGAAAGAAAGACAGACTGCCTACAAAGACAAAGCCTGGCCACCCAAGACAACAAACCCTTGTCTGTAGCAACAAAGGCTACTACAACGCCATCTTTAAAGAGGTGCGTTTCAGTCTATGAGCCACATGCATCATATTATGCCCAACTTGGAAGAATAATGGTCACATATGATGTAAAGCAGAACACCTGGCATTGGAAAGATCCTGCCTCTATAAATACATTGCAAAATGGCACCTTTTCCAGACTGAGCATCAGCTATTCCGGACAGTCCAAAGCACAGAACAGACCAGTCCAGTTCATGAAACTGTAGATGACGTAGGCCTACTGTATCCCCCGACAAAAGAGCTTGAATCTATGATTCAGTACATCATGAACAACAAGACCATCCCTGCAGCTCTTCCTGAGCACCTGCGTCTGCCTTCATTTTCCAGCACATACCCAACCAGCCTCATTCCTGATGAGATGTTCTGCCAGAGATGCACTGGAAATGTACCCTTACCAGACCCTCTTCTCATCACATCAAAGGCCAAAATTCTTACAAATACAAGAGTTATCCATGGCAAGTATTTTTGGTTCTAACAGGGATCTATAAAATACATACAAATGACACCAGATCTACAATGGGATTGTAGTACAGCTTACATTTTTAACATTGTATTTTTCAGATGTTGCCACCTATTCAAAATGTTGCCACCAATGTGGAATCCACTACAGGTATCAAGAGTGGACAGATGGCCTGCACAATTTTAATGACAGTGTCATTCTTGACCTCCCTCTATGCCTACATATTCGAAACATGCTACAGGTCAGGTTATCTTATTAAATAATTTACCATTACCTCTAGTAAAAATACAATAGTGCTTTGCATGATTTTAAGAAGTGAATAGCAATTATTATTTGTTATCTTTAATCATAGGCCCACACCGCTGTTGGGAGAGTGGTTCAGTGTCTGGAGCTCACCATAGGGGAACAGTTTCCTCCAGCCAAAACAGTGCTCCATGCCTATCTTCATTTTGAGGCACTCACAAGTCACGAGTACGAATACTCTTGTGTGACAAGTGGGGATCATCCGCCCATTGTCATCATGGATCTCCACAGAAAAGGAGCATTCAACATGTCATGTAAGTATGTTGGCTTGGACCATATTGATATTCTGTGCTTTGGGCAAATACTTTCCAGGTGATTTGACACTGCTTGTGCATATTTAGTCACAGCAGGCTTATAATCTATTGTTTTCTATTATATAGGTCGTCTTATTAATATTTTGACTTTTTGTATGTTGTTAGTGAGTGACATCAAACCACCACCAAAGGAGTTCAATGAGCATGTGAATATGGAAGACTTTTGGAAGAAACCGTCACTGCAAATTATTGGTCGTGGCGTTGTAAAAAGTAATCATCTTGCTTTATGTGTCTCTTCTTGACATTTAGTATGCTGTATGCTAATTACTTGTTTATTTATTTATTTTGCTTTTACTGTTTTTTAAGAACAGAGCGACAATCCCTTCACTGTCCACCCCAGTTACCACCTGTGGGCGCCGTGGATTGGAAGAAATACACACAAGTCCAATCAGTGCCTCAACACAGAGTTCCAGAAAATCCACCAACCCAAAGAAGCTGAGCTTTGCGAAATAACTGTCTCTGAAGATAGGCTTAAAAATGAACTTTATAAGAAAAAGGTCAAATTGATTTCATTTCTCATTTCTGCGACTAGCATCAAGTGTGTTTTGGACAGACTTACGACAAAATATTTGAAAAGATTTGGGGCGCCTCACGTGAGAAGAAAATGCTTGTGTATTGTCATGTTTGTGACTGCCACTTTACCTTTGTAGGGCTTATACTTCTATTACTACTGCCTGACATAGATGTTTGTTCCAGGAGGGTGGGCTGTGGTTATGTGCCCTTGTGGAATTGTGTACAGCTTAAAATGCTGTTTGCGCACTGAGAAATCATCTATGATTTTGCACGCGGACTGTCCACACACACCAATCTTCGCTATCTGGAGACGTTAACCTTAACGCCACATGAAGGGCGTCTAGCTGACCCAACAGATGACAACATAAAGATGGCAAAGGAGGGAAAGCTTAAGATCTCCTTGCCATGGCTTAATGTAAGAAAACAAGTCCCAGACAGCCATGGCCACCCAATTACAGGCTCAGCGGAGCACACTATGTCCTCAATGACAAATTTCATGAAGACAATTCAAAAGACAAATGAGAGGTTCTCCGCAAGATTGGTCTAGTGGCCCAACTTGCTGGTAAAAGTGAACAGCCAGGTTGTGGAGCAGTTCTCACTACTTTCTAAATATGACCCTTCCATCAACCCATGTCTTCCTCATGAGAAGTATCATACACCACCACAACAGTCAGAAGAATTTGAGAAGGCTAGAGGCCTTCAGAAGAGTCTTTGGGACAAAAGTTGTGCTGAACATCAACCACCAGGCTGTTCTTGGTAATGTTTGAATTACAGCCATACTACTTAAGACATGAATGGTTTGTTTTCCCCCACGGGCGGGTTAAGATAGCGGAATCTCACGGCCTTCCCAGAAATGCCGAAGAAGTCTCTTCAGCAGCAAGTATGGAGTCACACAGTGATGAGAAAGATACCCCTCAAGCCTTTGAGATTAGATCACAAGCTTCTAGCTGCAAGTCATCACATCAAGTCGGTCATCAGCCAGTGTGGCAGCGACTCGGGCGAGAGCTAAAGCAGAAGCAGCTCGAGCTAAAGCGTCTTATGCTGAAAAAGAAGCAGCTATGATGAGGAAAAAAGCAGAAGTAGAAGCAGATCTATTCTTGCCACAATCTCAAAAAGAAGCAACTGCAGCGTCTGCTGAAGCAGCGATTTATGAAGCAGCAGCTGACATTGAGGAGGGAAATATAGACGAATTGGACCATGAGACACACTCAGTTCGCACTCAGCGTACTAAGGAGTATGTTCAGAAGCATACAGTAGAACAACATCAGCAGCAGTTTCCTGATACTCCGATTCTACAGTCATCCTTAAGGAATGCTGAACCCCTTCTGTGTGAAGCTACAGTAACATCTCCACGTGTATATCCATCTTATGGAATGGAGGAATTAAAAATAAAACAGGAGACAATGGTTAACCAGAGAGATAAATATCATGGACATCACTCCACTTTCCAAGCATCTCCAGCTCCCAGCTTTAAAGCTCCCATGGTTAGTCTGCCATATACATCTGATTTAGCTAACTACATGGTAAGAAAAGAGATGGTGAGTTCTGGTCTTGTGAAGTTCGATGATCACCCAGAAAACTACTTGGCCTGGAAATCCTCTTTTCAAGATGTCACAAAAGACCTCGGACTAACAGCCAGAGAAGAGCGCGACCGTCTCACAAAATGGCTCGGCCCAGAGTCATCCATGCAAGCCAAACGGATCAGATCGGTTCATGCACACTATCCTATAACAGGTGTCCGTATGCTTTGGCAGCGATTGGTAGAGTGTTACAGGTGCCCAGAAGTAATTGAGAATGCGCTGTTGAGAAAACTGGAGAAGTTTCCAAAGATTTCTAACAGAGATGGACAAAGACTCAGAGAGTTAGGAGACATGCTTATGGAATTGGAATCTGCAAAGTCAGGCAGATATTTACCTGGTTTAGTAATTCTTGACACAGCAAGGGGAGTTAATCCCATCATTGAGAAGCTTCCCTTTAATCTGCAGGAAAGATGGATCACTCTTGGTGCTAAGTATAAAGAGGATTATTATGTCTCATTTCCACCATTTGGGTTCTTTGTGAGGTTCATTTGTGACCAAGCAAGAATAAGAAATGATCCCAGTTTTTCGCTATCTATGCTGTGCCAGCCTAAACAGGAGAAATGTTCACGGGTCAGCAACAAAATACCTGTGTCAGTAAGGAAAACGGAAGTGCTAACCACAGTTCAAAGTTCTAAAGCCAACCAACCCCCAGATCCTGGTAAGCAATGTCCAAGCCACATCCGTTGTCAAAGTGCCATGGTTTTAGAGGAAAACCACTGGATGAAAGAAAAACGTACCTCAATTTACAGTCTATCTGCTTCAGGTGTTGCGGTTCCACTAAACACATAGCAAAGGAATGTGCGGCAGCTGTTAAATGTAGAGAGTGTAACAGTGATCGCCACGTCTCTGCAATGCACCCAGGGCCTGCTCCATGGGCAGTGGAATCTCCAGTAACACGGCAAGAGCAAGGCGGGTAGCCTGAAGGTGATGTATCATCTGAGGTTACTTCTAAGTGCACAGAAATCTGTGGCAAAGCTCCCAGACCTAGATCATGCTCGAAAATCTGTTTGGTTGATGTTTACCCATCTAACTCCCCTGAAAAGGCTAAGAGGATGTATGTAGTTCTGGATGGCCAGAGTAACCGGTCTCTAGCAAGGTCTGACTTTTTCGAGCTGTTTGGAATCAATGGAGATTCTCTCCCCTATACTCTTCATACATGTGCAGGTACAACAAAGACAATGGGAAGAAGAGCAGACAATTTCATTGTTAGTTCACTGGATGGGAAAACTC